>NC_080540.1:39275202-39614131 GCF_028640845.1 Ahaetulla prasina | reverse complement strand
TTGAAGCGCACCCGAAGGCCACAGGTAGCCAGTGCAGCCTGCGCAGGATAGGTGTCACTCGGGAGCCACGAGGGCTCCCTCTATCACCAGCGCAGCTGCATTCTGACTAACTGTAGCCTCCGGATGCCCCTCAAGGGAGCCCCATGTAGAGAGCATTGCAGTAGTCCAGACGAGACGCCACAAGGGCGTGAGTGACTGTGCACAAGGCATCCCGGTTCAGAAAGGCGCAACTGGTGCACCAGGCAAACCTGGTGGAAAGCTCTCCTGGAGACGGCCGTCAGGTGGTCTTCAAAAGACAGCCGTTCATCCAGGAGAATGCCCAAGTTGCGCACCCTCTCCATCGGGGCCAATGACTCGCTCCCGACAGTCAGCTGTGGACTCAGCTGACTGTACCGGGATGCCGCATCACAGATGATCTCACCCAGCGGCTTCATATAGATGTTGAACAGAAGGCGAGAATCACCGCGGCACCCCACAAGTGAGGAGCGAGTGGCACTTAAAGCCATTGCACCATCCCCATGGTCATGTGATCAAAATTCTGATGTTTGGCAACTGGCATGTATTTATGATTGTTGCGCTGCCCCTGAGTCATGTGACCAGCATTTGTAACTTTCCCTTCTGACTTCCGACAAGCAAAATCAATGAAGGAAGCCAGATTCGCTTAACGATCAGATGATTCACTTTGGCAAGAAAGGTTGTAAAATGGGGCAAAACAACTGTTTTTCTTAGCAACAGAAAATTTGGACTCAATTGTGATTATAGGTCGAGGACTATGTGTATTCATAGAAAAAACCTGCAGACTATGGGGCAAGAATGCTTAGGGCATCTTAGAAAGGAAGATATTTTCATATGACAATGTGAAAAATACATTGTCATATGTACATTTTATACAATCCTGTTTGTAGAAAAATACACAATCTGATTAATGTGGCTGAGCAACTCATACTTCAGGCCTTAACTTGGTTTTCATTTTACCTTCACAGATATACCTTTAAGTATTTAATCTTTTAAATATTTGTCAGGCTTCTTAGATGGCAGCTATCATAAAAGGCTCCAGAGTCTCTCAAGAATAAGATTACAATGAAAATTATTATTTATCATAGTCTGATTTTCCCTTTGAAAGGAAAACAGTACAAACTTGGAAAGATCTCAGAGCCATTGCCAGACAGGTCCAACATCAACAATAACATAAGCAAGTCCAATATTTATTTTAGGAGGATGAAGGAAAGAAAACAGTGAACACGGCTACTGGTAAAATTATTCTTTAATCTTATCTATTTAATAGAGAATTGTGCTCTCTTTAAAGATTAGAGAAAACTTTGAATTTTGCCTGCTAATGTGCACTTCTGCTACCTGTCTCGGCATTACAACTTGGTCTGGATAAATTCCTGGAAAAGCATGGATCTTTATTAAAACACACACACAGAGAAAGGCACTAACTACCAATGCTTTCCAGATGGCATAGGACAGCAGCTGCATCTTGAACTGAACCACAAATTTGGATTTTGTTGGGCTCTATAGGTTCCAAACTCTCATGAACAAAAGATGTGACCCCACCCAAATTAAAGACAATATTTCATATGGCCAGTAACATATATGGGGTCTCAAGCATCAAGTCAGAACTGGCTCCAAATTCCTTCCACAGTAAATGTACTGTATGAGCCTTAATCATGAATATGAATGGTTGTAAATTCAGAGCAGATAAAAGCAATTTATTCTTATCGCGAGCTGCAGGCAATTCATTCATTATGATGTATACCAGGTTGGATAATTTCAAAAAAGAGTTTCTACAATTCATGAACAATACATTGATCAATAGGCAGTATCATGATGGCTGGTGGTTACCTTCACGATCAGAGAAAGCATGCCTCTTCTAATTGCAGCATATTAAGGATCAAAAGGGGGACAGGGTGGCTCAGGGGGACGCGGTGGCTCAGGGGCTAGGGCGTTGAGCTTGTCGATCGAAAGGTCGGCAGCTCGGCGGTTCGAATCCCTAGTGCTGCCATGTAATGGGGTGAGCTCCCGTTACTTGTCTCAGCTTCTGCCAACCTAGCAGTTTCGAAAGCATGTAAAAATGCAAGTAGAAAAAATAGGGACCACCTTTGGTGGGAAGGTAACAGCGTTCCATGCGTCTTTGGCGTTGAGTCATGCTGGTCACATGACCACAGAGATGTCTTGGGACAGTGCTGGCTCTTCGGGTTTGAAACGGAGATGAGCACCGCCCCCTAGAGTCAACAACGACTAGCACGTATGTGCGAGGGGAACCTTTACCTTTACCTACCTTAAGGATCAAAACTGGGAGAACTCTGTTGACTCATTCCATAACCTCATTTGTTCTTTTCCTCAAGGCATCTAGTTGACCATTATTGGAAATAGAATGTTTGATTAGATTGTCCTCTAATCTAATCCAATGAAGTTCTTTTTTTGTCTTGTTTTGTTATCTTGGATTATTCTTTAAACGTGGTCAGAATTACACAACTTCTTCAAAATGACTCAACAACAGCTTTCTTTGTTTGCTTGTTTAATACTTTTAGAAAGCCTTAGAAAGCTCAAAAGTTGGCTTTAAAACACGATCAATTTTACATCGGTAAAAAAAATTGTAATAAGTAATAATCTGTAATAACTAATTTATTGTAATACATTACCAAATCTTAGAAATTTATTTATTTATTTATTTATTTATTCATTCATATTTTTATACCGCCCTTCTCCGAAGACTCAGGGCGGTGTACAGCCAATAAAACGACAGAAATCTTAAACAAATTAAAATACTATAACCAATTTAAAAATCTGATTCGACCGCTATATACTTAAAATATTAGCTAAAATTTTATCAAAAACTAAAACCCTATTAAAACCCATTAAAACCCCCCATACTAAAATCAATCAGGCCAGCCCCGCTTGGTGAAAAAAGAAAGTCTTGAGCTCACGTTTAAAGGTCCGGAGATCAGGGAGGAGACGGAGTCCCACCGGCAGCTCATTCCATAGAGCCGGGGACCTGACAGAGAACGCTCTTCCCCTGGGGGCCGCCAGCCGACATTGCCTAGCCGACGGCACCCTAAGAAGGCCCTCCCTGTGAGCGCGCACTGGATGTACCGGACAATGGGAGGTAACTGTCGGCAGCAGGCGGTCCTGTAAATATCCTGGTCCAATGCCATGGAGCGCTTTAAAGGTGATAACCAACACCTTGAAGCGCACCCGGAAGACCACCTGCAACCATTGCAGCCTGCGCAGGAGAGGTTTTACCTGGGAGCTACGAGGGGCTCCCTCAATCCCCCACGCGGCCGCATTCTGTACCAGTTGGAGCCTCCGGGTGCTCCTCAAGGGGAGCCCCATGTAAAGAGCATTGCAATAATCCAGACGGGAAGTGACGAGGGCATGAGTGACCGTGCATAACGAGTCCCGGTCCAGAAAAGGGCGCAATTGGCGAATCAGGCGAACCTGATGAAAAGCTCCCCTGGCGATGGCTGTCAAATGGTCTTCTAAAGACAGCCGTGCATCCAGGAGAACGCCTAAATTGCGCACCAATTCCTTGGGGGCTAATGATTCACCCCCCACAGTCAGCAATGGGGTAAGCTGACTGTGCCAGGACGCCAGCATCCACAGCCACTCCGTCTTGGATGGGTTGAGTTGGAGCCTGTTTGTCTCCATCCAGACCTGAAATAATAATATTAAAAATTATGGTTATTAAAAGTTCAGAAGAGGAAGAAAAGGACAATATTACAATTAGCAGCAGGAGAGAAGATAATCACTAAAGCACAACACGATAAAGGTATACATGATGGAGAAGTACTAATGAGAGAAATAAAATGCTTTTTTCCCTTACCTGTTTTTATTCAATTCAGTGAAAAGAGAATTAAAATTAAGGAAAAGAAGACACAGAGATTTTCAGGTGGGAATATTATGAGGTGCTCAAGATGTATAGAAATATTTTCTTTTCATTTTATGAGCCTCTCTCCAGCTGATTGCAGACTCATCAGCTCAACAAAGGACATCATAAGAGAACTTGTCCCATTGGATACATACAATTTGAAAAAGGACATTTAGAATCCTGGCTGGAATAGGGTTTAGAATTGACCTCAAATCTCAGGCAGATATATGGTGACAAAGTCAGAACACTTGATCCCAAACAGTTTGTTGGTTCTTGGAAAATAGCAACAACTTAAATTGAATCCCGTAATGAATAGACAGGCAGAGTAGCGAGTAGATATTAAATATTATTTGTTCAAAGAGTCTGGGTACTGCACTGATTGTCAATCATAGATTCTGCCAGTAATTAAAAGGGAGGAGCAGCTCCACATAAAGCACATTGCAGGAACCCACTTTAAATGTCACCAAAGCAAAGATAGGTTTTGCCAAAGTAAAGCCAAAGTAGAAGATCAAAACTAATCTGATAAATATACTGTTGAATTATCAGTGACACCTATATTTCCACATATAATCCTGAGTCCAAGAGCATTCCCAAATTATACCCCTGGCTTTTTAGAAGAATCCATGATTCAAATTAACAGGATTTCGTAAGTCACGGCACATCTAGTTGGCCTGGATTGTTTCAGGTTTGCCATGTTCCATCTATTTAATTTCAGCCATAATAACACAAGGGCTATTAATAGATTTAAACTCAATTTAATTCGCTCTAATCTTGATTGTAGGAAATATGACTTCTGCAATAGAGTAGTAAATGTCTGGAACACCCTACCTGATCCTGTCGTTAGTCTCGCTAATCTCCATACCTTTTACCTTAAACTGTCTACCATGGACCTTTCGTGTTTCTTAAGAGGTCCCTAAGGGGGCGTGCAGAAGTGCACCAGCGTGCCTACCATTCCTGTCCTACTGTTCCCATTTATATATACTCATTTTATGTGTTTATGGCTAGGTTTTGCCTATTTATATCCTTTTATTTGTGCCAATTTTTTTTCATGTGTCCATGTCTATGTTTATACTGTTACTTGTTTCCTTGTACTTGTTGACAAATAAATAAATAAATAATAATAAATAAATAATAAATATTTATTGTTTCCTCTATTGGATGGAAAAAGGGTGAGGTAGAGCTTATTCATGACCACCAAATCACCTTCAATGCATTTCATTTTAGACAATAGCGCAGGAACCCCAGGATCCAAAGGACTAAGTAATTCGCTACAAGCCGCAAAGAGCGATTTAGGATTGGTGAACCCCTTCTGAAATGCAGGGAAACTCTCCCAAAGGAGTTCGTAATAATAGAAAGAGCTCTTGTGTGATGGGGTTCTCTTGGACCATTGCACTGTAGGCATTTCCATTTGGTGGCACGCTCTTTGTCCCATGCATTGATGCTCCCCATATGGCCTGCGTGCCATTTTGTATCAGTTGTCGCGGTCTCTTCCACGTAATCACTGCATCCCATGTGAAGAGGCTATTCTACCAGGGATGGGTCAACAGTTCGTAATGCAGAATCACAGAAAATGTGAGAACAGCAGGCTTTGGCAGGGGAAGCAGAGAGAGAGAGAGAGAGAGAGAGAGAGAGAGAGAGAGAGAGAGAGAGGAGCCCATTAGGGCTTTCTTCATGACATTGTCAGGCACAGGTGTTAAAATGCTGAACTGCCAGCAGGACTTGAGGGGATCTTTAACTGGAAATATTTCAAAGGCTTAGGATGGCCCAGTGGGAAATTCAAGGGGAGGAAAGGGCGAAAGGTCCTTAGCGCAGCCGAAAAACCTCAGCGTGACAGATTTGCTGTTCCATCAAACGATGACAGGTGAACTACATACATCACGCCTGGCAGCTCTAAACACTTGACAGAATGTCAGGAATGTACAGGGCACTTGTGTAAGCAATTGCTCATTTTATTTTCTCTTTCACGTCTTTTTTTTTTTCTTCCTTCCTTTTTTCCAACACCGCCCCTTCAGTTCCCTCTCCCCCCCTCCAGGTTTTTTTTTATGATATGATGTTGATGATTTTAAATAAATAAATACTTCATCTGCTCCAACATAGCAAAAGGGGTGGGGGAAAGTGATTTGTACTGGAAGAAAGCATCTGCCTCAAGAATGCTTCCTGTCTTATAAAGCAAACAAGGGAAACAGGGGAAAAGAGGAGGGGAAAAAACAGAATCACACCTGGGTTGAAAATCTTGCTTACAAAAGCCACGTCTAAGGCCTGAATCAAACTGCTTTTCATATTTATCTGGCCTCGAGGCATTTCAATACAGAGAGCCAAGTCTCAAAGTCAAAACAAGGACAGCAAACAGCACAGTCAAAACCCATTGGAGTCCTTGGGCGCGATCAGGCAGAGGCCCATTCTGTCATCCATTCGCAAGGGCACAACTTTTCCCTCAAAATCTATGATTAATTACAGGGGTTGCAGGGTCTAAACTTCAGAGATCGGGCTATAACGTTTCAAAACTGCACACCTGAATGAGAGCTGAAAGTCAGACTAGCCACACTGGAGACTGGAATAATCCCACAGGGATCCCTCAGGAATCCCGTCTGAGTTGATGGCCTGTTTTCTTGCATTTTAAAATTAAACTCCATAAGACTATGTCTGCACTTTGTCAAGTACATGCAGTTCAGGTTTGATTCGATTCATCAAATACATGCCCAAAGTATATATTTTCTTTCTGACAACTTTTGGAATCAGAGTTTTCTCAAAAAAATGTTCAGGATAGCACTACAAGCCACTATCCTTGACTGGTCATAGCAGGGGTGCTATTCAGCAGGTTTTGACAGGTTCTGGAGAAATTTTGTAGCAGAAATTTTGAGTAGTTCGGAGAACCAGCAAATACCACCTCTGGCTGGTCCCAGAGTGGGGTGGGAATGGAGATTTTGCAATATCCTTCCCCCAGGAGTGGGGAAGGAATGGTGATTTTGTAGTATGCTTCCCCTGGAGTGGGGTGGGAATGGAAATTTTGCAGTATCCTTCCCCTACCACGCTCACCAAGCCACGCTCACCAAGCCATGCCCACCAAGCCACACCATGCCCACCAAGCCACGCTCACAGAACCGTTAGTAAAAAAAAATTGAATTCCACCACTGGGTCATAGGTTATTGGGTATGTTTTGTGGCTGAATGGTGATTTGAAGTCACCATTTTCAGATTTAGCAATCTAATTATTATATCTGTCTCTATATATCTAATTTTTGCATCTAATTGGTATAAAGGCAAGCTATAATTATAATAGGCTTTTAATATTAAATTCAAATGCTGACAAATACAAACATGAAATTGATTATTACCACTGAAAAGTGATAACTAATTAATCAAATTGTAAAAAAGAATTGTGGAAAGAGCAGAGATTCAAAAACAAACCCATCAATAGATCCCACAAAATTCTGCTCCCCACCCCCCGCTACCTCCCCACAAAAAAAATAATAGAAAAAGAACGTTAAGTGTGCAGTTGCTGAATAGAAGTAAGCTTCTTTGCGCTTTGGGAGTATGGACAAGAGTGCAATTAAGAAAAATATTGAAACATGAAATCAAAAGAGCATCATATGAACAAGCAAACTCCAACTCGTATGGAAAGGGTTGACAAAACAACACATGAAAGGTACTGAGGGAGGGAATCAAGTAGACAAGCACATTAAATTTATTCCAGAATGTATCCTGATTGTGTTAAGAATATATAAGAACAACTCTGCTCAGCCAACGTACAGCATTCTAATTCAATATTTCATTCTCACAATAACCAATCACACACAAACAAGATATGAGTAAAATACCATCACCCTATCCATAGCAACTGAACATAAGAAACCCACTGCATTTAATACTGAAGGTTAAGATCATACTGAAGGTTGTTATGAGAATCAACTATTGGTAATCATATCTTCCATGACCTTGTCTAATCCCCAATTAAAGTCATCCAAAATAATGGCCATGATTACAGTTTGTGTGTCATGTATTCTTAACGCTCTATATTTTAACAATATATGATGCAAAGAAAGATATTTTCAGCTGTTCTGAATCTCAGGTTTTCACTGGACAATCTTAGCTTCAAGTACTATGAAAAATGAAAGAAATCTCCTCCGTTTTCATTTTCCACCATGCATAATTTTATATATAGGTTCTGTGGCAATCTTAGATCAGTATATAGTGATAGTATAAGGCAAGAACATGAGGAACTGCAGAATGAGATAAAATGGAACGTTCAGTAGCATAATGTTTAATATCCTTATGCTGTCCCTTTAAGACTTCTTGGACTTTCTTATTGGTCCTCTTTAAGACCAATGATCTTCATTGTGCAGGTGACGGGGGTTCCTAAGAACGATGAATGAAGAACAACAGGTGTATACATCAACGCTCCCAGCAAAGTCACTCAAGGCATGAAGGTCATCTGTCCAGTTAGACAGATCTTTCTACCTTTGTGCCTTCAGGCTTCAGGCCTGCTACAAATTCAACTGTGTAAAATTGGGAGGGGGGATTGTATAGAGTGAAGAAGATATGTAGTCAAAATAAAATTCTTTATAGAAAGTCAAGGCCATTGTGCCCTGCAGTTGTGTTGAAAAGAATGAAGAGGTATCTTCTGTTCCGGACAGTATCTGATTGGATGTGTGATGCACATATGGGTGGGGGGTGGGGCAAGGTCTTGAACTTTCTTTTGGGTGTGGAAAACCCAGAAGCTCTCAGATTCGGGTTTTCCCAGCTGTGCCAATATGACATCTCTAATAAAAGTTAGCTTTGAGGAACTTCAAGCCTCGGTGTTTGATTTCATTGGGGTTGTTACTTGGAACCTTCACATATCAGGCAGCAGCACTAGAGGAAGGGCAGATGTTCACTTCAATGATAATCACAAAGATATAATTTCATAATGTGTGGGAGGAGACAATGGTAAATCACTCCGGTATTTTACTAAGGAAACCACATGGATAGAAAATATATAGATCCAGATGCTGGGCCCCTCAGATCAGAAGGCATTTAACATATTACTAAAGAAGGGCTGAGGATCTTTCAGAGAACTAATGGTGTTTATGGTGTGTCTAGATTAAAGCCTTCACAATCCTAAACTTCAAAGGCAGAACTACAGCGGGACCATGAAACGTAAGAAACATAAACATGAGAAAGCTCAGCCCAGTGAAAGATGAAATGAACCAACTACATATTGACATCTTAGAGATCATTACAATGAAATGGACTGGCATTGGGCATTTTCAGTCCAACTATTTACTACTCCAAAAACAAAGGGGGTGGGAAAGGTGTTGCTTTCAAAAACAGGAAGGATATAGCAAAGTCAGTAGTTGGGTACTTCGAATAATATCAGTTACATTTACTATGTAACTGATATTACATATTATTACAGACAAACTTTAATATGATGGCTCTCCAAGTTTAGGTTCCAACCACAGAGGAACAGCAGGTTAACAGGTTTTATGGAGAAGTTCAATCTGAAATTGACAGCAGGTGCAAGTTAGATATGAGATGAGATTGGAGACTGGAATCCCCAAGTTGGAAATACCAAAGAGGTGTCAGTGCTTTGAGCCCAAATCAGGAAATAGATTCCACATGAAGATTTTAATTTGATTTTATTGAGGATATAAAAACAGAATCTTGCGAGCCTGAATGTGCTTTACCTCCGTTTCCTATTATATCCCAGTTTTGGATAATCCTGTTTTTTTAATATTTTATTAAATTTTAATATTTTATTAAACTATTCAAAATTAGGGATATTGAAAGATAGTCTCCAACCAAATCTCACCATCAAATACAGATGAATGCTCTACATAGAAAAAGCAGGCCAGATGTTTGAGCTGGCTACAGAAAAGTCTGTGGAACAAAAGAAATTATGCATATTGAGTAATTAAGAATGCCAAAGAATGGTCATATGTGCTTCATTGATTATAGACAGGTGTTTGATTGTGTTCACCATCTCAAGGTGTCCTAAAATAGAAATTCCTGAAAATTTCATTCCTCCTATGCAAAACCTATGCAGGACAGCCTGGAGTACATATTGAGGAAAGCTAGTTGATGAATATGATTTGCTATGCTGATAACACTACTCTGACACCTAAAATACAAATGATGCACAAGTACTAGTAATGAAACTCAGGGAATACGATGAAGTCAATATAACTAAATATAAATATACAGGCTCAAGCTTAACCCCTCCAAGACGGAGTGGCTGTGGATGCCGGACACCCCGGTACAATCAGCTGCAGCCGCGGCTGACTGTTGGGGGCGAGTCATTGGCCCCGATGGAAAGGGTGCGCAACTTGGGCGTTCTCCTGGATGGACGGTTGTCTCTCGAAGACCATTTGACAACCGTCTCCAGGAGAGCTTTTTATCAGGTTCACCTGATTCACCAGTTGCGCCCCTTCCTGGACCGGGATGCCCTATGCACGGTCACTCATGCTCTCGTGACTTCTCGCTTGGACTATTGCAATGCTCTCTACATGGGGCTCCCCTTGAAGAGCACCCGGAGACTCCAGTTAGTCCAGAACGCAGCTGCGCGGGTGATAGAGGGAGCGGTTCGGAGCTCCCATGTAACACCCATCCTGTGCAGACTGCACTGGCTGCCTGTTGTCTTCCGGGTGCGCTTCAAGGTATTGGTGACCACCTTTAAAGCGCTCCATGGCTTAGAACCAGGATATTTATGGGACCGTCTACTGCCATCTTCTATCTCCCAGCGACCGGTGCGTTCTCACAGAGAGGGACTCCTTAGGGTGCCATCAGCCAGACAATGTCGACTGGCGGCCCCCGGGGGAGGGCCTTCTCTGTGGGGGCTCCTACCCTGTGGAACAAACTTCCCCCTGGACTTCGTCAACTAGCCGACCTTCGGACCTTTCGCCACGAACTTAAAACCTATTTATTCCGTCTAGCTGGACTGGCTTGATTTTAAAATTTTTAGTTTGTTTTTATGGGTTTTAAATTTTTGTAATTTTTTTATAGGGTATTATTATATTTTAAATTTTCGGCCAATTGAATAAGTTTTTTAAGGGGTGTTCTTAATATTATATGTATTGTTTTTCTCTGTATTTTTATTCTGGCTGTGCACCGCCTTGAGTCCTTCGGGAGAAGGGCGGTATACAAATTAAAATATTATTATTATTATTATTATTATTATTATTATTATTATTATTATTATTATTATTATTATTATTATTATTATTATTATTATTATTATTATTATTATAAAAATCAAATAATTGCAACAAGCACATTAAAAACAACAGCTACCTAATGCTTAAATATCTTCACTGTCAAATTTAAGGCTAGTCTTAAAATTGCCAATAAAGATATTCATGTAGTAAATAGGTTCTTTTTTTGATGAACAATCATCACTAAAGGAACCAGCAGACAGGAAGAACACTGAGGACTAGCAATTCTTAAGATGGGAATGGAGACCATGGAAAAGATATTCAGATGCTTAGACATGTCCATATTTACAAAGATCAGTATTGTGCAGGTATTTTTTTCCCCATGTGATATGTAAATAGTTGAATCTATTTGTCCATCCAATCCAGAGCCTCTGGTGGCTCAACGGACTAAGTCTGTCTGTTATTAACACAGCTGCTTGCAATTACTGCAAGTTCAAGTCCCACCAGGCCCAAGGTTGACTCAGCCTTCCATCCTTTATAAGATAGGTAAAATGAGGACCCAGATTGTTGGGGGCAATTACCGTATATACTCAAGTATAAGCCGAGTTTTTCAGCACGTTTTTTGTGCTGAAAAACGTCCCCTCGGCTTATACTCGGGTCTATACGGCTTATACTCGAGTTTTTTTTTTTTTAAGCCCCTCGGCTTATACTCGAGTATATACGGCTTATACTCGAGGTTTTTTTTTTTTCTTTTTTTCACATTTTACCGGACGGCGCGGGGAAGCCCTGCCGGTGCAGTGAGAGGGCGGGGCGGGGGAGCCGCCAGCCTTCTCAGCTGAGGGAGGGGGGGTTTCCCCAACCGGTAGGTGCCTCATTTCCCACCCTCGGCTTATACTCGAGTCCCCAGTTTACCCCAGTTTTTGGGGTAAAATTGGGGACCTCGGCTTATACTCGGATCGGCTTATATTCGAGTATATACGGTAAGTTGATGTTGTATATAATATACAAATGGATGAAGACTATTGCTTAACACATTGTAAGCCACCCTGAGCCTTCGGAGAAGGGCAGGATATAAATTCAAATTTTAAAAAAAATCATCCATCCACCCATCCATCCATCCTCCACTTCTAAGCTTTGAAGAAGCAAAATTGGGGGGGGGGGAAATTGATGCTTTGAATGTTGAAGTTGGAGAAGTATGTTACCTATAATTTGAAGAATCAAGAAAATCATCACATGGATCATTGGGGGGAAAAAACCAATCCCAAATTCTTACTCAAAAAGCAAATGACCATGCTTGTATTATCTTTCCTTCAGACACATTATGTGAAAACCTGCCTTTCTTGAGAAATCTACAATGTTGGGAAACATGGAAAGAAAGAAGAGAGTACCCTTAGGGTAGATGGACTCGATTGCATCATGATGTAATGGAACTGCTGAAGGGGCAATTTTGAACAGATCATAAAGAGGCACAGTGGCTCAGTGGCTTAAAGATGATGGAGAGGGTCTGGGCTCCAGTGGTTCAAATCCTGTTAAAATTTTTGTGTCACATCTGAATCAGAAATAAATTTGCATATAGTTGTTGCCTCTAGTCCTGACCTAATTTGTTTGCTCTGTTCTTTTGGAGTTTGTCTTTTGGATCCTATTTAAATGTAAGCTTTAATGAACTATCTGATCACCGCAGAAACAAGATGCAAAACTACCTAAAAGTACTCCCTATAGCAGGGGTCTCCAACCTTGGCAACTTTAAGACTTGTGGATGTCAACTCCCAGAATTCCTCAGCCAGCAAAGCTAGCTGAGGTAGAAGCAAAGCTGGCTGAGGAATTCTGGGAGTTGGAATCCACAAGTCTTAAAGTTGCCAAGGTTGGAGACCTCTGCCCTATAGTGACTTCATTAGAAAAAACATGGTGGACAGACAAACTGCCCACCGTTTCTTATTGCTGTCTTATAGCTGTCATGGAAACTTTATAACATTGGATATTTTTCCAGAAATGTATGCAAACTAAATTAAAAAAGAAAACCTATGCATTCCAACTCAATAGCTCAGCTCTAAGAGGAAAGTACAATTCATTAAATTTGCAGCTGAGTTTTATAGTAGCCTAGTAACTTAATGTAACCAAATAATCTCTGGACAAAGATTATCTGGAACTTAGAGACGGTGAGTTTGTATATCAACAAAGCAATTTTTTCTGGGTGCTGGTGTTCTATGTTTAGTTGCATGCATCTTTCTGAAAAGAAAGGCTAAAGAGATGCTGACCTTCTCTATTTATATAGCAATTTATAGAGTGCCAAGTGGCAGGCAAGCCAGTCACTATCTGCAGTTATTGACAAATTGATGGTGGTAAAACATTTTTAAATAACTTTTCTTAGACACTGTGATGTTACACAAGGGCCAAAACCTAGCTTCACAAGAGAATTTCTTTCTCAGGCAGACTTTCTGTGTGGTCTTCTACTTCAAAATAGCTAGCTAAATTGAAACAGAACATATGTGGCAGATTTTTTAAAAAAATTAAATGAATCAGCCTATATCCAAGAGATTTATAAATAAGGACCAAATTTAGGTCACCTGAAAGTAAATACATGTATTCCTTTTTTGGGGGAAAAAAATGTACCAGTAGATGGCCAGTTCATGTAACCCAAATTACTATCCCTAGCCAGCGGGCATTTGGGACCAAGTGGGTGGCAATGAAGTTATTATAGCTTAGGGATCCAACTACCAGCAGCCTTTTTTCTTTCTTTCTGTTTCTGGCTGCAGATCAGATGCAAAAGTCCTCAGCTTGGAACCTTACTTCTTCCCTCGTTTTCTTTCTGAGGAAGAGGGTTACAGAATGAATGCACCTCTGAAACCCACAAAAGTTATATCAAGAAGGATTTTCACCCCCAGATGGAGAGGGTTCTGTCTTGTTAGGTCCCCATTAAGAAGAGATCTTTGGAGATGTCACAAGGACAACACATTTTTGTTTTCCATTGCTTTCTTCCTCCTCTACCATCCGTCTTTCATCTGTCTACTCCACCCAAAAAGGCCAACAGCATGAACAGATGACTTGTCAGAGATCCAGAATGAGCCTTGCCTGACAGCTTTTGAAATTGGATTGAAGATCAAAAACTTCAACCAACTTTGTGGCATTGAGAATAACGCCTTAACAACAGTGCTTGATATAATATCTGTAAGCTCTAAAAGCAAAACAAAACATTTAAAAGTTGTTCATTTTTCCTTGTTTTCTCAAGATTTTACACAAGACTGTGATGGCCTCATGACATTTCAGTAATCTATCACTGATTTTTGGAGGAGAAACTGATGTCACTCTGTGAAAATGCACAGTAGCACACAGGCAAAGCTGTTGGTCTCTGGTTTATAGCAATTGCTGCAGAAAAAAGTGGAACAACTTGACTGCAGAAGTTGTGAATGCTCCAACACTGGAAATTTTTAATAAAATGTTGGATAGCCATTTGTCTGAAATGGTGTAGGGTTTCCTGCCTCGGCAGGGGGTTGGACTAGAAGACCTCCAATGTCCCTTCCAACTCTGTTATTATGTTAAATCAGTATAAAATGCAGATGCTAAATCTAGGATGGACTTCCTCTCTGGTGTTACATAAAATTATCTAAAAGCTTGTAATGTCAGACCATTTAATTCTTGTGTCTCAGCTACTGATAATTTCTATACACCAAAAATGGATGTCCTATAGCTGAATTTAAACCAATTTTTTAATACTCATGTTAAAAATAACTAAGGAATCGTATCAGGGCAACCTATTCTCTTTATGTTGAAATAATGAGTGATGCTGAAATAATTTTATTTTCCTTTCCTTAAAAGCTTAAACTTAGTGGCATACAGAACAGACTTGCATCGCCATTCCATACATGTGTTCCACAAATAAGAGACAGAAAGCAATATGATGGGAAGGCTATTTTCGTTAAAAAAGTATTTCAGTTTCCTTTAAGAATAATAAGGTTTGGCATGGAAAGATAAAAAAGTAAGGATGGGGAGAGAAGTAATTTAAAGACATCAGTCTTGGTCAAGCTAAATCATTCTGTCTTCCTTTCCTCACCAAATCCATTATATATGCAGTTTTAAAAGTGAAAGGCTGTATTGCAAAACACAGAGAAATGTGAAATGGTGAAAAGTAACTTGTGTTTCAATCTACTGGAAGATGAGGACCTAATGACCAGCATCTCTATTATAACTGCTATGCAGACAGCAAATTAAACAACCTATTTTCCTTGCAGGAATTGTAAAGCAGAAGCATTTTAAGAATAGAGATGGATCTGTCATCCCAGAACTTGGAGTCAGAATGTGAGCACAGACTTATGCTCTTCTAATGCAAAAACGAAACACACCTTTGGAAGGGGGGGAAGAAATCCATTCTGAAAGCACAGAACAGAGGGAGAAAGAATAAACTTCTTGCTAAACTAAAGATTTCAGAATTATTTCCCAAGACCAAACCTACCATTGATCAGGCTGAGGCAGCAGCTATTCAAGGCTGTGTTTCACCTGTTGATTTCAGGTTTGGTGATAAATGCTATCCAGTTGAGTTGCTATTGGCACAAAGATTGAAAAAATTAAAACTTAGTTTTACCATTTTTCCTCAAGTAACAAAATACCTTAGGCTAGCTATACTGTTTCCTCATTCTGTTAAGTTGGCTGGATTGGAAACTAAGTAGCTACATATAACTGATTGGGTTGATGAATTATTAAAATGTGTCTATGTGTTTGTTTGTTTGTTTGTGTGTGTGCATGCGCCAGTGTATAATCAGAAAGAGAGGTGTAGATTTAAATGTCCTTACATCAATTTTATTTGTGCTTAAATAAATATTATAATAATAATAATATGAGAGTTGGAAGGGACCTTGGAGGCCTTCTAGTCCAACCCCCTGCCCAGGCAGGAAACCCTACACCATATCAGACAAATGGTTATCCAACATTTTCTTAAAAATTTCCAGTGTTGGAGCATTCACAACTTCTGCAGGCAAGATGTTCCACTTATTGATTGTTCTAACTGTCAGGAAATTTCTCCTTAGTTCTAAGCTGCTTCTCTCCTTGATTAGTTTCCACCCATTGCTTCTTGTTCTACCCTCAGGTGCTTTGGAGAATAGCTTGACTCCCTCTTCTTTGTGGCAGCCCCTGAGATATTGGAACACAGCTATCATCTCTCCCCTAGTCCTTCTTTTTATTAAACTAGACATACCCAGTTCCTGCAACTGTTCTTCATATGTTTTAGCCTCCAGTCCCCTAATCATCTTTGTTGCTCTTCTCTGCACACTTTCTAGAGTCTCAACATCCTTTTTACATCGTGGCGACCAAAACTGAATGCAATATTCCAAGTGTGGCCTTACCAAGGCATTATAAAGTGGTATTAACACTTCACGTGATCTTGATTCTATCCCTCTGTTTATGCAACCCAGAACTGTGTTGGCTTTTTTGGCAGCTGCTGAACATTGCTGGCTCATATCTAAATGGTTATCCACTAGGACTCCAAGATCCCTCTCACAGGTACTACTATTGAGCAAGGTACCACATATACGGTACTGGTGCATTTTGTTTTTTTGGCATAAATGTAGGACCTTACTTTTTTCACTGTTGAATTTCATTTTGTTAGATAGTGCCCAATGTTGAAGTCTGTCAAGATCTTTCTGTATCTTGAGCCTATCTTCCGGAGTGTTTGGTGTCATCTGCAAATTTGATGAGTTCCGCATCTATCCCCTCGTCCAAGTCATTGACGTAGTACTTGCTACATCTTTTAACATTCCAAATAATTTGCTCATAAATTTGGGCAATAAAATGTATTATTCTTTTTTTAAAAGTTTTTTATTTTATAAACAAACAAACATTTAGTACATCAATCATTCCTTCTGTATGATATCTCGGTGTTTTTTTCATGGCTCCATCTTTTTGTTGTTTCTTCTTTCTTCACTTCAGTTTAATCTACTACCATTTTTTTCACAAGTACAATATTCTAATTATATCATTTTCTTACATAATTATCCGTAAAATGTATTATTCTAAAGTTAGGAAAACATGGTTTAATAACCAGCGTCTTACCTCCTATGACAGCTCTAGTCCTAGATATTTAGCACTGAGATCGTCTTTATCATAGGTGGGAAAACGATGGCCCATTTATGACTTGTGGACTTCAGCTCCCAGGATTCCTGAACCAGCCATGCTCATGGGCCATCAGTCCCCACCCCTGATCTTTATGATGACCTTGAAAGATCTGATGGTTTTTAAATTAGGCCAAGCAGCTCTTCTAGCAAAGAATGTTAGTGGGCCTTCCTATTAGCATTTGGCCTTAGATCTAAATCTGAAGAAAGTAGAGCTTTTTATATCCTCTGAGTGGCTTTTGTTCCCTGCTTGTAAGAAGGAGTAACTAAAACAGCAGTGGGATGAGGGAAGTTTTGCCTCACATCACACCAAGAGAAACAGTGCAAATATTGCAGGTAGTCCTCAACTTATCACCACAATTTGGACCTGAATTTCTGTTGACAAGCAAGTGAGTTGCTAAGTGAGTCACACTCTACAATCCTTTTTCCTATGCTTAAGTGAATCACTGGAGTTGTTAAGTGAATCATGTGTTCAATAAGTGAATGTGGCTTTCCCCACTGACTTTAATTGTTGGAAGACATCTAGAAAGGTTGCAGTTTGTGATTATGTGACCCAAGGATGCTGCTACCTCCATAAATATATGCCAGTTGCCAAGCAACCAAATTCTGATCATGGGACCATGGGGAATGTTGCAAAGGTCTTAAAGTGTAAGGACTGGTTGTAAGTAAGTTTTTTCAGTACTGTTGTAACTTTGAATGAATGGTTGTAAATTGAGGTCTATCTATAATTAGCCCAGATAAAGTCTTTTGGAAGATTAATCATTTTAGAGGAGATCAAGACCATAATCTCATTCCCATTCCTACAGAATGCAGATGTAGCTTAGAAATAGAAATAGAATAACAGAGTTGGAAGGGACCTTGGAGGCCTTCTAGTCCAACCCCCTGCTTAGGCAGGAAACCCTACACCACTTCAGACAAATGGTTATCCAACATCTTCTTAAAAACTTCCAGTGTTGGCAGCATTTACAGCTTCTAGAGGCAAGTTGTTCCAGCGATTAATTGTTCTAACTGTCAGGAAATTTCTCCTTAGTTCTTTTTTTTAAAAAATATTTTTATTCAACATTTACATCTTTAAAATCTTTGTTACATTTTTGCAGCTTTCTGATACCAGTAATAGTAATATCCATTTTATCTTTCAGTTGTACCACTGATCAATTGTTCTGTCAGGAAATGTCTTCTTAGTTCTAAGCTGCTTCTCTCCTTGATTAGTTTCCACCCATTGCTTCTTGTCCTGCTTTCAGGTGCTTTGGAGAATAGCTTAACTCCCTCTTCTTTGTGGCAGCCCCTGAGATATTGGAACACTGCTATCATGTCTCCTCTAGTCCTTCTTTTCATTAAACTAGACATACCGAGTTCTTGCAACTGTTCTTCATATGTTTTAGCCTCCAGTCCCCTAATCATCTTTGTTAATCTTCTCTGCACTCTTTCTAGTCTCTCAATATCTTTTTTACATCGTAGCAAAAACTGAATGCAATATCCCAAGTGTGGCCTTACCATGGCATTGTAAAGTGGTATTAACACTTCACGTGATCTTGATTCTATCCCTCTGTTTATGCAACCCAGAACTGTGTTGGCTTTTTTGGCAGCTGCTGCATACTGCGGGCTCATATTTAAATGGTTGTCCACTAGGACTCCAAGATCCCTCTCACAGTTGCTACTATTGAGCAAGGTACCACATATACGGTACCTGTGCATTTTGTTTTTCTTACCTGAATGTAGAACCTTACTTTTTTCACTGTTGAATTTCATTTTGTTAGATAGTGCCCAATGTTCAATAGTGATTTTTTTAAATTCCATGTGTGGCTCAGACTTATTCATTTATTCGAAATACATTACACTCACAGCAAAAAAACATTACATATTTAGATTCATCTATTTTAGAGATGACTTTAGATTTAAATATCACCATTTTACTTTTCTAAAGGAGCCCTTCTATATGCAAATTTGAGCCTGCTTTTTTTGTCTTTTCCTTTAGCAACATTTAAATGCTCAACCTACTAGGAAACTCAAATTTCCATGGTTTGTGCCAAGGAAAACCAAACCTATATTTGTGCTACATAACATGATCTCAGAATGCGAAGAATCCTTGTTCTAAGACTGATTCAGCCAACTGGTGGAGAGCATTGTCTATTCTTCAAGATCACTGCATTCTGATCAAGTTTTTACATGAAAAGATTCACTTGGCAACTTCACGTGGTAAAAGATCTGTACTAAAGAACTGGATTATAGTATTAGTCTATAGGTAAACATGATTTGGGAAGGGAAATCAACACTCCTTTTATGAACATTGCGCTTCCTAAAGCTTTCGCTCAGAGTGCCAACAACAATATGAATAAGAGCCAATGTGTCAATATATTACGCACTCAAATTTTCAGAAGTTCTTAGAGAAAAATCTTTCAGCAAAGGCCATTATGAAAAAAAAGTGGTGGATTGAGGGGGTGGGTTTTGATTTTATAGTTTTGCAATGGTCTAGTCATTGGGTGGGCAGAATGAAAAAAGGATAGGGTTGTTATGTCTTAAAAATTGTTCAAAAACAATTGGAGCAAGTGTAGCTTTTATGACAAGGTGTATCTATTTAGTTGACCCTTCTACAATATCTTACTAGTTATTATAAATGCATTAGCTTTGTCTTCTTTTTCATCTGCTATTTTTAAAAAGCAAAGGAACAGAATAAACACTTAAGACTCTATTTGCACTAAAGTTTGTATTGCATTAAAGACCCGTCAATCCTTAGAATAGAATAGAATAGAATTTTTATTGGCCAAGTGTGTTTGGACACACAAGGAATTTGTCTTGGTACATGTGCTCTCAGTGTACATAAAAGAAAAGATACCTTCATCTTAATGATACAACACTTAATGACAGTCATAGGCTACAAATCAGGAAACAATATCAGTATAAATCGTAAGGATACAAGCAACAAAGTTACAGTCATAGTGGAAGGAGATGGGTGATGGGAACGATGAAAAGATTAATAGTAGTGCAGATTTAGTAAATAGTTTGACAGTGTTGAGGGAATTATTTGTGAAGGTGTCCAGTAAAAAACTGTTCTTGTGTCTAGTTGTTCTGGTGTGCAGTGCTCTATAGCATCATTTTGAGGGTAGGAGTTGAAACTATGTCCAGGATGTGAGGGGTCTGTAAATATTTTCCCAGCCCTCTTTTTGATTCGTGCAGTATACAAGTCCTCAATGAAAGGCAGGTTGGTAGCAATTGTTTTTTCTGCAGTTTTAATTATCCTCTGAAGTCTGTGTCTGTCTTGTTGGGTTACAGAACCAAACCAGACAGTTATAGAGGTGCAGATGATAGACTCAATAATTCCTCTGTAGAACTGGATTAGCAGCTCCTTGGGCAGTTTGAGCTTTCTGAGTTGGCGCAGAAAGAACATTCTTTGTTGTGCTTTTTTGATGACTTTTTGATATTAGCTGTCCATTTTAGATCTTGCGATATGGTAGAACCTAGAAATTTGAAGGTTTCTGCTGTTGATACTGTGTTGTCTAGTATTGTGAGAGGTGGAAGTATGGAACACATTCTTTGGAAATAGCCTTTACTGCAGTCACTGAACAAAACAATCATTCATATTTACTGCTAAAATTATTGATTTTAAATTAAAAAAAATACAGAAGGAGTTTATATAAAGTGATAGTAAATATTGTAAAAAAAATCCTAACAGTGAGGCAATAAGAGAAAAAATATTTATGTTTACAATCCCCAGAAGCCGATTGTCTGTTTGATAATATACTATACTTTAAAAAGTCTTAATGTAATATTTAAGGAGTAAAATATTGGTTTAATATTCTACTAAATTTTAAATGTTGAAACATTAAAATATAAATATAAGTCCCATTGATTGATTGAAGGTGATTAAAGATGATAAAGAGAGACAAAAACATTTGAAGAACAGTTGCAGGAATTGGGTATGGCTAATTTAGAGATGACATGTTGTATTCCAGTATTTGAGGGGCTGCTACAACGAAGAGGGGATCAACTTATTTTCCAAAGCACCAGAAGGCAAGACAACAAACAATGGACAAATTACAAATAACAGCTGTCTTACCTAATTTCATTGCTATATTTTTCCTAATTTATATGCTTCGATTACTATATATGCAAGCAAAACCTTTTTTTAACATCCTAAAACAAATGACACCCAAACAGTTTCTGCCACAAAACAGTGAAATATTATGCTTCATAACTATGACCTGAGTTTGCCTATTATAATAAGCCTATCTGAATTACTTCCCTAAAATTGTATTTTTCTTTAAAAAAATTAATAGAAGTTTATAAATTAGATTAAAAGCAATAAAGGATTCTGCTCCAGATGTGATCAGTTGGTCTTGCATCAGCTGGTCTTGGGCCTTCAGATGAGGAGGTGTACCTACTTCAAGATCAGGATGATGCTATATCTTGCATGGATGGGCATTTCCATCTGAATTTAGTGTATACATGACAGGCCTCCTGCCCCTTTTTAACCAGCTTTGACACCTTGCTTCAAACCACAGTCAGAGCAGACCTGCCTTCAAAAGCTGATTGAGCAGTGATCAAGGGCAATGTCTGGTATTATGTAAGAGGAAGCAGTCATAGCTGACCTGGCACTTCTCTTAGTGCAGATCCCCATAACTGAAAAGAGCAGGTCATTCTGAAATTGGTTTTTCATACAAAGATTTGAGAGTTCTGTATTGTGACATATTTGTACCTGAACGAGCAGGGTTGAGCAGTCATGCAGTCATACATTGAGAGCGTTTTAACAAACTGCATCACTGTTTGGTTTGGTGATAGCAGTGCCTCAGATAGAAAGTCCATACAGAGAGTGGCAAGGACAGCTGAGAAGATTATAGGAAGCTCTCCTCCTGTCGTTCAGGATGCTGCTTATAAGAACTATGTGCTTAGAGCTCAAAGCATTGTTAGAAACCCCACACACCCACTTCACGGTGTGTTTCTGTTGCTCCCCTCTGGGAGGAGGTTTTCAAAGTATTGCTAGCAGGACTACCATATTCTGTAACAGCTTTGTTCCCTATCCCATCCATCTGTTAAATCACAAGATTTGTTTTTCTCACCATGTACATGTATACATCTGAACTAGACTGTATTGGTTCTCTGTGTCATATAATATATGCATATTTTTTGTATTTATTTATTTATCTTGTCATGTTTATGTGTATATGTGTATATGATGTGTATATTGGAGGTAATAGAGCTGAATGAAATGAAATTTCATTTTAATGTATGCTGATTAGTGTACATTCAAAGTGACAAAGTTATTCTAAGTTCTAATACAGAATAGCCTTTTTGTGAGATGCGCAACAAACAAATTTAATCAATCAATAAATACAGCTGTTTCAGACTGAAAAATTAAAAAATGCTTAATACAGCAAGCTATTGCTGAAGTCTGGATTCAGCCTCTTTGTTTTATTAAGCAAACCTGGTGTTTGTCTGAGAGGGGGGAGGGAGGGGAAGAGAGAGAGAGAAGGAGGGAGGGAGGGAGGGAGCCTAAAAATAATTTTATTCACACAAACATACACACACACACACACACACACAAACACATCACACAAAGCAAGTTGGTAATAGGTTCTTATAAAAAGAGGCTCTGTTCTATCTCTTTCACAGAATTATTTATGGACTGTGCCATGTCATTCAAGTTTTGCTATGGTCCATTAAATATTCACCTGGACATTGCATCATTTAACAAGTGGAATGCGGTGTTCCATGTGTGTGTTTTGCTTTTCTAAGAGTGCCATGGTAGACATTCAGTATTGTGTATATTACACTACCTGTTGGCTCAAGCAATGCACTGTATGTCTTCACAGGATAAAGTGATTATAGATTTCATTATTCATTACATACAGCTATAGACAAAGCATTGGTCTAACTCTTACTACACCCATTATTATTTGTTTACTCTCTCATGACAACAGTATTTACTAAGTAAATTTACTTTGAACATAATGTCTCCACATGACTAGATTTCTACGCATAAGACCACAAGCACATAACCTTTCTTGTTCTAGTTATTCTTCTGATAGGAAAATAAATACTATTGAAAAATGATCTCAGGAACACTTGAAAATTGATAAGCGTTATTTCAGGTCATGTTCAACATTTCTTGCACAGATTTTTTGAAAAATCTCATTCATTTTGATGGAAAAGCAATTACTTGAAAAACTGTACAAATGATTTTTTTTTTACAATGGGAGTCTTTATGAATTCTAGCAAGGTACAAAACTAGCAATAGTTAATAAAATAAAATGTTGGCTACATTTTTAAGGGTAAAGTGAGGAAGTTCTTACACAAATATATGAGTCACCATAGGATTCTTAGTGGAGTATTGCCATTGAATTGAATGGTGGCATTGTGCAAGAAATCACCATCCAAGACCTTCTCTTGTTGGGCTTTTTCAAAAAAAAAAAGACTGGTGCTTGAGGTTTGTTGCCTTATAGCAGTAAAGTAAGCATCAAGACACCCAACAAACATCACTTGAAAACATTCTAAAGCTCATGGGTATGAGGTGAAAACAGAAGCTTCTTTTCCTGGGTGTTTTCAAAAAATCCAAAAGCAGATTTACTTAGCTAGTTAGCTGATCCGTATCCTGTCTTTCAGCCCAGAGCATTTTCTATCCCACCTCATTGGAAAAATTGACTCGGGTAAAAATTAAGGCACACGCTCGTTATTTTACTGACTAATATTAAGTTTCTGCAAGTAGTACAAACAATCTAAAAAGGTTGGCCTCCCAGTACATCGTTGGTATCCATGACCAGCAAATTCTTCCCAGCTCCAGATATCTAATTTTTATTGAACTGGATCCTCACCTCTGTATCACCTGCTCATCTTGCAAAGAAAATAGAATATGTACAGTATGGCTTGGGAGCTGGCATAGTTCCTATATTTAATTAAATACATTTTTAATTTTAATTACAATCATTGATAAATTGAATCAATTGAATTTAACTTTTGTCCTGGCCTCACATTTTACAACTCAAAGGTGAAATGCAGTCCTCGGCTCAGAAAACATCCTGTGTCTCTAACATGAAAGAACCTACATATAGATCTAGAACTTACATATAGACCAGGTAATATGTTCAGTCCATTTACTGCCTCTTCTGAGAAACAATAGATCTCCATACCTAGGTCTGGAGACCAAATCCTGTGAAGAATGGCTAAAAGAACTAGGTATGTTTATTGAACAAAGAGAAGACTGAGGGGAAACATCATAGCAGCTGTCATAGGGAAGAGGATGTCAATTTATTCTCCATAGAATCTGAGGACAAAAAGCAATGAGTAGAAGCTCATCAGAGAAACATCCAATGTGGAAATAAGGAGGAATTTCCTAAGAATAATTTCTATTAAACAATGGAACAGCTTGCCTCCCAGAGCTGTGGGTGGTCTATCACCCAAGGTTATCCACAAAAGATGGGACAACCATTTGTACTAGATCAGGGATCAGCAACCCACGGCTCTGGAGCCACATGTGGCTCTTTCATCCCTCTGCTGCAGCTCCCTGTTGCTAGTCAGTGCCACAATTTTGAGAAGAGCTTCTGGTTGGGAGTGGGGAATCATGGCATATCAGGAGGAGACTCTATGGTTGGGGATAGAGTCTCTGGTCGGCTCCAGAATTGAATGGGGGGCTTCCGGTTAGGATCTGTGTGGCTCTTTGAGAGTTTAAGGTTGCCGACCCCTGTACTAGATGGCTGAGCAGATGAGGACTCCTTCTTCTGTGGTTGGACTTCCAAAATCCTTTCCAGACCTATAAAAACTAAAGCATTTACTTACTTAAGCATTTGTTCGTTTATTTAACTTTCTTTCTCCTCCCTTTCTACCTTATAAAGTTTGAAAAGGGTCTAGGTTTTGTTGAACTGAAGTCCAGAATGCTTTTAGGTCTTCCTAAACTAGATTCCAGAATAGCTCTGAGATTTGTTAGGTTCCAGTCCAGAATACCTTTAATATCTTCTAGGCTCAGGATAGAAAATTCATTGAGATTTGCTGGATTTGAGGCCAGTATGTTTCTGAGATTTTCTGGTTGAGTTAGGTGATCAACATAATACAACTGAACACAGTTTTATGAAAAATCATTGCAAAATTTGCCTTTCTCCAATTTGCCCTTCAGAAGTGGGAGCCATTTTACATAACAAATAACAAGGAATTTTAAAATGAATGAGTGTCTTTATGTAAGTTGAGTGTGCTTTGGATTCAACCCCAAACCTAAGCTGTCCTTTCCTTTGATAAAGACTTTCATGTTCCAGATCTCTTCCCACCTTGTTAGATAACAGAGGAAACAGAATGTGATAAAAGTTCCTTTGTAAACCAAAATCATTTTTATCAAATCTTTTCCTTTCATAGCTACACAGCACTTCCCTGAGATTAGAAAAATCCCTATTTGAAGCGGTTAACTTCAAAAAGTATAGAAAAATAAAATAAAACAACAAATGGATAGGTTACTTCCCTCACACAAATTCTACAAATACAGATCTGTTCTGATTTGTACAGCACCAAAAACATGGGCCTATGGTCAGGCCTTCATGCTCAGCAATTCTATTTTTCAGGAAGGCTTTAAGAGTTCCACCTTTCACGAAGAGCCAATTCCTTTATTATTTATATTCTGCAGACTTCTGTAAAGAGATTTATACATCAAACGTTGGAGTAAGGCTAGCTGATCTGATCTTTATGCTCCTAGCTAAGGCAAAAACAAACCAACTGCATTGCATCTTAAGGATAAGGCAAAAGTAGTTGTATTCTTACAAGTACAGAATTATTCAGAAATAGGATTTTCCGCATAAGGAGTCCCCAGAGAGGCATGATATGGCCCACTGCCTATCTAAAATTAATAATAGACCATGGTAGCTGTCTTGTCTTTCCAGAATCACAACACATATCAAATGATCTTACAGGTAACTTCACACAACCAAAATGTCCGCCAATGCAACTTAGCTGAACTCCAGAAATTTGGGCCTCACAATCTTCAGTTTTGAGTGATCAGTGCTAGAACAATGTTTCCTGTTTAGTTTTCCCTTGGATATCTAGTTGATCCTTTGGATAGTTTCTCGATTTTGACTTTGTTTGTTTGCCCTGCCTAGTGGTCAATTCCAGTGGATGGATTTGTGCCTTGTCTGAACTGCTCTACAATTAATGCAACCATAACAGAAATGATTTGGCAGACCTCAGGAAGAGAATACGGCTTTTGATGGACTACCAAGAGTCTAATAGGCAGAAAAGCATTTTGTACTTTTGATGGATCAGTGTTAGATTATTGAAATCACTCTCACCCCTTCTGGATGTGACAAACTTGAGAAAGACTGGAAAGTAAAGTCATGTATAGCAGCCAAATAGAAGTTTGGCTTACAAAACATTTGCCAGACCTATTCTTGAATACAGCTCATCCGTCTGGAACCCATACCACATCTCTGACATAAACACAATAGAACGAGTCCAGAAATATTTTACTAGAAGAGTTCTTCACTCCTCCAAAAACAACAAAATACCTTATACCGACAGACTTGAAATCCTGGGATTAGAAAACTTACAACTCCGTCGACTTCGACATGACCTGTGTTTAACACACAAAATCACCTATTGCAATATCCTTCCTATAAAAGACTACTTCAGCTTCAATCGCAATATTACAAGAGCAAAAAATAGATTCAAGCTAAATGTCAATCGCTTCAAACTTGATTGCAGAAAATATGACTTCTGTAACAGAGTTGTTAATGCTTGGAACTCATTACCTGACTCCATAGTCTCTACTCAAAATCCCAAAATCTTCAACCAAAAGCTGTCTACTATTGACCTCACCCCATTCCTGAGAGGACTATAAGGGGCGTGCATAAGAGCACAAAAGTGCCTACCGTTCCTGTCCTATTGTTCCCTTCATTATATCCAATTAATATAGTTGATGCATAATTTTAATTATATATATATATATATTTTCTTCAAGATATGCTGTTTTATCTATGACATTTGTTTGTGTATACTGTTGTGACAAAAAATAAAAATAAAAATAAAATAAAATAAAAAGTTCAAAGGTCCTGAATAAAAAGAAGCATAATTGCCAAGACCTTGTTAGTTTGTTTTTCTTTGACATTGTTGGTGAAAGAGAAAGACCATTTACATTTTGGTAGAAATCAAACATTCAATATTTACTCTGGTTGTTTATTTTTTCTTGTTGCTATTGATTCTTGATGGCTTGGGTTAGGACTTTAGAAATTCAATTTTAGGCATTGCTGTGAAACAATCCATCAGATTGTTTTTTTCCAGAAGAAACAGACCAACAAAAAGCCATGCCACCAAGAATTGAACTACTGTGTCAAAACTCTACCTTTCTGAAGTTCTTCCATCCCTCCACTGATTTGTTGCAGAAAGTCAGTTCAAATGGCCCAATCCCTAAGTTTGATAAACAATAGAAGTAGCTCATTAAATTTAGGCCAAAGAGAAGAGAGATGGGAATCTAAACAATATATGCCTCTACTATTGCAATAGTTGTACAGAGGTAGAAAAGGAATTCTTGGTGGAACATACTGGATTTTGTGGGCAAATCAATGCATGCTCTGAAAAGTCTACTTAATGGGGAGGCTGGCAATTCATCAAAAGGGCAACTATGGAGGGTCAAGAATCACAACCCATTGATTTCCTCAAATATTTCCTGCTCTCTATATAATGGTCCTTCCATACAACCTGTAGGGGGGGGACGGGACTTTAAAACAGCATCCTGCATTTTGTATTTACCAACTCATTTGATAATGAGGTTGGGCAATCTTGATAAAGTTTGCAGCAAGTCAACTTTCTATTTGTTTTTGTTTTGTTTTTAGGAAGAGTAGCCTGGTCCCAATCCAATAAAAAGAATTCCTTCTTGATGTCTTCCCATGGTCCAAGGACATCTGTAAGGGGTGTGTTCAAACATTAAAATGGAGGTTATGGCAGAACAGTGGCAGGACTTCATGTGGTGGTAATCGCCATATTGATTTCATACATATAGCATTCACATCTAACATCCATAGGAGTTTCTCAATACTCTTGCCTCTGACAACAAATTCTCTTTAGGAAGCAGATTGTAGCAAATAAATGAAGGAAAATTCCTCTCCTTGGCAGCATTTCTAATATTAAATCACCTCCTGTGATTACTTTTCACAGTAATCTGCACCTTCCATTTTATTTCCACCTGCAGCTCTCAGTCACATTATTACAGCTTAAGAAGGAA
The DNA here is from genome assembly GCF_028640845.1 of Ahaetulla prasina. Classification (NCBI taxonomy): domain Eukaryota; kingdom Metazoa; phylum Chordata; class Lepidosauria; order Squamata; family Colubridae; genus Ahaetulla; species Ahaetulla prasina. The sequence goes on along the minus strand of NC_080540.1, from coordinate 39,585,848 downwards.
ACTTATTTGATCCAATGCTGATATAAATGATCTAGTCTAGATATAAAAGGGAGCACACAATTTCTTGCTGGAAAAGTGGCAGCAAAGGTGGAAAATAAGGGATAATTTGACCACAAGCAGCTAGAAGCTTAGGGTTTAAACATGAAATATGAGCAAGTCTCCCATATACTGGTACTTTCAAACCGTGAGCCATTTTCTGTGCCAATCTTCTGTTCCAAATAAAAGGTGCATTTTAGAAGGGACCAAGCAAACTTAATCTGTTTAACCCTTTGCAAACAGCCAGTATTATGTTGTTGGTATCCCTTGGCAGTAAGGGAGAAGATCTGGTAGGATCTGTTTTTGTGATATACCCCTTTAAGTCAATAATAGAGCTCAACCCAAAGACTTCTGGAATTTATGAGCTATCCTTGAGTTTGAAGGATTACACTTGACCTGGGTCTCAAGTCAAGATGAACAAACCAGTGGTGAAATCCAATTTTTTTTTACTGCGGTTCTGTGGGTGTGGCTTGGTGGGCATGGCAGGGGAAGGATATTGCAAAATCTCCATTCCCACCCCATTCTGGGACCAGCCAGAGGTAGTATTTGCCGGTTCTCCGAACTGCTCAAAATTTCCGCTACTAGTTCTCCAGAACCTGTTAGAACCTGCTAGATTTCACCCCTGGAACAAATCCTGATCTCCTTGGTGGCAATAGAAGAGTCTGCACTACTACAGAAATGGCTTATTCTCCCTTGCTGAACTCCAGGGCCTGAGAAACGAACAGGTGAAAACAGCTTTGAGGTTCATTTTGCGGCTCTTTCTCTCCTGCAGTGCTAAACCTCTCTGTTCATCGTTGGCTGTGACAGATGTTTACTTTATAGCCACCCCTTTATTTCTTTTCGGCTTGTTCTTTCTTCCTTCTTCTCTCTCTTTTTTAAAGAGGGTGAAGGAGGAGGCTGATAATTTATAGTCAGCAGAAATAATCGATTATTCCTGGCAAATTTAGTGAAGGGATCAATTATTCCATATGGAACGAGCCAAAGAATTCCAGGCATTATTCACTAGGGAAGACTGATGTGTTGAAGGGCAAAGGAATGTTGCTTTCAAGTCCCACATTCCTACCCAAAGTGTGGCATTCAAGAGACCTCACTAGACAAGGGGGCCTGGTGCGCTGCTTACGTGAGGAGACTGGGAGCGTTCCCAAGAACAAGGATTCCCTGTTCGCAGTCTCTCATGTCTGAGGGACCTAACAAACCCAGGAATTCTTATACACATGCCCTCTAAAATGTATAAGTGTTGGATTGGTTTAATTTCCAAGCATTCCCCATAATCCCCTGCATAAAACTAAATCGCAATTTAGTGCTATTCTTTCACCATTCGGGGTGAAATTACTACAAGCTGCAAATAGCCGTTAACCAGAGGTAGGCTGCTGCCGGTTCGGACCGGTTCAGACAAACCGGTAGTTCCGACCAGCAGCTGTGCCCACCCACCTGGCGCTATCACTTCCTATATAATTGCTGTGTTTGCTGCCCCGCGCATGCTCACATTTTCGGTTCTGGGTGAACCGGTTGTTACAGTACGTGACGCCCACCTCTGCCATTAACTGACAACTGGCACAGCAAACCATAGAAAGTGAGACTGAATGCATTTGCTTATGTGACCTTAGATATTCCACCAAATGCCTAGATAATTCACTTCATGGATTATACTGAACTATCTGGGCAGAATTTACATGAAGAGCAATCTTACAGTAGAAGTATTTCTCAATTTAGAGTCGCTTAGTGCAGTGGCCTCCATTCTTTTGAGCACCATGGATGTTTTTCCATGGATTGGAGGGGGTGTGGTTTTGCATGCTGCCTACATACCACGGATATGTACTTGTTTGTATGTCCCGGTTACTGGCATGCCACGGACCGGTGCTGGTCCACAGACTGGGGATTGGGGACCCCTGGTTTATTGACTGTTCAAAGTTATAACTCACCTAAAAAAGGTGAGTCATAACTTTTTTTTAATTTCTTTTTGTCACAACAGTATACACAAACAATTGTCATAGATAAAACAACATATCTTGAAGAACATATATATATATATAAGTAAAAAAAATATGCATCAACTATATTAATTTGATATAATGAAAGGGAACAATAGGACAGGAACGGTAGGCATTTTTGTGTTCTTATGCATGCCCCTTATAGTCCTCTTAGGAGTGGGGTGAGGTCAATAGTGGACAGTTTTTGGTTGAAGATTTTTTTTTTTGAAAAAAATTTCTTTTTTTTGAAAAAGATTTTTGAAGACTTACGATCCAAATTCGACCATCCAATGGTCACCACCCTCCTCTGTGGTGACAGGACCAAATTTCAGGCGCTCAGCAATACAGCTGCATTTATGACTGTTTGCAGCATGTTGCAGTTACATGACCATGTTTTATTACAGTTTTGCCAAAAACCAGTACTTCACTTTTAGTTTTCCATGCCCACAGCCAACCATTGGTTTCCTTAATGACCAAGGCAATTGCTAACAATTGTGAATTCACTTAATGACTGTGGTGATTCACTTAATGACCACCTCAAAATGGATCCTCATTTTTTTAAACAGTTTTACAACCATTATGACATAAGACCATAATGGGCGGGCTCCATTATGGTCATACGTTGAGGATTACCTTTATTCTTAGATATGTTGGGTGAGCAGCCGTTTAATGACCAAGAAGCATGTTCAATTTTGGGGAGGGGATGAGAGCTCAAAATGATGGGGCCACGATATACATGTATGTAGGGGAGCAGGGAGAGTTTTTCTGATAATCTGCGTTTGTTACAGTGAAATACCTATTTTGGGATAGATATTATATTCTTCCCAAAATGATGGGATGCTGCCAAACTGGTCAGAATGGTGAATTATGTGCCACATTTGACCATCCCTCAAATACAGGGAAAGAGAAAGAGCAGGCTAAACTACCTTTAATCCTGGATTGTTGAATAAACCATAATTGCAACTTTTGTCTTGTATGAAAGATAAGTCCTCTGATGCTTCAGAACAGGGGTCTCCAACCTTGGTCCCTTTAAGACTTGTGGACTTCAACTCCCAGAGTCCCTCAGCCAGCAGCTGGCTGAGGGACTCTGGGAGTTGAAGTCCACAAGTCTTAAAGGGACCAAGGTTGGAGACCCCTGCTTCAGAAGATAATAGCATAATGAGGCAACCATGCCATATGAGCTTTTAAACTGCAAATCAGAGATAATAAGGAGGATCAGTTCATCTGTAGAAACTTTTCACAATCGTCCCACCTTAGCTTTCATGGTTCTAGTCTTTTTTTAAAGAAAGAGAGAGAAATGTTGTGAAGCAAAATGCCAGTCTCTTGCTACCATCTTTATTTATAAGAATCCTTCCGAGGATTCAATCCTTTCCAGTGATTGAAAAACTGAAAAAAACAAAGCTTTTAGTGACAATTTGGCATTTGTCTAAAAAGTTTGTGCTCAGAAACAAAACAAAAAAAGAGAGAGAGAGAGAGAAATGTTGTGAAGCAAAATGCCAGTCTCTTGCTACCATCTTTATTTATAAGAATCCTTCCGAGGATTCAATCCTTTCCAGTGATTGAAAAACTGAAAAAAACAAAGCTTTTAGTGACAATTTGGCATTTGTCTAAAAAGTTTGTGCTCAGAAACAAAACAAAAAAAGAGAGAGAGAGAGAAAAGAGAGAGATTATTATAAAAGAGAGAGAGTATTCTCCAGTAAGGTACAACAAACAAGTACCCATATGATTATTTTGTGACTGGTTATGACTCCATAAAAACAATTATAAACAGAGAAATCCCTCCTAGCAGCTTATTTTGAGAGAGTACCCATAATATATTCCCCCAGATTCCAGATATCCTTGTTAGACCCAAAAATGTCTTCCACAGATTCCCCAAATAGCTTTGAAGAGTTATTTTAAATGTAAGTCTCTCATTATACGATTGCAACACATTAATTTTACTTTGACCTACCGGACAAGTCTAGGACTAAAGTCACTGCATCCTCAGAGGCCATGTTGGCCCACAGTTAAACATGTTCAAAATGCTGTCGGCTAAATTGTAATATTACCTTCCCCCACACCCTATTTGGAAAGTACAATTAAAGATTACCAAAATATCTGCATGTTTCTAGAGCCAATTTGGTCTAGTGGCCAGAACCCCAGAGATTGTGAATACTAGTCTCACCAGAGGCATGGAACTCAGCTGGGTGTCTTTGGGCCAGTCACTCTCTCTCAGCCCAACACACCTCACCAGGTAATTTTTTGGGGTAAAATAGGAGTAAGAAGGAGAATTAGGTATGTTTGCCACTTTGAATTATTTATAAAAATAATAAATGTGGGAAATAATAAATAAATAAATAAAACAAATGAATGAATGAATAAATAAATAGATAATTTTTTTAAAAGGTGGGAAACCCAAGGGACTATACAACTTAAAAAATAGACAAAAGACAACAACAGTTGACTTGTTATCCCTGGAGGCACTAATTTGATCCAATGTCAAATCTCATATATTAGTTATAATCTTACACAATTCGACAGTATTTCAGTTTTTGAATGATAGAGTGATCCCAGTTTTCATAATTTTTTGCTACAGTTTTCAAACATTTTTGAAGTGGGATATGGAGGTTTCATTAAAAAAAAAAATTAAAGAGCTTGAGGTTTTCCTTTACAATGGAAGCATCCTATTCCTACTGATGCCAACTCCAGCCATTTTGGTCTTATGTTTAATCTTTGTGGCATGTCCCCTGGCAAAGGAATTTATTATTAATATTATTATTATTTACTTTATTCATTAAAAATGAAACTCAGTCAACTGAACATTTAAAAATACATCACAAATAGCATTGACTTGTGCTAATGGTTGATACATGTTGCTGCCAATGTCCTAGGTATCAACCAAGTACCTTCTTAAGATGTACTATGTTCCAAGTAGTGCATTTTTTTTGCAGTTCTGCTGGTGATATTGCAGAAAGCTGCAATTTGTTGATGTATCTTATAAAATTCTTGGACATGGTACCAAGTGTCCCGATGACAATGGGTATCACTGTTACACTGTTTCATCCATAGCTGTGTAGTTTTGATGGCCAGGTCGCGATATTTCATGATTTTTTCCAGTTCTTTTTCTTCAACTCTGGCATCTCCTGGTACCGCGATGTCAATAAATTGTACGTTTCGGTTTTCCACAACTGCGATATCTGGCGTGTTGTGTTCCAAGTGATGATCCGTCTGTATTCAAAAGTCCTACAAGATCTTCACCTTCTCATTTTCTATAACTTTTTCCACTTTATGTTCCCATGACTTTTTGGATACAGGCAAATAATATTTTTTACATAATGACCAGTAGATTAATTTAGCAACTCAGTCGTGTCTAGCTTTGTAATCAGTTTGTGCAATTTTGCTGCATTCACATATTAAATGTGAAACAGTTTCGACTTTGTTGTTGTAAAGTCGAAAATTTGGATTATCGGAGGATTTTTGCAGCTTTCCTTTCATGGCATTAGTTTGTAGTGCTTGTTCTTGAGCAGCAAGTATTAAACCTTCTGTTTCTTTCTTGATGGTTCCCATCTTAAGCCATGCCTATGTAAAGTTGTTATCACATTTTCCTTCAATGTTTTTCAAGTGCTGTCCATGCAAAGCTTTGGATTTCCATCTATTTAATCTGTCATCCAGCTGTTTTTCTGTATATTCTGCCTTTGTTTTTGATGTTTTTATAATGTTCTCTGTTTTCATTATTAATTATTATTATTGTTGTTGTTGTTATGGTGGTTATTATGGTGGTTATTATGGTTATAACCATAATATTATGCTCATTTAATTTAACCTATTGTAATATACCTACCCTATTTGTAATATAGTCTATGTCTACAACAAAGAGAGAGATGATAGATAGATAGATAGATAGATAGATAGATAGATAGATAGATAGATAGATAGATAGATAGATAGGTTAGATGGAGACACACACAGAGAGAGAGAGATTAGATTGAGATATAGATAAGATAGAGATAGATAAGAAAATAAATGAGACAGAGAGAGAGAGCTAATGATACAGATACAGATTAGATTGAGCTATATATTAGAGATAGATGAGGAAAATAGAGATAGATAGATAGATAGATAGATAGATAGATAGATAGATAGATAGATAGATAGATAAATAGATAGATGACAGACAGATTTTGAAGTGTATCTGTATCACACAGATAAATTTGTCTGTGAATTTATTTCTTTATTTCTGTGAATTAATTCCTGTACAGGAATTTTCTGTGAATTTATTTCTTTATTGTCTAATCTTCTTTTTTCAGAAGATAAATTATTTTCAGGGTAGGAATTGCCTGGAGGAATATTATCCTTCCGAGCCTTAGGCCTCACTAGTAGAAATGGTTCCGATTTTCTTGAGAAAAAAGCATTTGGGTATTCTCGTCTGTTCATTCTTTTAATTTTTTGTTTCTGTAGGGAGATCTACATAGTTAGGAATGTGTTTATGTATTTTTATACAAATTTTCTGGTCTATGACCAAATAAAGATTGATTTGATTTGATTTATACAAGCATAATATTCACAGACCTAGCATGAAATTAAAAGATAAGCACGACTCAAAGAATAGAAGACAAATGGGAGGGAATAAAAGACTAATTTATTTAACACCAAAAACAAAGCCTACTTCTCGTAGTTTTGTCCCATGTGGGAAATGGAATTTGGAAAAGTTACATCCATGTGTAGTACCGATCATGCTCTGGAAATCTGACAACAAAGATGTACTGCAGCTCACAGTGACTAATTCTAACAAGCTGCTCACAGTGTGACAAAAGGCAGATCTTCTGGAATTTTCATCTCTAACCACCTGGCTTGGACAAACACTGGCTACAAATGCCACATATATCATCTGGGATGGACTCAAGAGGTGGAGCGAAGAATTCAAGGGCTAGAGAGCTGAAAGCTGGGTTTTTTCCCCCCTAGGCCAAGGATTATAGGGTGAGGTTGGGGGTTGGGAATGTTTATTTATTTTTTTATTTATTTTGTCACACAGTATATATAAGCATAAGCATGAAATAACTAAACAATACATAAGCATATATATAAGCATGAGTATATAATAACTATATTAATTGGATATAATGAAAGGAAACAATAGGACAGGAACGGTAGGCACGCTTGTGCTCTTATGCATGCCCCTTACAGACCTCTTAGGAATGGGGTAAGGTCAATAGTAGACAGTTTTTGGTTGAAGCTTTGGGGATTTTGGGAAGAGACCACAGAGCCAGGTAGTATATTCCAAGTATTAACAACGCTGTTACTGAAGTCATATTTTCTACAATCAAGATTGGAGCAGTTAACATTAAGCTTAAATCTATTGTGTGCTCGTGTATTGTTGCAATTGAAGCTGAAGTAGTCTTTGACAGGAAGGACATTGTAACAGATGATTCTATGAGTTAAACTCAGGTCATGTCGAAGGCGGCAGAGTTCTAAATTTTCTAAAACCAGGATTTCAAGTCTGGTGGCATAAGGTATTTTGTTGTATTCAGAGGAGTGGAGAACTCTTCTTGTAAAATATTTCTGGACACGTTCAATTGTATTGATGTCTTTTTATTTAATTTTATTTAATTGTATTGTTGTGAGCTATTTTGCAAATGAACCATTCCATAAGGTTGAATGAATTATTTTGTGCCTTGTGGAGAACCTCTAAACATCAGGGTATCTGCTCATGATGTCTCACTTGTCAAACGTGTTGAAGAGCAAACCAATCTTTTAAGGGTTTATAGTATTTTATTTTGCCTTCATAAATATTTGACTGAAAGCACCACACAGAATAATTTAACCCTGTCAAAAAGTAAACTGAGCTTGGGCTTTGCAGATACTGCAGCTTAATGGTATATCATTAGTGCAAATATAAGATAGAAAATTTGATCTGGATTCTCTGGTTAGAGATGATTTGGAATTAAAATGTCCTTATCCAATCTTTGTTTTTCCATTACATTTGATTTTTCTATATTTTGGGGGCATAGATTATTCTGTACAGATAGTCCATGATTTACAACTGCAATTGGGACCAGCATTTCCTTGGCGGTTAAGCAAGTGAGTTGGACTCAATTGTATAACATTTTGCTACAGTTGTAAAGCAAATCACTGAGGTTGTTAAGTGAATCACATGGTCATTAAATGAATCTGGCTTTCCCCACCCCCCACCCCATTGCCTTTATTTGTTGGAAACCAGCTGCAATGGTTGCAGATGGAGACAACATGATTCCGGGATGCTCCAATTGTCGTAACTATATGCCAGTTGCCAAGTCTTAAAATATTGATCACATAACTGTGAGGATGTTGTGATAGCCATATATGCCAGGACTGATCATAAATCTCTTTTTTCACTGCCATTGTAACGTGGCTATATGAATGTACACTGAGAGCATGTGCACCAAAGATAATTCCCTCTGTGTCCAATCACACTTGGCCAATAAAGAATTCTATTCTATTCTATTCTATTCTATTCTATTCTATTCTATTCTATTCTATTCTATTCTATTCTAAATAGCATCATTTTGTGAATAGTGTTTTCTGGGAGGGAAGGAGTGTAGTGTATCTTTAAATGTTTTGGCGGGAAACAAGCACGTTGCTGATTGGTTGAAGCCGCCGGCTAAACTGTATTTAAGGAGAGGTTTTTCCCCAGCCCGGTTGCTGGGTTCATCATATATTAAAGAGCTGGTGTCACTACCCTGGTCTCCAGCCTCGTTACTGCCCAGACTTAACAGAACCTATTGTAATAGCCAAGAGAATAAGGATTCTCTTTTCTCCCTAATCCTGGTTGGAGTGTTATAATATCCAGAATCTACAGTCTGTTAGAGCATAATTGCAATTAACAATGAGACTTTTCCTCTTTTTTACATCATGTCTTGCTGGGCAAGAAAAGCCTTTAAAACCACTGCAGAGTATACATAATTATGCCCTAGGACTACAGTCATAAATCACAGACAGTAACTGCGGTGTATCTCACCTTCTAGACAGGAAACAAATTTCCTGCCTCTAGAGGATTAGCACTACCAGAAGTAGGATAATATGAAATAATTTTTGTAAGGAGTATCATCTGTGTCACACCAGAGTATATTTTTTCCTTCAGTTCAAAACCCAACGCATATTTAGCATTGTTTGTAGAGCCATTATTTGGTTATAATATCTGGAAATGTTTAAACCATAGAGTCCTTTCATTATTTATACAGAGAACTATACTAGAAACTCCACCATCTATTCCAGAGTTTTTATCAGCTCCACCAGTAACACAAAAAAGGTGTTTTCACATTCTTGCAATATTGAAAAGAGCAAGGCATTAATCATTGGCGCATATATGCAAACATGCTTTTTGCTTGATAAATTATACAATCATGTGTTGGATTTGTCCGGAACTTTTCCTCTCTGCCAGTCTTTTTATCAATTGTTGTGATATCTCAGGGAGAACCGGATCTTGCATATCAGCTGTCATCTTGGAAGACGTTGGTGCCAAGGTCAATCAGAAAATCTAAAACATCCAAGAAATCTGCTACTAAATGTGTCATGCCAAACACAACTAATTAGGCATGTGACATATATTTTAATTTCAATTTACTGTGGCTTTAGGATACTTAATAAAGAAGCCAAGAGTGAAAACAAGTGATCTAATATCTAGTTGGCCTTTTCAGTATAAAACCATTCAAGTGCACCTAAAAAGCTGGAACTTTTTTGACTTGTTTTTCTTTTTTTCTTTTTTTTCCCCCCACTATCCAGGACAAATCGAAAAAGGATTTTTTTTTCCTTTTTCTCTTTTTTCAGGAAAAACTCATTATAATAACCATGGAGGATCTTCTCAATGTTTCTAGCCATAAAAAAGCCTCTGCAAATAATTTGCTGAGATATTTTCTGTGGAATCTTTCAGTATTAGACAAAAAGGTGTTTTTGTTTGTCTTAATAATTTTGGTATTTGGAATCAGTTGTTAAAGATGAGCTTGCAGTATTTAATAGTGTTAATTACGGTGGTGTTAACCAGAGCGGCTGATTTTGTTTCTGCTCAAAAGCTAAAATTTCTAGGTGGCACTTATTTGTATTTGAAGTGATATTAGAATACTGCATTTTATTCTTCATGTGATCAGCTTTTTGTAGACCAGAAACTGTTGAATACTTTTTATAAATTAAATTGCTGAACAAATAAGTAAATGCTACACTGTACTTAGATGGCTGCTATTTTTTTTAATATTTCACTGCTAAATACTAAACGTGCTACATACTACAATATTTGTCTATCTTTTAAAAACACCTTATTTTGGAAGTATGTTCCACTCATCTGCAAATTGAACTGACAAATTCTTAAATAAAGCTAATATAATTGATGATTTAATATTTCCTTGGTCAACTATCAGATTTGTCTGTATCAACCAGGTGGTTCAGATGAAAGGTTTGGGCTGCTAAACTCTGAAATTGAAAGTGTAAATCCAGGTGAATGTTCTTTAGCCTTGCCCTTTCCAGTTGTGCTTCTAACAGGACCATTTCTTCTGGAACATTCCAATATTGCCAGATTGCATGAATAATACTGGCTAGAGATAATGAGATTCCAACACATCTGGAGGGCTCCAAATCATTCCCATTAAGCCTTGAGATTAATCAATTTTTTTTTATTTCCATTTATATCCCGCCCTTCTCCGAAGACTCAGGGCGGCTTACAGTGTGTAAGGCAATAGTCTCATTCTATTTGTATATTTACAAAGTCAACTTATTGCCCCCCCCCAACAATCTGGGTCCTCATTTTACCTACCTTATAAAGGATGGAAGGCTGAGTCAACCTTGGGCCTGGTGGGACTTGAACTTGAAGTAATTGCAAGCAGCTGTGTTAATAACAGATTGTCTTAGTCTGTTGAGCCACCAGAGGCCCCTATATTAGGTATACCCTATATACCTAATACCAGAAATTATTGTCCAAATCACCAGCCAGTTTGTTACTTCTATGCCTGAAACAAATGCTTCTATCAATCTCACAGGGAAGTATCATTAACCTGAGAAGCCTTTTAGCAAAAATGATTTTAATGAGGTGACTGGCTTCAACTGTAGTTTCATCAGCTTTAATCCACATTGTACAATTAACTGAAGATAACTGCTGGACAAACTGCTAAAATTATTATTTTTTATTTTCATTTACGTATCTTCAACAATAGTTGTTTCTTCATTCTTCCTCAGTTAATAATTGCAATATATGACAGAAAAATGTCATTATCCCAGCCTCATGCTACTAATGTTATTGATTCTAAATACATTTTTTATTTATTTATTTTTATTTATTTATTTGATTTTTATACCGCCCTTCTCCCGAAGGACTCAGGGCGGTGTACAGGCAAGATAAAACCAACAATACAATATACAGTTTAAAATGCAATTAAAAAACTTATTTAAATTAGCCTGAAAATTAAAATTTGCCATAAACTAAAAACCCCATTTAAAATTAATAAAATTTAACATTAAAATTCAATTTAAGCCAGCCCCGCGCGGATAAAGAGGTGTGTCTTCAGTTCACGACGGAATGTCTGAAGGTCAGGTATTTGGCGTAAACCCGGGGGAAGCTCGTTCCAGAGTGTGGGCGCCCCCACAGAGAAGGCCCTTCCCCTGGGGGCCGCCAGCCGACATTGCTTGGCGGACAGCACCCTGAGAAGTCCCTCTCTGTGAGAGCGTACGGGTCGGTGGGAGGCATGTGGTAACAGCAGGCCTATTACAGCATATTACAGAAGACAAAGTATCCTATTGACTTGTCTGAATAGTGGTATGAATGAGTGGAGAGAAATCTATTTGACTCGCATTTTAATCTAAGTGCAACTATTCTGATACAAACCAAAACTTTATACCCTGTTATTTGTACTTTGCTAAATATTGTACTTCGGTTATGCATTTATGCAGGAGAGGGGCTTCTCAGATGTATAGCTGGAAAAACAAGAAATGGAACAACACCAAAATCTTCCCACCTTCACAGTTCTTTAGTGGGATTAGAGTACTACTTCTCTCTTTGTGCTGCTTATTAAGGAAAGGATTTTTCTCCTTGCACTATGAATGAACTAGGTTTCCTGTCGTCTCCCATGTGGTCCTGCTATTTGTGTATTGACCAGAATTTTATCTGAGGCAGCATGTGGTCATCTGCAAGAAATTACTTCACTTTGGCAGCGTAGTTGGCAACAGCGTGTTGACACTCATCGCCGCTTTCTATGAAATCATACAGCTAAACAAAAGTCTCTGACCTCGAAAGGCTCTTGTAAGTGACCAGCTGGGACTGGAGTTGAGCCAGTACTGAATTGTGTAGTAGTCACTGTGATCAAATCTGAAAGGTTTTATTTTGGGGGAGCAGCTGCGGGGGCAGGCCAGTTGCTCCTGCCCCTTGCCTTGTGGCTGCGGCTGCTGCTGGGGCAGGGTGGGGCTGCGCAGGAGCTGAGTCCACGCGGGAGGAACGTCTGTCCATCACTGGGGTAAGAGGCTGGCTGGGAAGTGGTCGCGCTCCCTTGGCAGAAGTGGTGGGGGGGGGACTGTGCTGGCTTTTTCTCGGTGGTGGGCTGGGTGGGGTGCTTCATTGACCCTCTTCAGGTTTCTGGTGCACACATGTGGACCAGCCAGCTGGTCTTTGCGTGTGCATGACAGCAGAAACCGGAAGACCAAGTGGCCGGTGTGCCTGCGTGCGCCAGGCACACCAAAAGATGCACATTGCTGGGCAGCTGCTCTTCCGGTTTCCGGCACATGGGCGTGCACTTGCACACGCTCCCATTTCAGCACACAGTGCCAAAAAGGTTTGCCAACATTGTTCTAGGTTGTTTCTCTCCTTGGTTAGTTTCCATCTATTGTTTCTTGTCCTGCCTAGAGGTGCTTTGGTAAATAGGTTGCCCCCCCCATTTTCCTTGTGCTGAAGGGTTGGAAGGCTGCTGTCAAATCACCCCTAGTCCTTCTTTTCACTGGACTAGGTATAACCAATTCCTGTAATCATTCTTTGTATGTTGTAACTTCTAGTCCCTAATCTTTAGGGGCCTAGGAAGAAGACACAATTGGAAGTGATAGTAACTGTCTTAACTCCAGTTTCTTCTAGTTCCATGATACTTTTTTTTTTTTTGTTTACATTTATACCCCGCCCTTCTCCGAAGACTCAGGGCGGCTTACAATGTATAGGGCAATAGTCTCATTCTATTTGTATATATTTACAAAGTCAACTTATTGCCCCCCCAACAATCTGGGTCCTCATTTTACCTACCTTATAAAGGATGGAAGGCTGAGTCAACCTTGGGCCGGGCTCGAACCTGCAGTAATTGCAGGCTTTGTGTTCTTAATAACAGGCCTTACCAGGCAGAGCTAAACCGGCCCTTTTTCCTTCTCTATTGCAACTAACTTGGTATTCACAAAATCTCGAATTCTTTTGGGACCTTGAGATTTACTGCCAGGTCTGCAGTTTTTATGTTGATATATAGAAAGGCTCAGCCAGAGAAAAATCCCCCTAAAGTAGTGCTCTCGACAAGTCAATGTGCAAGAATGAAGCTGCTGACACCTTTTAGTTGATGATTTATTCTCTCACTGCAAGCCTTGCTTACTGTACAGTGTTGAGAAGTGTCTCTTTCATTTCATCCTGCTCACAGTTGAGTCATCTCTGAGAGCATTTCTAAGAACATTGTAAGATATTATATCGGCAGTTCATTGTTCAGGATTGGTAGCCTCTGCAGTGATTTATTTTTTAAAATTGCAAGACACCTTGCAATAACAGCAAACATGTTTGAAATTTGATATTCTTGAAAAACATTGGCAGAAGACATATTGTTGCAAGACAAGTATTACAGCAAGTAGATGGCTTCAAGTGAAAATGGCAGCGTATTAATCAAAGCCCCATAAACATATTTGACTGAATATTAAAAGAATAACAAGAGTTGGAAGGGCCTTGGAGCTCTTCAGGTTTAACCTCCTGTCTAACCCTATACCATTCCAGACAAATGGTTGTCCAGTCTATGGATGGCAACAAAGGACTAGAGTTCAAGATATTTCTTTGATGCTCTGTGGTGTTCATCAGATGTTTCCAGCCAGTGGTGGGTTTCAAATTTTTTTACTACCGGTTCTGTGGGTGTGGCTTGGTGGGCATGGCAGGGGAAGGTTACTGTAAAATCCCCATTTCCTCTCGATCCAGCTGGGACTCAGGAGGCAGAGAATAGATGGGGGCACGGCCAGTCAGAAATTTTACTACCGGTTCTCCAGAACTGGTCAGAACCTGCTGAAACCCACCTCTGTTTCCAGCCCAGATTTTTACAGCCCTATTGCATCATAGCGATGTTCTGATTTTAATTGAGAATGGCTCACACAGAAAGCAGATAGATGTTGTTAGATTCGGGCAATAACGAGGCAGGAGACCAGATGAGTGACAACAGCTCTTTAGTTTATAGTGAACCCAGCAGCGAACAACAGACAAACCCCTCTTTATATACAGTTCAGTCGGGGGCAACAGCCAATCAGCAACGTGCTATTTCCCGCTCTAATTTCCCTCCAAAACTCTTAAAGATACATTACACTCCTTCCCTCCCAGAAAACATTTTACCCCTATTTACATGAAATTAGCATCTTATTTCTCTACGTAGTCACGCAAGTAGACTGGGCGTCTCCTAACTCTTTCGGACCTGCGCAATTCATTCTCTGGGAGTGAGTCGAGCTGGCCGGAGGGACTGTTTGTTCCTCTCAGCTCCTCCTCCAGGCCATCCGGCCCTGGATTATTTGCAGAATCGTTCCTGCTCTCTTCAGGAGGGACCGGTTGGTGTCGCTGGACCTCATCGCACTCAGATAAGTCCCGCGTTTGCCCCGGGTTTGAGTCAGCTGTGGATTCAAGCATTGCATAGTCAGGGCCTGTTTCTGGACTTGTGATTGTTCGTTTTCTTAATTGATCTATGTGGCGCTTCCAAACCCGGCCATCCTCTGTCTCTACCCGATACGATTTGGGTCCGGTTGTTTCAAGGATTGTCCCCTTTACCCAATTTGGGCCTTCCCCGTAATTGTGTGCCCATACTGAACTTCCCACTGTCATTTCTCTTGTTTTACCGTTTGTCCCTTTGTACCCGTCTGGGGTGTAGTTTGGGTTTAACCGGTCTAATGGGCACCTCAGCTTCCTGCCCATCAGTAGTTCTGCTGGGCTGCGGCCAGTTGCTACACAGGGGGTTCTGTGTTGCACTGCTAGGAAGGTGTCAATTTTTAATTGCCAATCGCCTGGCCTGATTCGGGACAATGCTTCCTTTGCACTTCGTATGAAACGTTCTGCAAGGCCGTTCGTCGCAGGGTGGAACGGCGCCGAGAGGACATGCCTGATGCCTTCTTCTGCCAAGTACCCTTCAAACAGGGTCGCTGTGAATTGAGGGCTGTTGTCGGAGACTAGGGTGTCTGGTAACCCGTGGGTTACAAATAGGCGCCGCAGGACTGGGATTACGGCCTCGGCTGTCATGGATCTCATAAGAATGATTTCCAGCCATTTGGAATAGGCATCGACTACCACTAGGAATGTTTGCCCATGGAAGGGCCCGGCAAAATCGATGTGGATCCTAGACCATGGGCCCTGGGGTCTCTCCCACTCCCGAGTTGGTGCCATTGGTGGTAGTGGTCTGGACTCCTGGCAGGCTTGGCATTTTCCTACCCTGTCGCTAATCTCCTTGTCCATCAAAGGCCACCACACATAGCTCCTTGCTAAACCCTTCATTCTCACTATCCCAGGGTGGCCCTCGTGCAGGAGTTCCAAAACTTTTTCCCGCAATTTCTCCGGGATTACCACTCTATCCCCCCAGAGCAGACACCCTCCTTGAGCCGACAATTCCCCGCGTTTCTTTACATATTCCTTAAACCGCTCGCCCGGCGCAGCGGGCCATCCTCTTTGCACCCAACCCATTACAGTTCTTATTGTAATGTCCTTGTAAGAAGCCCGAGCCACCTCCTTGGAAGTGACTGGACCCGAGTCCAAAGAGTCAATTAGCAGGACGGGTGCGCCCGGAGTGGGGTCTTCGATAGTCTCTGATAGTCTCTTGGGCATCTGCTCAAAGCGTCTGCATGCCCTAACTCTTTTCCTGGCCGATGCAACAATTTGTACGAATACGCAGCCAGAAAGATAGTCCATCGGGTCAGTCTAGGCGAAAGTGCCACGGGCGTTGGGCGGTCGCCTGCCAACAGGCCCAGTAGGGGTCTATGGTCTGTGACTATTTCGAAATCACGGCCAAATACATATTCATGGAACTTCTTTACCCCGGAAACTATGGCCAAGGCTTCTCTATCCAGCTGACTATAGTTTCTTTCAGCCGATGACATTGTTCGGGAGTAAAATGCTATAGGGGCTTCTGTGCCATTTGGCAACCTATGGCTGAGCACAGCCCCCACCCCGTAGGGAGACGCATCACAAACTAACACCAATAGCAGCGTGCCATTGTATTGAATCAGTAAACTATCGCTAGACAGAAGGTTTTTTACTGCTTCGAATGCCCTAGCTTCCGCCTTTCCCCAAGACCACACAGCTGTCTTCGTTAGTAATTTGTGGAGCGGTTCGGCTATAGTCGCCTTATTTTTCAAAAATACCGCGTAAAAGTTGACCAGACCTAAGAACGCCTGTAACTCCGTTTTGTTTTGGGGAGCTGGGGCCTTCCTGATTGCCCTAACCTTGCTCTCGGTGGGGTGGATTCCTTCCTTGTCTATCCGATAGCCCAGGAATTCCACGGATCCTACCCCTATCTGGCATTTATTCAGTTTGACTTTGAGACCGGCGGACCGGAAAATGCCCAGAACTTTTCTCAACCGTACCCCTAATTCTTCTAGATTTTCGGCGGATACCAGTACGTCATCAAAGTACGGTACCACCCCGGGGAGTCCCTGCAATAGCCGCTCCATTAGGTTCTGAAATAACCCTGGAGCCACACTAACCCCAAACTGTAACCGGGTGCATTTAAAAGCACCCCTGTGCGTTACAATCGTTTGTGCTTCGGCCGTGTTGCTATCTACGGGTAACTGCTGATAGGCTTGGGCCAAATCTAGCTTGGCGAAGACCTGGCCATGCCCCAAAGAGTGCAGTAAGTGTTGTACTACTGGGACGGGGTAGGCACTCTTCTGCAACGCTTTATTAAGCGTTGCCTTGTAGTCAGCACAAATCCGGACCGACCCGTCCGGTTTGATTGGGGTGACTATGGGTGTCTCCCACTTCGCATGGTCAACTGGCACTAGTATTCCCTGGCTTACTAGTTTGTCCAGCTCCCGGTCAATTTTGGGCTTCAGGGCGAACGGGACCCTCCTAGCCTTTAACCGGATCGGGGCAACCTGTGGGTCAAGGTTAAAGGAGATTGGGGTCCCCTCGTACTTGCCCAAACAGTCTTTGAAGACGTCCCCGAACTCCTTCATTAGTGCGTCTTTTAGGTTGACGTCGTTTCGGAAGACTCCGGTCACTCCCATGCCCAATGCCCGGAACCAATCCAGTCCCAACAAGCTCGGCAAGGTTCCGTCGACCACGGTGATGGGCAGGGTCTTGTTGTGTTGTCCATACTTGACTTGGACGGACGTTAACCCTCGGATGAGGATACGATTTCCTTGGTAATCTTGTACCCTTAGTTTCTGTGGTTGCAGCTTGCGCTTCGCGACGGCTGGCAAACATTTCACGAGAGTGTCCCAGGACATGATCGTGATCGATGAACCGGTGTCCACTTCCATTCGGCACGGCACCCCTTCAATGTGCGTTTTAGTGAAAATCTTTTTTTCAAGGCGCGTGGCTGCTTGGCCTATTCTCACGGCAGTCTGATTAAGTTTCGCGCCTTTTTTGAATCGACCAATCACGGGCCTCTTCGTCATTCCCGCGCTCTGATTGGTCGGTTTGAATTTTTGGCGGGAAGGTTGGGGCGCTCGACAGGCCTGTGCTATGTGCCCCTTCCTTTCGCACCGCCGACAAGTCGCATCCTTAAATTTGCAGTCTTGTCATTTGTGTTGTCCCCCGCAACTCGCGCATTCGTCCCAGTCGTCTTTCCTTGGCCTCCCGGTGTGGAAGACTTCTTCCTCTTCCTCGCCGTCCTCTTCGGCCTGGACTTCCTCATTGTGGACCGGGGTTGTTTTCGCCCCAGTCCCCTGCGCGATCGGTGTTTGCAGGGTTTCTGCCACTTGGGTGGACATCTCGTGAGCCCTGGCCTCGTCCAAGACTCCAGTGTTAGGTTGCTTCTGGACAGCAGCCGCCGTCGCAATCGGATGTCTCTGACCCCACAGATGAGTTGGTCGAGTAATGCGTCTTTCAAGTCTCGATATTCGCAATGGTTAGCGGCTTTTCTCAGCGCTGCCATGTACTTGCGAATCGATTCGCCCTCTCGTTGCATCCGTTGCCGCAATTCGAACCTTTGAACAAATTTTGAGGGCGTCGGTGCGTAGTGAGCCCGAAGGGTGGTCTGCAGGGTTTGCCACGGTACCGACTGTACCGGCGTTGGCTCCGAAAGCGACTCTGCGGTGTCGAAAACTTCCGAACCGCAGTGGCTTAGGAAGTATGCTCTCTTCCTGTTGTCAGAGACCCCCTGGAGTTCATTTGCTTCGAGGAAACACTCGAAACGAGCCATTTATGACCCCCATTTTTCTTTGGCTGGGTCGAATGGCGCTGGCGGTGTATAGCTGGACATCGTTGCTATCCGCCCTTATTTTGCTGGGTTCGTTCCTGGCGCTCTTTTGCCTCGAGATCCCACCTTCGTCGCCAGTGTTAGATTCGGGCAATAACGAGGCAGGAGACCAGATGAGTGACAACAGCTCTTTAGTTTATAGTGAACCCAGCAGCGAAAAACAGACAAACCCCTCTTTATATACAGTTCAGTCGGGGGCAACAGCCAATCAGCAACGTGCTATTTCCCGCTCTAATTTCCCTCCAAAACTCTTAAAGATACATTACAGATGTATAGCTAGAATAGAATAGAATAGAATAGAATAGAATAGAATAGAATAGAATAGAATAGAATAGAATAGAATAGAATAGAATTTTATTGGCCAAGTGTGATTGGACACACAAGGAATTTGTCTTGGTGCATATGCTCTCAGTGTACATAAAAGAAAAGATACGTTCATCAAGGTACAACATTTACAACACAAATGATGGTCAATATATCAATATAAATCATAAGGATTGCCAGCAACAAAGTTACAGTCATACAGTCATAAGTGGAAAGAGATTGGTGATGGGAACTATGGGACGATTAATAGTAGTGCGGATTCAGTAAATAGTTTGACAGTGTTGAGGGAATTATTTGTTTAGCAGAGTGATGGCCTTCGGGAAAAAACTGTTCTTGTGTCTAGTTGTTCTGGTGTGCAGTGCTCTATAGCGTCGTTTTGAGGGTAGGAGTTGAAACAGTTTATGTCCAGGATGCGAGGGGTCTGTAAATATTTTCACGGCCCTCTTCTTGATTCGTGCAATATACAGGTCCTCAATGGAAGGCAGGTTGGTAGCAATTATTTTTTCTGCAGTTCTAATTACAAATCTCAACCAGTAAATGCTCAGTCTTGCATATTGGAAGGAAGAACCCAATCACAAAGTACATGCTTGATGGACATTGCCTCGCAGATGACCCCCACCCTGTCAAAGACCTTGGAGTTTTTACATCTAATGATTTAAGTGCCAAAGCCCACTGCAACTATATAGCTAAGAAGGCTCTAAGAGTTATTAACTTAATTTTACGTAGCTTCTTTTCAAAAAACACCACGCTACTGACCAGAGCATATAAAACATTTGTTAGGCCAATTCTTGATTACTGCTCTCCTGTCTGGAACCCATACCATATATCTGACATCAACACAGTTGAGCGTGTCCAAAGGTATTTTACGAGAAGAATTCTCCACTCCTCCGAAACCAATAAAATACCTTATTCCACCAGACTTGATATCCTGGGTCTTGAAAACTTGGAACTTCGTCGCCTTCAACAGGATCTGGGTTTAGCATATAAAATCATATGTTGTAATGTCCTTCCTGTCAATGACTTTTTTAGTTTCAATAACAATATCACAAGAGCTACCAACAGATTCAAACTCAATGTCAACCGCTCCAGTTTAGATTGCAGAAAACACGATTTCTGTAACAGAATTGTATATGCTTGGAACGCATTACCTGACTCTGTGGTTTCTTCTCATAACCCCAAAGGCTTTACTCAAAAACTGTCCACGGTTGACCTCACCACTTTCCTAAGAGGACTCTAAGGGGCGTGCATAAGAGCACAAACGTGCCTACCGTTCCTGTCCTATTGTTTCTTCCCCTATGTATATATATGTTTATAGTACCTCGTTTCTCCTCATATATACGTTCATATATTATATAACCCTTTATGCAATGCTTGTATATATTGTTACGACAAATAAATAAATAAAATTATCCTCTGAAGTCTGTGTTTTTCTTGTTGGGTTGCAGAGCCGAACCAGACAGTTATAGAGGTGCAAATGACAGACTCAATAATTCCTCTGTAGAACTGAATCAGCAGCTTCTTGGGAGCTACATATTAAAACAGGTGTTTCTTATATAGAATATCTCAGGTTCAACTCCCAACAAATTCAGATAAAGCTTTAATAAAAATCCTTTCTAAAATACTGAAGAGCAGCTATTAGTATGTGCGGATAGTCCTGCCTAAGAGACATCCATGATCCATCTCAATAAAAAGCCCCTTGTTACATATGTTTGTGCCTAAATGTCTTTCCAGAAGTGTTTTCTACTGTAAACTTTTTAAAACTACATTGCTGATGTCCACAGCCTTCAACATCTATTAAAATCCATTTGGGCACTGTCATGTTTAGCAGCATTATGGAGAAAGACTAGTCATCTATTCTTCTCATTTCTAAGCTGGTTGTTCTTAAATGGACAACAAGTCCTAGTTTTGAGATTTGGAGCATATCTAGATAAGACTTTGGATTTTGGCGAGTTGGGTTACATCTATGTGTAATTACACCGTTGATAGTTCTGACAATTCAGCCAATTCACTTTTGATACAATTCCAAGTCCAGATGAGTTGTAAAACTTCTATATTAATTTTGAGGTTGGGTGCACTTTGAGGGTGGCCATTTCACATTGGTGAGTGAGAAACCTTCCAATCTCCTCTTTTCCAGTCGGGTTTACTATATAGGCCAGACAGAAAACACAACCAGAAGAGCTAATTTTATTTTATTTATCTAAATTTTATTTATCTTTATTTTATTTATCTAAATCTTACAAATATGCAAGTATATTTCCTCCCTGCCTCTTTACAGCTTGAGAAACTAGGGAGGGTCACTTCTGAGCCTCTTGGTCCACTCGCTATCCAGCTATCATTTATGCTGTCTCTTATCTTACCATTACCTAGGCAACATATCTCGGCCTAGTCCCCCAAGGTAATTCCCACATACCATTACACTTCCAGATCTTTAGTTTTGGCTCTTTCTGTAGCTGCTACCTTCCTGTACTACAAGTTTCAGCACAGTTGATTTGCATCTGTGAATTGCTTTTTTTCCTCTTATGTTCAAGAGAGAAACCCCCCCCCACACACAGCAAAATGGATGGAGATTGGAGACATTGTGCCTGTGGGTAGAGAGGCCCACCAAGAAATAACTGGGGGCACTGCTTGTTGGGAAAGCTCACTATCCATATCAACGTGATTTGGCTCCATTGTGAAATGGTCATACCCAGCAATATGAGGATGCCTAGTCTGAATAAGCTGGCACAAATGTATAGCACACAGATGTATATTAGCTTTAAATCATTCCCATTTGATAACTGTACTATTTGTTAGGAGTGGTGTGGAAAACTGTGTATACTATGTGCCAACTTTTTCCAGTGCCAAAAAAAGTCAATAAACTGGCTTCGAATAAGGAATGGAGGAGTGTTCAGAACAAGTCCAGACTTCAGTACAAAGTAGAAAATCCAGGATACAGTTCACACCTTTATTCTTCAAATATGTAACCTTTACACTGTTTCTCCTTAAATTTTGTCACTGCAGGGAATGCTTTGCGAGATCTTCTCCTACCGGCTCACCTGTTTGCCATTAGCAAATTAGCTAAAAGATTTAATTTGATTTTTGCTTATCCCTGGGTTAATTAATTCGCTGCTTGTGTGTTTCTTCACTGATGAACATGAAAATGGTGAGAGTTACAATTCAACTGATCAGAATACATATGGATTAGATTACCCTTCTGTAGTCCCCAGCTATCTTAAATCCCAGTATTTCTGTTTATCTCATGTATTGTTTCACCGGGAACCATACATAATGAATAGTAATCACGTCCTTGGCTTTATTCTTGTGCAACTAATAAGGACAATTAGCATTGGAACAATGCTATCACTATATAATATGCGAGAGCGGCAAGAGCACATCACGTGGAGATGATAAATTTTGGATCTAATCATACTGGACTAAGAGATTTATTTATATTATTTTATTTTTATTTTATTTATTTTGTCACAACATCATATAGAAAGATTATATAGTATATAAACATATATATGAGTAAATATTAAGAGGTATAAGCATATATATATATTTGTTTTCTGAGGTTTTCACGGGTGTTTGTATGTAGGTCTTTGTTGTTCGGGTTTTCTCCCGTGTAAAATTGGAAATGTCTTGGTGACGTATATATATATATATATATATATATATAGGAAGAAGAAAAGAAAAACAATAGGACAAGAACGGTAGGCACGTTTGTGTGCTTATGCACGCCCCTTATGGTCCTCTTAGGAATGGGGTGAGGTCAATAGTAGAAAGTTTTTGGTTAAAGCTTTTAGAATTATGGGAAGAGACCACAGAGTCAGGTAAAGTATTTCAAGCACTGATGATTCTGTTACAGATGTCATATTTTCTGCAATCTAGATTAAAGCGGTTAACATTAAGTTTAAATCTGTTGGTTGCTCTTGTATTATTGCAATTAAAGCTGAAGTAGTCTTTAACAGGAAGGACATTACAATAGATGATTCTATGAGTTAAACTTAGGTCTTGTCAAAGCGACGAGTTCAAGTTTTCTAAGCCTAGGATTTCAAGTCTAGTGGGATAAGGTATTTTGTTGTTTTCAGAGGAATGGAGAACTCTTCTTGTAAAATATTTCTGGACTCGTTCAATTATATTGATGTCAGAGATGTGGTGAGGGTTCCAAACAGGTGAGCTGTATTCTAGAATTGGTCTAGCAAATGTTTTATATGCTCTGGTTAGTAGTGTAGTGTTTTTGGAAAAGAAGCTACGCAAGATTAGATTTACAACTCTTAGAGCCTTTTTTGCTATGTAGTTACAGTGGGCTTTGGCACTTAGATCATTTGACATGAAAACTCCAAGGTCTTTAACGGGTTGGGGGTCATCTGTAAGGTAATGTCCATCATGTATGTACTTAGTGTTTGGGTTCTTTTTTCCAATATGTAAGACTGAGCATTTGCTGGTTGAGATTTGGAGTTGCCAAGTTTTAGACCAAGTGGTTAGATGATCAAGGTCTTTTTGGATGATAGATGCATTGTCTGTGGTGTTAAATAGTTTGACATCGTCAGCAAAGAGAACACAATTACTTGCAATATGGTCACAAAGATCATTAATGTATAGTATGAAGAGTGTTGGTCCAAGGACGCTGCCTTGAGGAATGCCACTTTTGACAGGAACAGGATTTGATAGAGCATTGCCAATTTTGACCACTTGTTGTCTGTCAGAGAGAAAAGCAGATATCCATTTGTGAAGGGGTCCTGAAATGTCATAGGATTTTAGTTTTAGGAGAAGTTTATCGTGTACTACTGAGTCAAAAGCTTTGCAGAAGTCTATGTAGATTGCATCTATTGTTTTGCCTTGATCAAGATTTGTAGTCCATATGTTTTTACAGTGGAGAAGTTGTAAGTTGCATGATAATTTTTTCCTGAAACCAAATTGTTTATTGGAGAGTAGGTTGTTAGTTTCTAAGTGTGAGGTAATGGATTGGTTGATGATTGATTCCATGACTTTGCAGGTGACGCAGCACAGAGAGATCGGTCTGTAATTTTCAACTAAGCTGGGGTCTCCTTTTTTGAAGATAGGGATGACCCTGGCTAGTGACCAAAGTTTGGGAAGGGAACTGGTAGTGAAAGCTTTATCAAAGATTATGCTTAGGGGTCTGCTATATTAGTGGAAAGTTTTTTTAAGAAGTATGCACATAGTCCATCAGGTCCAATAGATAGCGATGGTTTCAAGTTATGAAGAGCTTTTTCAACGTTATCTTCTGTGAAATCTATATGAGTTAAGTCATCATATTCAATGCTGGTGCGTTTATGGAATGTTGGATATGTGTTATTGCTGTTAAGAAAAACTGAGCCAAAGAAAATGTTGAAGAGGTTAGCTTTAACTGTTTCGTCATTGTATTCTTTGTTGTTAGAATCTTTTAGTGGTGGGATGGATCTTGAGTCTTTAAGTTTATTGTTAACAAAATTATAAAAGGCACGATTGGAATTTGTGCGCAAAAGGTCCTCTTCTTGCTTGGTGTGGTAATTTGTGCATTCAGTTTTTATTTGGTTGCATATATTTTTGTAGCGGTTTTTGAAATTTGCTACATAGCCTTTTTTGTTTCTTTTCCAGAGGGATTTTTTTTGAAGCTTTTTTATTGATATGGGTAGTTTGCTTTTGCTGATCATGGTGGTCATTTGTGGTACATATAGTTTAATGACTTTATTGATTTCAAGTAGGAAAACTCTATAGTGGTCTTCAGTGGTTGTGCAGGTTGCAAACAGATTTTGCCAGTCCAGATATGAAAGATCGTTGTTTATAAGATCGTAGTTGGCTTTTTTGAAGTTGTAGCTGGGAATACTATTGTTATTACGATTTAAGTATGGACATATGCTGAGACGAAAATCAATCATGCAGTGGTCACTGTTGGAAAAAGGTTCTTTAATTTGTAGTCCATAAATTGAGTTGGAGTTGTTGCAGAAGATGAGATCAAGGCAGTTGTTGAGTCTTGTTTTGTTAGTTACAAGTTGTTCAAGACCTAGGTTTGTAACAGCGTTGTATAGTGTAGTATGGATTGGATCAGAGATAAATTCTGCCTCCCTGCATGTCTGTAAATTTTTTAAGAAGAAAACAAGATGCAGAGCTTGAGCATGAAGAAAAAGCAGCTTGTTTAAATCCAGTTAAGGTTTTTGGGAAAGAACACAAATAAGATTGTGTATCCCTTTGTTGGAAAAAATGTCCATCTGGGTTCAGTTCCAAGTGGCGAGAAAGACACTGGAAACATGGAGACTGCTTGAAAAGATGGTTTAATGGTGGACAGGACCACATGATTTTGATGTCTGGGCAAAAAAGGGTAGAGATGCTGAAAGTGCCTAGGTTTTATGCCCTCTAATGGGCTTTGAATTTGAGCTTGTGTTCTGATTGGTTGTCAGACTCCCATGGGGCCATGCAGGGGTAATTTGTAGGTTGTCTTTTGAGTCCCAAGCTTGGTTGACTCCTGGGTGATGATGTAATGAAAGGGCTTTGGGCAATTCCTACTATGCCTGAAGAAGGTAGATTTTTTTTATGCAGAATAGACTGGCCCAGGCCTTAATGGCCCACTGACAAAGGTGGTGGTGGTGGTTGAGTTTCTGCCTTCCTTTTAAGGGAAATATTCTGCCCTTTTAATTTCCTAAAGTATCTCATTTTCCTAGGAGAGGGGTGGGTGCTAACTTCCTACACTTTTTTGGATAACCATAACAAAATCACAAGATATTTAGAGTGCTCACCTGAGCAATTGGTTGGGCTGACAAGCCTTGTCCAATGAGAAGTCTTTTTTGTTTTTGAGATGTTCTATTGCAGGGTTCTGCAAACTTGGCTCTTTTAAGACTTGTGGACTTCAATTCCCAGAGTTCCTCAGCCAGCAAAGCTGGCTGAGGAACTCTGGGAGTTGAAGTCCACAAGTCTTAAAAGAACCACGCTTCCAGACCCCTGTTCTAGTGTAATCACTTGTTCTGAAGCTTTAACATCCACACCGAGTTCACAGCAAAGGGAAGCAGGCAGTAAACCTATTTCCATTTTCCTCGACCTTCAGGAGAATTTCATTAATATGAACGTAAGTGCTGCTAAAAAGCTTTCACTGAAATGAAAGGGACATAAATAAATTTAGGAGATTTATTTCCTTATATTGCACCCTTATATTTCTCACTTGTGCTGATTGGCCAAGAAAGAATAAGACTTACAAATGAACAGAAATAAAAAAATAATAAAGCTAGATCTAAATTTAATCATGTTTGGAGTAAATACATTGAAATCAACGCAATCAAATGAGGTTGGCTGATTTCGAGAGATCTGTTCTAAATTTGGATCTAGTTTAACAAATGTATTACTAGGGCTCTATCATAAGTAACTTTACAGAAACAAAATATTAGGAATAATTCAGAACAAACAAACTTTTTAATCACTCTCTCAACAAATAAATACTGTTTTTAAACTTGTTTCCTGCACTTTAATCTTTAGATTTCTATGAACTCAGATTAACAAAATATCCCACAGTTAGTTTAAATGGAGAAAATTATTATTAGGAGGTATTTTCCCCTACATGATAGAGAAAATATCCTAGAATTTTAATTGCTTCACCTAAGTGACCTCAGTTTGAAAATTCAGCTCTGCAAGTCCCCCCCCAAAAAATTGCTTTAAAACAAACACATACACACACACACACACACACACACACACACACACACACACACACACACAGAGAGAGAGAGAGAGAGAGAGAAAGAGAGAAAGAGAGAGAGATATGGGAAGTGGGGGTGAGGGTGAGGATGAGGATGAGGGTGGCTTATGGAGGCCAGTATTCAGAAAATTAGCTTCTTGTCTACCATTATTTAAAAGAAAAGAATGGGAGGACAATGTAATGGTTGAAGTAGGTTTTTACTATAATCATACATTGCTTATAATTAGCTTTTCAAACAGGTTTCATTTAAAATAAACTATATTTCAAAAAGTGATACCTAGCAAGTATTCTATGCAATTTTTACAAACATTCTTTTCATATTGTGTTAAAATTTTACTTTACCAACATGAATCTATTTCAAGAGGAATTTGTGGAACTACAAAGAGCCTATTCTAGTGAAAAGAAGAACTAGGGGAGACAGAATAGCAGTGTTCCAATATTTGAGGGGCTACCACAAAGATGACGGAGTCAACCTATTTTCCAAAGCACCAGAAAGCAAGACATGAAACAATTTTTCAAATTATTTTTTGGGACCACTCTCTGCAGCTCTGGGCAACGGGGCTGCTTTTGGTGTCTGCCTGTCTGTCATGCGTGAGTCTTGCTCATCTACCTAAAAGCTTTCCCACTGCCACACCCTGCAGGTCCTGGGATACCTCCTGTGCTCTGGAATAATATTATGCAAAAGGATGATCCATAACTAGAACATATTGTCCAACAAGCTTATCATGTTCGTTGGACAGAGGTGCATTGCAGCCTTTTCTCTTCCATTTTTTTTCTCACCCGCTTTACACTTAAAATATGAGGATTACCCTTGAATCACTGAGAACACAACAAATGGAATGTACTTTTTTTTCTGACTCATCTTGAGGGGGGAGTATTGGGGGTAGAAAGAGGAGTTAATTAATTCAGATGCATCTTCCTTTTCAGTAACTACTGTAAACGTACTCAGAGTTGAAGGAAACAACACTTAACTGATCTTGTCTGGGCTTGAAATCTAAGCAGTGTAGGGCCTTATTAATACTTGGCTTGAACACTATCAGGAATTCCAGAACTATGAGATAGACCAGGAATTAATTAAAAAAACGCCCCAGGAGAGAGCAATGGCAAACCGCTTCTATGTTGTTTCTAAGAGAGCTTCATGATTGTGTCCATGTAATCACCAGAAGTCAGCTTGGTTTGAAAGTATCTTTATTATATTGTTCATAATTGTCTCGAGTGATTATCCTCAGTGGAGGATATTCTCCGTTTTTTATAATGAAAAATAAATAAATTTCACCTGAGCTTTTTTTTTCATAATCCACCCCTCCCCAAAATAACCTCTTCCTAATGTGTCAACCACTGGACAAAAACCCTGAAGACTAAAGTAGCCCCAAGTCCATTTCTTGAGAATTACTTGTTTCACATATGATGGAGAACCATGTTAAACAATGGTCTAACTCTATGGGATAAACACCTGTGAGCTGTAGGTCACTTTATCAATTGTACAGAGGAACTTGATTGGTGTAGAATTTAAATTGGGATCACCTTCTGCCGTTTAATAGGATTAAAATTAATTGGAAAATGGCTATCAGATGTTTTTTTCTGATTTTTTTAATTGATATCTCGCCTTTGCAAACTACCTGCAAACATTCTACTTGAAATGAAAACTAGGGTGACCCTCTCTTCAGACAGTCTCCTTTTGAAGCTTCATCTGTCTCTTGAGGTGGCATTCAGGTTGCTTTACTGTGAATAACTTGTGAACAGTGCTTATATGTTTGCAGTGAGTCAAAAAGTTGCAGTCTATTTTTTGTTCCAGTCAAACTTTGGGAAAACTGTCCTCATGGTAGGATGAAATATTTACTGAAAGTATGTATCAGCTCTATCTATCTCAATACTTGTGCATAATTTTTGTGTATAAATTTTGGGTATATCATTTGTGTATAATTTAACAAATCAGTGTTTTCCCCCATTTTGCGTGTAGGTCTTGTAATTTTTGTAAAAATTTTACGGACAGATTTGTCTTTTTTACTTTTCAGGATTTTTTAAATGAAAAATAATTTTGTGCCTGTGTTGTTCCCCACTTCCCTAAAAGTTATTTGAAGATGATCCTCTTTATTTCAATTTTCTAGCTCATAAACATGAAAACAAAGAGTGCAAACTATTGCTCCACAATTTTAAAATATCCTCACCATTACTTCAAGCCAAATGCAAGTGAAATAGATTAGTTTGCATTTACACTCATGCACAGAAAGAGGGAAAGAGAGAAAGTCTTCCTCCATTTTGGGTTCATTCACCTGGCTCATGTGAAGAAAAATCCCAGGAGTTGCAAGAAGAGAGAGAAACTGGCATTAAGCCACCTAGCTCTTCGAAGGTTAGTGAATGTGGCTGCAATCCAGGAACCAAGAGGGGTATCTGCAAAATAGAACTGGACCACCTACCTGATCCACAGAAGTGATTCTAGTGCTCTGAATGAGAATCACATTGGACACAACAACCAAACAGGGATAATGAGGTGGGATCATGAGATTCCCAAGCAAATCCTAAAGTAACTCAAACACCACATGTGGAAATTAGAGAAGTAAATAAATAGATAGGCTGTTCCTATTATTCTACTGTGGATTTTGGGATGGAACCCAAAAGATACAAATCAAGGGTGTCAAACTTGATTTCATTGAGGGCCACGTCAGGGTTGCGTTTGACCTCAAGGGGCTGGGTGGGCATGGCCAGGATCGCCATGGCTGGGGTGGGCATGGCCAGCTCAACATCACTCATGTCAGGGGCACCTGTGGTGGGCCGGGTTTTCAGCTGCGACAGCAGTCCTCTCCCAGTGAAAATGGGCATGGCTGAGGTGGGGGTGGGCGTTTTCTCTGGCAGAGGCACCATGGGTCAGTCTTTCACTATTTCTAGGGTGGCCCCATGGGTCAGATCTGAACACTCTGCAGACTGGATCTGGCCCAAAGGCCTTGAGTTTGACACCCCTGATATAGATAGACATTAAGGCAATATGCCCATTCTTTTAGCAAAAGGAAAACCGGTAAGAGAGAAGGTAATGGTTATGGTTAGCTGGAGCTGGAGGAAAACTGTTTTGCTTCGCTTTTTTGTTCTTCCATCTAGCCCTTGTCTATTACCTGTGGAGTCCATTTTGTGCAACTTCCTTTCCCAATTTGTCTTTAATTGATCTTGAGAACTAGGTTTTGCTCAACATTTTCATGTATTTTCTTTTCTTTTTATGAAACATTACCACAGCAAAATGTTTTTCTGGGCTTTTCTCTTTTTTCTAATAAATAGATATTTTCATGTTTCCATGCTAGACTTGTAGTTCCTTCTCATGATAATTAAAAGGTAGCCGTCGGATTACCTGTTCATTTATTTTTATATGATCAAAACAAAGCACTAGAATTAGTGAGATAATTTGATTACATATAGCCTGGTCCACTCAAAAGAAATTAAACAGAACATGAACTGAATTAAACAGAAAGCCATATCTGTCTCTTTCCTTAATTCTGAGTCCTTCTATCTGTCAGCAGGTCACAAGACATAATAGACATAACTATCTCAAGGGTCCTCACAAGACATTTTGCTGTCTCAACTGAAAAAAGAAGTTGAACTGTCCTTACATGAGCAGAACCTGACCTAACCCTAACTCTTATTTTAATCCTGCCCACTGGCCAACATTAACACTACTAGGTATGGTCTGTAACATCTGAAATGATCACTAGACAGAAGCATAGATGTAGAAGGCAGATACTGAACAAAAATATTTGCTGTCTTTTACTGTGGTGGTAATCCAGATTTTTGCAAGCCTAGTCAACATTTTAAATGTGGTAAAGAGGCTGCTGAAGTGGAAAAACAAGGTCAAGCGAGTGTGTAGGAAGAAGAGCAAGCAGGTTGTAATAACCTCTCAATTCATCTTGGTGCTCATCTCTGTTTCAAGGTCATTGACCCAGTGCTGTCCAAAGACGTTTTCCACAGTCATGTGGCCAGCATGATGTCATGAAGCACTGTTACCTTCTCACCAAAGTGGTACCTATTTTTCTATTGCATTTGCATGCTTTCAAAGTGCTGGGTTGGCAGGAGCTGGGGCAAGAATGGGAGCTCACCCCATCATGCAGCCCTCAGGTCTCAAACCTGAGCTGTCGGCTTTTTAGCCGACGAGCCCAGCATCTTAACCACTGAGCCACTGCACCACTCTAAAATAAAAGTTGTCTTCAAAATAAAAGCAATGCAGTTGTATTGCATGCATGGCATACACTTATTTACTTTTGATTTCTAATTTCTGATTTACCTTATTTGGAGTGGACAGGAAGAGCCAAAGGGCTGGATGTGTTCTGGGAGAGATAAAATGCTCAGGTCTGTTCTAAAGGAAGGTGAAATTCAACCATTTTCAAAACATTTTCCTATACTCATGGACTATGTCTATTCTAGTATTTTAATATTTAAAATGTTCATGGTTCTGGCATTCCAGAGAAGACAGCAACATCACTAATAGCTTCATGCCTACAAGAGGAGAATTTAGCGCGGGCATGGAACAGTTTGCCTCACCTCATTCCAAGACAGAAACTTAACCGGCAAAGGTTATTTATCCATTTCAGCCATAGAACATTTTAAAACACAATTAGCCTTTTCATTAAACAATATCTCAATGAAAAAAAATGTCATAGTTTTCAAAAGTGAACTGTTCTATGTTAACTGTATGCTGTAGATTTTAAACAAAATATTTGTGCTTACATAAATACTTGGAAAAGGTAAAAATGTCAAAACAGTTGGTGTTTGTTATTAAAGCCACAACTCATCATCAGCTTACAACTGAATTTCAAACAAAGATTGTATTGTGCAGGCTCCGTTTATTCAAGATTTCAGTGTTTAAAAGCCAAAGGATGATTCCAAGTAAGGCTCCGACTGAAAATCTTTTTTATAAGACCTAACCTTCATCTGAATAGCCCCATGTTTTAGTACCTGAAATCTCTGGTGTCCTTTCAGCTATCATGATTACCTGTAAGAGCCAAATTATTTATCTTAGGATCCATTTTCAGATATCCAACCTCACAAAAATCTTAGGAAACTTCCAGAAGACCCTTCCTTTAATGTCTCATTTCTTCTGAGGCCAATATAAAAGCATCTGAGATTGGTCCAGACTGTTTTGAATGTCTTAAGCTCTGTTCAGTGTCTTTCCATACTTGCAACTTTTCTGAGGTTGTGTAGCCCATGCAAAATAAACCATAGGGAACAATCTGATATGCAGAGTTGTTCCCCTGCCTTCCACCCTCACTTCAATCGCTTGATCCTTTGTCTCTCTTTTTTTTTTCTCACAGAGATAATCCTCAAGCAATTAAAGTCCTTTTGTCTTCAGCAGTTGTGTAAGACTTAAAACTGTTGTGCAAAGGTCCATGTTTGGTTGTCTTTCCCAATCATTATCCATTTGATAGAGAGCAACTTGTCTTCCAACAGAAGTTCCACGTCCTCCAAATAAAGGGACGTGATCAAGATTTTGCACAATTCCAAGATAATGGTCAGAATGCTATTTTATCCCAAATCCAAGATTATGCCCTGTCAAACCATCATTTTCATTTCTTTGTTAGTCACTCCTTGTTTCTTTTATTTCCAAAGTTCCCTAACCAAGTATCCACAATGATTTTTTTTTACTAAGCCATGTAAGAAAGATTTCAACAATCCCTTCAGTTTATTGGCAGGAAACTTCACCTATTCATAAAGTTGCTCCAAGCCTTTTCTCCAAGTACAACTTCCACTTAATCCAAACCTTTTCCGATTCATAACAGGGTGTTAGCTGTCAGAACCCTTGATATATTTTCCTAATGGGAAGTATCCACATCCCCATATGGATTCAAACATCCTGAGAACAAATATCTTCTAACACCCAGCCACTGTGATTTATAAATTATTGTTTATAACATGAATTATTAGATTGAAGAGTTGGGTAGGACCGCAAGGATCTTCTCTGCAAATCTCCACAATGTGCAGGGAAAGAAATGGCTATAAGTCTTTTCATTAAAAAAAAAAAACACTCCAGAGATTCAGAAAACACAATTTCCGTATTCCACTGTTATACTGATCTTACAGTCAGGACTTTTTTCCCCCCTTATACTATATTTAAGCAAAAACTAGGTATCTGCAACTGCTACCTATCATTTCTGGTTCCAATTTTTTGGGAATGGAGAACATTCCCAAAATGGAGAACATTCCCAAGAATGGAGAATCTTGACCATTTTTGACTATTTTGACCACACAGGGACAAGCATTATAGTTTAAAAAAAGAACTGGGCTTCATTCACATGGTAGCAGCTGCCAGTTTAATTTTTTTCCCCGCAGAAGGCCCTGATTGCATAAATCTCCATGGGTTTTCTTATTGCAGCTGTCTAGACTGGTTGCCCAAGAAAGCCATTTTTATGTCTCCTTCTGGATATGTCAGACCTTCTACAGTCTTTATAGAGTCTATAAATTTTTTATAGAAGTTAGAAGCTGAGTGAATTCGTGAATTCACGATTGCCTGGAAACCTTCACAAGCAATGCTCATGAAGGCTTCCTGTAATAGACAATGTTACTGTATTGTAGAGGATTAGCCACAGAGGGTGGTTTTGTAGAGCATAAAAGTTGCTCAGATCTGATTAGATTAGATTAACAGAGTTGGAAGGGACCTTCAAGGTCATCTGGTCCAACTCCTTGCCCAGGCATGAGACCCTGCACCATTTCTAACAAATGGAAGTCCAATCTCTTCTTGAAAGCCTCCCGTGATGAAGCTCCCACAACTTCTGAAGGCATTGGTTGATTATTCTTATTGTCAGAAAATTTCTCCTTATTTCCAGGTTGAATCGCTCCTTGATCAGTTTCCATCCATCATTCCTTGTCTGGCCTTCAGGTGCCTTGGAAAATAGCTTGACCCCTTCCTCTCTGTGGCAGCCCCTCAAATATTGGAACACTGCTATCATGTCTCCCCTGGTCCTTCTCCTCACTAAACTAGCCATACCCAGTTTCTGTAACCGTTCTTCATATGTTTTAGTTTCCAGTTCCCTAATCATCCTGGTTGCTCTTCTCTGCACTTTTTCTAGAGTCTCAACATCTTTTTTATAGTGTGGTGACCAAACCTGGATGCAGTATTCTAGGTGTGGTCTTACTAAGGCTTTATAGAGTGATATTAGTACCTCACTTGATCTTGATTGTAGCCCTCTGTTAATGAAATTTAGGATTGTGTTGGCTTTTTTGGCTGGCGCCGCACACTGCTGGCTCATATTTAATTGGTTGTCCACTAAGACTCCAAGATCTCTCTCACAGTTACTGCTATTAAGCCTGGTTTCACCCAGTCTATATGTGTGCTTTTGGTTTTTCTTGCCTAAGTGTAAGACTTTACATTTCTCTACACTGAATTCCATTTTGTTAGACAGGGCCCAGTGTTCAAGTCTGTCAAGATCCATCTGGATCTTGAGCCTATTTTCTAGAGTATTAGCTATTCCTGCCAGCTTAGTATCATCTGCAAATTTGGTAAATTCTCCTTCTATTCCCTCATCTAAATCATTTATGAAGATCTAATTAAGTTGTGGTGCTATCAACAAACTATTGTCTGAACAGATGAATATCTAAAACCTAGGTGCAATAGCAATAACGCTTAGATGTATACACTGCTTCACAGACCTTTACGGCACTCTCTGGGCGGTTACAGAATCAGCATATTGCCCCCAACATCCTGGTCCTCATTTTATCAATTTTGGAAGGATGGGGGGCTGAGTCAATCTTGCGCCAGTCAGAGTCAGCCTGTAATATTCCATTCTAACCACTGCAACACCATGGCTTTTTGTATATCTTTGCATGACCAGAACTAAAGTGAAGTCTTTTTGAATTTCCCCTTTTCTCTAAGCCAAGAAAGAATAGTGAATCTTCTCAAAACTGTCCTGTTTTCTTTTTCTTTTTTCAGTACATTAATTTAATCCCTGGGATACATTATTTTTCCTGATATTCTCAGTAGTAGGTATGTGTCCATGTGCCAGGAGATTAGTTAAAGGTCTTCTAGAAGTTTTATCCATCCATCCATCTATCCATCCATCCATCCAACCATTCATCCATCCATCCATCCAATTACTATACCACCCATCACACTTGTGTGCCTCTGGGCAATTTACAAATAAAAAAATAAAGTCATATAAAAGCTGCCAAGTGTTGTGGTCCGTCAGCAGCCTACAGAGCTGGCAACGGAGTCAGACAGCGATGAGGCTGAGGTGAGGCCAGGGCCATCGGGAAGTGAAGTGTGGACTACCGAGCCTCCAGAGGCTGATAGTAGTGAGGCAGAGGAACAGGAGGAGCCTGTTCCTAATGCACGTATGAGAAGAGCTGCCAGAAGACAAGAGCAGCTCAAGCAGAGAGGACAGAGGGAGTAGGGCCAAGAGATGATGGATCTCTCCCATAAGGCTTAAAACAGACCAGCACCGGCATTTGGCCTTTGCCGGAAAACAACATTGTAGCTGCGTCTTCTGCTTCGTCTTCTGCTTCGTCTGCATCTTTGTTTTTGTGGCTTCTGGACATTTGCCAGGAAGGGCCTTTGGCAGTTTGCCTAATTGGACCAAAGTTTGCGAGATAACTGAGGAATTTGTGTTGGGAGGCATTTGTTTTACTTTGAGTTGAACGATGCTGGGAATGAAGTAATTCCCAGCTGTTCGAATAAAGTTTGCTTGTTTTTTAACGGACTGAGTTTATTACTACCTACTTGGGCCTGGGTCACAACATCAAGACACAACTCCAGTATCTGCCAAGTTGTCAAGGTACACTCTTCCTGTTTCCAATAACTGAGGAAACTTGTAGATATAGATCAGCACTCTCTCCAGAGCCACCTATGCATTAAGCATATGACTGGGAAGACCTTGTTTTTCCTAGTCTAAATGCATCAGTACACACCCACACCCACACACAAAGAGTTACCAGGATGCAATGCAGCAAATTGCCAAGGGTTGTAGAGAGGGCAGATCTTCTTCACTTCCCATGCTTAAAAGACACAGAAAGCAAACAGCAAGGTAGAGCTGGTGGACACTTCTTTTTCCCTTGCCCTCTTCATCCTCTTCTCCAAAATTAACTTGACATGATAGACTTGAACCTGAATCTGTGTTGCCCAGCAGTTTCAATTCTCTATTCTTCGCCTTAAGAATTGTTTATCGATACCCAGAAGATGCCAACTTGAATCAAAAACAAGTTCATACAGCAACTGTGTCTGCACTGAGGTGAGGGTGATGCCTTCTGAAAGCATAAAAAAGAAAAAGGAAAGGAAACTGAGAAGGGAAACAACTCTCTATATTGCCCAAAGGCAGACATACACCTTTCCAGAAATATGTGGCGTTTTTTTTCCCCCCATCCAGAACAGGAGTAGCTGCAAAGAGACGTGTTCAGAGAAAAACCCCAGTGCAAGTACCCCTATTTAGGACAGCCTACAAAATATGTATATATATATATGCCTAGTTTAATGAAAAGAAGGACTAGGGGAGACATGATAGCAGTATTCCAATATCTCAGGGGTTGCCACAAAGAAGAGGGAGTCAAACTATTCTCCAAAGCACCTGAAGGTAGAACAAGAAACAATGGGTGGGAACTAATCAAGGAGAGAAGTAACTTAGAACCAAGGAGAAATTTCCTGACAGTTAGAACAATTAATCAGTGGAACAACTTGCCTGCAGAAATTGTGAATACTCCAACACTGGAAGTTTTTAAGAAGGTATTGAATAACCATTTGTCTGAAATGGTGTAGGGTTTCCTGCCTGGGCGGGGGTTGAACTAGAAGACCTCCAAGGTCCCTTCCAATTCTGTTGTTGTTGTTGTTGTTGTTATTATTATGTTTGAACCATTTCCCTAATGTGGCATCTCGAAGGTGCCGATGTGTCTGCAAATACCACCCTTGGCACCTTTATTTCCAAGAATGCGTTTGCGTAAGTTTTCTTTAAAAAAAATATTATTATTTTTTTTTAAAAATGATGGGTTGCTAAAGCTTAGTGTTTAGCTTGGCACTGGGCCCACCTGCCTGGAAAAATGACAAAGGTAAGAAGAAGTTGTGCAGGGCATCCAAGGGAAAGGAGGGAGAAGGGGTGGCACAAAGCTTTCTGGTGAATGTGTGTTTTGTCCTTAACTGGATTTATACCCCATAGGAGTGTTTCAAAAAATTGGTTTCCTGTAGCAGCCACTTTTGCAAGAGGATCCACAAAACAGTTTCGGAATTGCCGATGTGCCAACCCAAGCTGAAAAAACCGGGTAGGCTACATTGCTTCCTTCTTAAAGCCACTGACAAATATCATTCTTTAAAAAGCTTGCCTATAATTCTTCTACGGTTAGAAAACAAAACCATTGTAATGACGTAATGCCACAATTTTGATTTATGAAACAGCTGAGTGTGTTGACATTTAGATTTTTATTATTGTAGAAGATGCCGTACAATATGCTTGTTTCTAAGGTAAAAATAATACAAGTAAATTGTGAATTAACTTGCAATTAAATGAAATATAAAGCGTATAAATTAAACAACCATGTACTTCCTACGTAAGTCAGACCAGCACGTATCTAAATAAAAAATCCTAGCTTCGATTTAACCAGAATCCATACATTGACTAAATGTTGCCCATCAACTTCAAAAGCTGAGGGTACAGAATAGATAGAAGATTCCTTTCTTTAAAAAGAGGAGGAGGAG
Organism: Ahaetulla prasina; assembly: GCF_028640845.1. Classification (NCBI taxonomy): domain Eukaryota; kingdom Metazoa; phylum Chordata; class Lepidosauria; order Squamata; family Colubridae; genus Ahaetulla; species Ahaetulla prasina. Next base: position 39,548,597 of record NC_080540.1, on the reverse strand, counting down.
GAGGAGGAGGAGGAGGAGGAGGAGGAGGAGGAGGAGGAGGAGGAGGAGGAGGAGGAGGAGGAGGAGGAGAAGGAGAAGGAGAAGAAGAAGATATTATATGGTCTTATTTTTTGCCTTCACCAGTGAAGTAAGAGCTTCTCTTAAAACCAGTTAGGCCAAGGAAGTCCAACTTCGGCAACTTTAAGACTTGTAGACTTCAACTCCCAGAATTCCTCAGCCAGCTATGCTGTCTGGGGAATTCTGAGAGCTGAAGTTTACAAATCTTAAAGTTGCCAAGGTTGGACACTCCTGAAATAGTCAGAAGAGAAATCTTACTTGGTTTGTTCCATTTTGATTTAAATTGTATTATAAATTTAGAATCAAATCAAGTGTTGTAAAATGGGGATATATACACATTAAGATATTGATACATTTAGCTAAAACATTTGGATTGTTAGGATGAAACAATAGCACCACAATCTGGAAGTTCAGACAGTTCAAGTAGAAAGAACAGGTCATAATTTGAACAGATATGAACACATAAAGCCAAAAATAAGAAAGATGGGATACAAATAATAAATAAACTAATAAAACTTCGCACGATGTTTGTCTATTGGTCTACATTTTAATATTTTTTGTACTCATTGGTAATATCACTCTAAGGTTTTGGATACAACCCTCACTCAGTTATGCTAGGAAATGAAGGTGGGGTCTTGTCCATGGTACAGTCCTTCCTCAAGTAGGAGAAGTAACACCATAATTATCTTCAAAGAAGATGAATCATGAATTTAATTTCCACCACCACCTTTCTCTAGGAAGGTTATATAGGAAAGATAATCTGCCTTTATTACCGTATTTATTTAGTAAAACTAAGATGACTCTGTCATTTTAACTGATTTTAGAAAATAACTCATCTTGCTTTCCACATAAATTTGATTTTGAATACCGTATTCTCAGCTGAGATTTAAAATACTTTAAACCCTAAATTTAAGATGTGTCATGTATATATAAAATATAAATAACACAGAGATACACATGTATGTATGTATGTACGTATGTTTTCGTAGGTTTTCACAGGACATGAAATTTCGTAGGTATGTCCACAGGACATGAAATTGATTTTGAAGGAACCAAATTAATCTCCAAAACTGAACACTATAACAAGAGAATAATTATGGAAGCCATCAAAATAGAGAAACACCCCCACAACATGGACAAACGGGATGACACCTCCCGCCTACCAGACATCTGGAAACTGGCCTCAGTCAACAAACGAGTCCCAGCCACGAAAATTGACACCAGAACCAGGATAACACACAATGCCACCACCGATCATCCTCACCAGATTCAAACCCAAACCCATCCCAAAGATGAAACATAACCACCATCCAGAAGCCAGACCATGCTGGCACCACTGGCTGCTGCGCCCCCCTCCGATCCCCATGCAAAGCAAGCTGACACACGCCAGGAACACATGACAGGACCTTGGACTCAGAGCCAGGCCAGGGCCTGGGATGCTGCATCACAGCCATCTGCTCAAGACATCACATCACAGAACTCCAAAGACCAAAACACCAAAGCTCAGGAACAAAAGACTAGGACCACACCCACACAGGATGCTGCAAGGCAGCCGACCAATCTGCAAACACCCACTCCATCTACCAATCAAGATGCAACCACACAGCCAACCAACCCACTCACAGCAACACTCCCCACCTCGACCAATCTGCAAACACCCACTCCATCTACCAATCAAGATGCAACCACACAGCCAACCAACCCGCTCACAGCAACACTCCCCACCTCCCCACCAGAGAGACGGCAGCTCCAACCACGTTTTGCTCACAGAGGCACGAAGCCGAAAGCACCATCCTGAAGATGATGAGTGAGACCTCGTCAAAACATCGCCAAGATACTCTCAACCTTACACGGGAAAAGACCTGAATATGCCAAGACCTACATATGTATGTATGTATGTATGTACACAAGCTGTTCAGACATAAATCATCCTGTAGCTTATTCTCAGATAACTCATTTTAGAACTGCTACAAATCTCATATACTCAGAAACCAAAAACAGAACTTTAACAGTATAAAAATGAGAATAAAATGATCATTTACAAATTAGTCCTACAAATATTCAATTCAGCTTGATTATTTACAACTGAAATCCTTTGACAAATAATGCAACCAATGTATAAATATCATGGTACCATATCAGGAAAGAAACTGATTGGCTCATAATGATGCAAGCATCCCTTGATTATGAGAATTTTTGTATTATTGATACTGTGAAGCCCTCTACTCTTTCTTTTATTTATTTAGTTATATTTTATATTTCTTAGCCACCCATCTTCCTCAGAGAACAGGGCCATTAAAAAAATTCAAGATGGTAGTCATGGTTGTGCAATCAAAGGCCCACTCCGCTGTGTTTGTGTGCAGTTTTGACACACATACCAAAAGACTGGGGCTGCAAATCACACAATTGTAATCATCATCCTGACTATTTTGTTGGTTCCCCCTCTGGCCATTCCCAATTTGCACATCAAATCTTAGGAAATTTGATACTTTTTCATGGAATAAATCTATATTTTAGAGTAATCCAAGTTTGAAATTTTCAGATAATTCCTCTTTCTTTGGAAGGGTATTCATAGAATAGAATAGAATTTTTTATTGGCCAAGTGTGATTGGACACACAAGGAATTTGTCTTGGTGCATATGCTCTCAGTGTACATAAAAGAAAAGATACGTTCATCAAGGTACAACATTTACAACACAATTGATGGTCAATATATCAATATAAATCGTAAGGATTGCCAGCAACAAAGTTACAGTCATAAGTGGAAGGAGATGGGTGATGGAAACTATGAGAAGATTAATAGTAGTGCAGATTTAGTAAATAGTTTGTCAGTGTTGAGGGAATTAATTGTTTAGCAGAGTGATGGCCTCGGGAAAAAACTGTTTTTGTGTCTAGTTGTTCTGTTGTGCAGTGCTCTATAGCATCATTTTGAGGGTAGGAGTTGAAACAGTTTATGTCCTGGATGTGAAGGATCTGTAAATATATCATAGATGTTAACAGACTTGGTACCACTTAAGACCCCTTATTGCTAATCAAGTCCTAAATCATATGAGTTGAATTTGCAGAATGACAGTATTAAAGCATGCTTTGATTTAAAAATTTGGTCCAGGTGGATTAGCATTATCTGAAACCTTGTAATTACTACCAGGATTTTAAAAAATGTGTTGTATCCACTGTTAACATTGGATTGTCATTAGCTTTAAGAACTTTGGAACAAAGTGTTGGAATTATGCTGCCTTCATGAGATTATAGATCTAAAAATCTGGAATTTCACTACTTAAGTCATTTTATACCATTTTTTTCCAGCCCAAAATAAATGCATTTCTTATAATGAATACAAGCTGAAGTCTTTCAACTCACATTGGAAATTCAAATAAAAATGAAGATCTTTTGATAAGACAGTGAAATATTGGATAAATTGCCTAAATATGTATAGAATGATGAGATGCAAAGAGATTTGTAGCTTAGCTGACACAGACAGCTGTTGATCCTGGTATCCTGATCTTGAAAATGGAAACTCCTAGGCAGCTGGTATATGTAGATTATCCTGGGACCTTCTAAGATCAGGCCTTTCTTAGGCTTGGCTAATTACCAGAGAATTCAAGATTTGTGACTGTGAAATGAGTGGACAGAGCCATCCCTATATGTGGAAAATATGGATGGAAAGCAGGGCAGAGGCTCTGAAGAGACATGCCAGCTAGGAGACAAGAAGACAAAACAGGAGTATCCTATCATGTGAAATCTGTGGTTAAGAGTCAAAGGATGTTAAAAAAATATTTCCATGAACTTGAGATTCATTCAGCAAAGATTATTTTTCATGTTTATTAGATACCTTGGAAAGTATTTCTGAAGGTTTGGCTGTTTAAAACAATAGAAGAAACACACTTATAGTGGTGTCCTTGGTGCTGTCCTTGATGTTGATTATTTCATTACCCAACTAGATAACAAATTCAGTGCAAGAAAACCACCAAGCTCATAGAGCACCAAGGACTCCATAGTTCAATCCTGAGCTAAAGATATTATCTTCTATTGGAAACACACTTACAATAAAAACTTGTCCCATTATTGTTTTGATTTACATTCATGAATTTCATTAATAAGATTGGGTAAGAATAATATGCCTTAAAAATGTGGGATGTATTTTGGATGACATTTTCAAACTTCAAATCTATGTATGAGCATAGGGACGCGGTGGCTCAGTAGCTAAGATGCTGAGCTTGTCGATCAAAAGGTCGGCAGTTCAGCAGTTTGAATCCCTAGTGCCGTGTAATGGGGTGAACTCCTGTTACTTGTCCCAGCTTCTGCCAACCTAGCAGTTCGAAAGTACGTAAAAAATCCAAGTAGAAAAATAGGGACCATCTTTGGTGGGAGGGTAACAGTATTCCGTGCGCCTTTGGCATTTAGTCATGCTGACCACATGACCACAGAGATGCCTTTGGACAGCGCTGGCTTTTCATCTTTGAAACGGAGATGAGCACTGCCCCCTAGAGTCAGAAATGACTAGCACATATGTGTGAGGGGAACCTTTTTTTTTTTTACAAAAAGAATCTTATCCCAGACCTGTGATAAGACCTGCATTGTAGACCTGCATTGCAGATATGTGTTTGCTGTTTATTTACAAGCCAGCTCCCTATTGGCACAATGGAAAATTTAATATATTTTTCATGTGGTCAAGGTTTAATTCTCTATTTACAAACTAGATTGATGTTGTTGTTGTTAGTTGCGAAGTCATGTCCGACCCATCGCGATCCCATGGACAACATTCCTCCAGGCCTTCCTGTCCTCTACCATCCTCTGGAGTCCATTTAAACTCATGCCTACTGCTTCAGTGACTCCATCCAGCCACCTTGTTCTCTGTCGTCCCCTTCTTCTTTTGCCCTCAATCTTTCCCAGCATTAGGCTCTTCTCCAGTGAGTCCTTCCTTCTTGTTAGGTGGCCAAAGTATTTGAGTTTCATCTTCAGGATCTGGCCTTCTAAAGAGCAGTCAGGGTTGATCTCCTCTAGGACTGACTTGTTTGTTCGTCTTGTGTTCTGTCTCCGTCCTCACTCTGGAGTAACGAGCTGGCCTTCAGCCAGTGGATACACGGCTCTTATCAGTCCTGGCCAGGAAAACGCAGCTGCCTGCCAAAAAGTTTAAACAGATTAAGACTTCAGCTCACTTCGACATGGTTCAGCTAATTTGCTTCCCGTAAAACTGAAAGCAGTCCCAAAACTCTTTATATATCCTGTGGGGTGGGGCTTCTGTCCCACCCTTCCCTTTGATGATGCTGCCTCTCTAATCTTCTGAAGTGCGGCTCGATCCAGGCTTGATTGGTATGATTATCATCTGCGTCTGTAGGCGTAGCCTGAGGAAGGGAGGAATCAAGGGATGTTGGCCTCATTACGTCCTCCGACTGGCCTGGTTCTGGCTCCTGGAGCTGGGCCAAAGGAATCGGTGCTCCTGAGGTAAGCCTTACCGGCCCTTTCCCCTCACTCTCAGAGTCACTTTTGGGCATGGGGCCAGGTTCGGAGGCTGGAGCCACAAGACCTTGCAGTCCAAGGGACTTGTAGGAGTCTTCTCCAGCACCAGAGTTCAAAGGCCTCAATTCTTTGGCGCTCAGCCTTTCTTATGGTCCAGCCTTCACAGCCATACATTGCAACTGGGAAAACCATAGCTTTGACTATATGCAGTTTTGTTGACAGGGTGATGTCTCTGCTTTTTAGTATGCTGTCTAGATTTGCCATAGCTTTCCTCCCCAGGAGCAAGCGTCTTTTAATTTGTTGACTGCAGTCCCCATCTGCGATGATCTTGGAGCCCAGGAAAATAAAATCTGTCACTACCTCCATTTCTTCTCCATCTATCTGCCAGGAATTGAGAGGGCCAGATGCTTGGTTACAATAGTAATATAATACTATTTTACAATAGTATCAACCTATCAACTAGGTTGATACTATTGTAAAAAATATGTTTTATTTTTCTTCTGTTTCTTTTTTCTTTTCTCTATATATTTTTTCTTCCCCTTTTGTAGTGGTGAAGTAAAAGGAAAGGAAAAAGAAATAATTTGGGTTTTAGGAGATTTGTTCATGTAACAGTACAATAAAGATGGAGCTGGTACTTCTGGATGTGCTACTTACCTGGACTAACATCAGTCTTGCAAGACTCAAAATATTTATCCTCCTCCTTTCCTTTTACTATCCAGAAAATTAGGGAGGGTTTACTCTGAAACATTTCTTGTGCATTCCCTCCTATGGGGTGAAAGGGCTGTTAAAGTATACCCTGGTGGTGCAGTGGTTGGAATGCAGTATCACAGGCTGACTCTGCCCACTGCCAGGAGTTTGATCCTGACCCGCTCAAGGTTGAATCAGACTTTCATCCTTCTGAGGTCAGTAAAATGAAGACACAGATTATTGGGGGCAATAATTTGCTGACTCTGTAAACTACTCAGAAACTGCAGAAAAAATAATTGCTACCAACCTGCCTTCCATTGAGGACCTGTATACTGCACGAATCAAAAAGAGGGCCATGAAAATATTTACAGATCCCTCACATCCAGGACATAAACTTTTTCAACTCCTACCCTCAAAATGACGTTATAGAGCACTGCACAACAGAACAACTAGACACAAGAATAGTTTTTTCCCGAAGGCCATCACTCTGCTAAACAAATAATTCCCTCAACACTGACAAACTATTTACTAAATCTGTACTACTATTAATCTTCTCATAGTTCCCATCACCAATCTCTTTCCACTTATGACTGTATGACTGTAACTTTGTTGCTGACAATCCTTATGATTTATATTGATATATTGACCATCAATTGTGTTGTAAATGTTGCACCTTGATGAACGTATCTTTTCTTTTATGTACACTGAGAGCATATGCACCAAGACAAATTCCTTGTGTGTCCAATCACACTTGACCAATAAAAATTCTATTCTATTCTATTCTATTCTATTCTATTCTATTCTATTCTATTCTATTCTAAAGCATTATGGAGTGGTATATAAGTAAAAATACTATTGCTATTACATGCCTGGTTGTCTGGTCTGCAACAATTGTCTCCCAAGGTCATTCTCACATACCACTCCACCTTTTCTCTCATTTCCCCTATTTATCAAAGCAATTTTTGCCAATCGAACAAACAAATATTATGTGTGATATGTTAGCATTTAAAATTATCCTTCCTATGCTGATCTGTGGCCATAATAACGATTTGGTTGATTAATATCAATTTAAAAATTATTATTTTTTAAAAAAAGGGAACTTAATAAGAAGTAATGATCCCTCTATGAAATAATCAGGCATTAACCTTTTTGATAAGGACATGACTCAAATAGACACTTCCGCCCTCTCTGCTTCTCCTTACTTCCTCCATTAGTCCCTCAAAAGTATTTTTGGACTTGCAAAATTTGCAAATGCTAAGAATAAGATGGAAAAATCATTGTCCTGCCATTGAATGACCATTTGTTTTGCACTAACAATGTTATTCTCACCCATTCTCCAAGAGGAAGGAAAATAGCATAAGTTATCTTCCTCCCACCTCCTTATGCTCTATAGTACATGGATTGGTAGTTCAGTCACTTGTGTGTAAAACAAACAAACAAACAGCTTTCAACAGTCCCTGTGAGACAAGAGTAGAAACATACATCAAGCCACTTTTTCCCTTGAAAGGTCTGAACCCAGGAACGAAATACATAGTAAAAGTAGACAGATGGCCCACAAACTCTGCAGCACTGAACGTTTTCCAAAAAGAAATAACCCACTCCATTAGTTTCACCACAGATTCAGAGACAATGCAGCTGACTTAAAAATATACTGACTTGGCTCTCTGACTTTGTGGGACCCCAAAGATGGTTAAAAACCAGGGGCGGCTGCCCAACCCCTTTCTTTGTTTTTGTTTTGACATCCATCATGAATGCTCTTGCTCTTACCTGCACTATTTTTATTTCCATGTGGTTTTTTTGAAAACTTTATATTAAATTTATTATAATAATATATACGCTATTATTTCCTGTGTATTAACTTTATACTGAAACTCCTTTATGGGTATATATATTAATTATTGCCTGTGTGCCCCTTAAAGGATTATATTTGTTAATATAAATTTTGAAATATGTGCAGACATCACTTTGCCAACTGGCCCTATATTGGAAACATGTTTCCTGCCCTCTGTATTTGTGCTGGTCTCACATTCAGCTTACCTTTAAAAAGAAATTGAAATATTTCTACAAACCTTCAAAGAAAAGCTTTTAAAAGTACATTTGACAAAACCGCTTCCATAATTACATTTCACTTTGAAAACATTTAGGACCTTTACATATGTCTAAAAAGGTTTAAGGCTTTTAAAGAGAACACCTAAAAATAAAAACCCCAAAATGCACTTTGCCTGGAGCTAATTTCAAAATTGATTTTAAAAATCTTCCCTATATAATTCTCCTTTGGCAATTGTCCATCATGAACATTGACATGATAGTGATGAGGAGGAGGAGGAGGAAGAGGAGGAGGAGGAAGAGGAAAAGGAACAGGAAGAGGAGGAAGTTATCCATTCATTTGTGTCCATCTCTTGGAGATTCTATGGTCCAGCTCTCTCCATGGTCTTCCAATCTTGTACTACTTCTTTGAGTTGCTCTATGATCTGGCTGGTGTCAGCTTTGATGGTGTCCAGCCACTGTGTTCTTTGGCAGTCTGATTTCCTTTTACCACCAACTCTTCCAAGCATAATTGCTTTCTCCAATGAATTCCCCTGCATGACATGAGCAAAGTAAGTGAGACTCAGTTTCGTGATTTTTCCTTCTAGAGCAGGGGTCACAAACTGGTGGTCCGCAGAAAATTTGGGTGGTCCGCAGAAAAATTATTTGCATTTTTTATATTGCACTAAATCAGGGGTCTTCAAACTACACCCCCTGGGTCAGATATGTACAATGAATGTTTGTGTTGCTGCAGAGAGTCTCTCCCTTCGGGGTCTTTTTGTGCAGGTCAGAGGGGGGCAGAAATTCCAACCTGGCGTCTGCTTCAGCTTCCTGGTACGGGGCTTTGGGAGAAGGCTGGAGGGAAGCGCCGCTGATGGCTAAGAGCTGGAGGGCCTCGTTCCAGTGGGACTGCATCATGGCTTGGAACTGGCTGACCATCTCATTCCGCTGATCCTCCAGGTGCCGGTAACCTGGCCTGGTACTCCTGCAGGCCTTTCCTCTGTTTGGAAAGCCTATGCTCCTAGTCTTCAGTGAGATGCTTCTGCTGAGCCTCCTTCTTGGTCAGATCCAATTTGAACTGAGCCAACTGTTTTGCTAACTCTATCTTGTGGTGGCTGCTTAGCTCCAACAACTGCTTCCTGATGGGGCCCTAAGAAGCCCAGGCGGGCAGGCAAGGAGGGGGTGGGAGGGAGGGGAGAGGTGAGTAGAGGCCAACGAGGCACCCCTCTACGTGAGTGATATCAAGTGGGCCATGCCCACCCAGTCACATGACCACCTAGCCACACCCACCCAGCTGGTCATTAGGCAGATCATATTAGTGGTCCACAGGATTTAAAAATATGAATTTAGTGGTCCCTGAGGTCCAAAAGGTTGGTGACCCCTGTTCTACAGGCATGTCTGGTATAATGTATGAACATTGACATAGATGAGTCATTTCTAGATTTGTTACCAGAAAAAGTAACACCTTCACCTTTCACCAACTCCAATTCAATGCCTAATCCCCCTCAAAGCTGCCAATCTGAAAAGACTGAAATCTAGCAAGCATTTACAGAAAGCTCACCAGCTGTACCTTGCTGTAACCCAGCCTTAAGGAGACAAGTTCAGCTCTCTAAAACTTTTCATTGTTGACTTCAGTGCTTCTCAAACATGGATAAATTACCCCAGATTAGGTAAAAGTGATTTTTCTTTGAATAATGACACATAAACCCATATGTTTTTCTGTGCTGTGCAATGTTTTACCTACATTAGGAAAACAGACTTTCTGGTAAGCTGTTTTAGGTAATGAAGAAAATGTTTGGAAAGCACTGGTTTAATTTAACAGAAAATACAGCATTTTCTCTACCCATTGCCAACAGATAATTGTGTTGGTGTTATAGATAATTAGGATATGGGAAGAAAATATTGTTTGATATACTTTAATGGAAGGTGATAACTTACTAATATTGTTTATACTTGCTATGATTAAAGTTACGTTACTTCCTTCTATATTTCTGTTTCCATATATTCCTGCTTTTCTCTTTCTTGTCTCTCTTTTTCCTTGTACTTTTTATAAAGTACTTTTACTATCCCATGCCAAATACCAAGTCTGAAGAACCAAAAGTCACTGTTGAAGACATAATCTGACAAATACAAACAGCTTTAAATATTTGGGAAGCATCATCTTGAATGATGAGTCTTTGGACAAAGAAATTGACTTCAGAATCAGCAAGGACAGCTAGGCACTGGAATGGCTGCATACTAGAATGCTCAATCAATGCAACATCTGTATCTCCACAAAGCTAAAAGTCTATAGAGTTGTACCTCCTACATGGATGTGACTCATGGACTCTATATTGAAGGCACATCAAACAACTGGATAAATTTTATATGTGCACTCTCTGATCCATTCTTGACATCTGTTGGCAAAATTGTATTTCCATCCTGGAGGTTTTTGATCATGTGAAATCCACCATCATTGAGTCCCTGATGATCAGAATCCACATGAGATGGATAGGACACATCATCAAAATGGATGAGTGCCATATATCTCTCCAATTGCTCTATAGTGTACTGGAGTCTGGGAAGAGACCTTGATATTGGCCACAAAAGCACTACAAGACACTAAGGAACCTTACCCCATGGTGACATCCAGCCAAGAGAACTAGAAGCTGTAATGGCTGACAGAACCTGCTGGAAAACCATCTTTGAAAACAGTTGCCACCCAAAACTAAACTATGAGCAGCAACACAAAATAACACTCACAGTTACTACACAATGGACTTCCAGTTCCCCCCACTGTGCTAGACCCTGTGCTCCTGTACTGGGACTGCAGAGCCACCCTCCATGTCCAAAGATGAACTGCACAAATAGTATCTTCTTTCAACCACAATATCTTCTCTAATCTCTCTCTCTCTCTCTCTTTCTTTCTTTCTCTAAATTGTATTAGATTTTACTATTATATGGTACCTTGATACTCAACTGCTTTAAAATTCATCGAATTTGGTACTCAATACATTTTGACACAAACATTTTGTCCCGGTATTTATCATTTGTTTGGTACTCGATGCACAAACAAGAACTTGTTGATGCCTTGTGATTCACTACATTATTCCTTATAGGAAAAAATTGTTTGGTGTTCCTCATTTTTGGTACTCATCATGCCTACCAGAACCAATGAACGATGAGTACTGAGGTATCTATCTATCACTTAAGAACTGAGCCAAAATTGATATAGTAGCTGAAGAAAGTCAAATAATAAAAGAACACTGAATCTCTGCAATTTGGATGATTTTGAAAGCATCACAATAAGGATTATAAGAAAACCAATTGAGCCTTTCACATTTGGTGGTACAAAATGACACCATAAATAAAAGGAAACTATACATTCATTCATTGATGTAGCATTATACAGTAAATTTTATTAAATTTGCCCTCATTCTGCACATCTCCACTTTCCAGTTGAGAAATATATCATAGTTAAGTATGTTAATAAAACTTCTTGGATACTATTTTTCATGCAACGTATGCACTGCTGTTTAATCGTAGATCATGAGGTATCCAGATGGCTTGTTTCAAGGAAGTGCTTCTTTGGCAATGATATTTTGGAAAAAGAAAAAAAATGTTTCCTCCCACGCTATCAATCATTGGAGCTGTCAAATCTTTCCAGCTGCAATTACATTGCACTGCAGCAAGGAATGGGTGCTTGCACAAGTTTCATGAATTCTAGACAAAGGCCACAAGATCAGTCATGACAAATTCCTTTATCAAATGGATACCATTTCTGAGTCTTAGATGTTATAATTCATAAACTACTGATGTGCATGAGAATTAGATTACTGAGATGCATTCTATATGGCCCTGCCTTTGAAAATTTTTTAGAAGTTTCAGTTGATCCCAAGAACAGTTGCCATTGCTAATTGATGCAAGTGATGGGAACATATTCTTCTAGCTTCAAAATAAACTTAATTGACTACCACTTCTGAGCAGAATTCAAAGTGTTGGTACTTATCTTTAAATCCTTATGGATTTAAATTGTAGATAGCTGAAGAAGTGCTTGGCCAATTAAACTTGCTTGCACAACAGGATAGCATTCTGGAGCATTCAATGTCCCTTGTTTTTACCAGTTAAGACATGATAATTCTGAAGAAGGTGTTGTCTATTGTGAAATCTTACAAAGTCAGGCAAATATTCCTTTGTCTTTCCAGAGCCAGTATGTTGTAATAGTCAAAGAGTTGAGTTAGGACTGCAGAGATTCAAGCTTAAGAGCACTGTCAGCTAAAAAACTAATTGGATAATGATCCAATGTGGGGACAATTACTATATCAGCCCTGAAGCCATTTTGGGAGCATCTTCAGGGCTGCCACAGCAAGGCTGGTTGAAGCTGTGGGAACGTGAGGGGGAAGATAGAGATAACTGGGGACTGTGTAGCCAAAATAACATTCTTTCCCATGGGAGCCAAGGACATTCCATTAGGTGTTGAAAAGGCGTGGACAAAAGCCAGCTGCAATCTGATTGGACCATGTGATGGACATGTGACCTAGGGGAAAGAATTTTGGGCTTTGATTTGGGTGGGGAAAACCTCGTGTCCTTCAGAGTCGAGTTTTCACCAGCGGTGCCAATATGACATTCCTAATAAATTCATACTTGGATGAAATTTTAGGCCTCAGAGTTTTGATTGCTTCGGGTCTGTTACTTGGAACCTTGGCATACTATTTATTAATATTATTATTGATCTCAGGATAATTGGGAAAAATTAGAAGTGGGAGCACTATGTATGATATACCTTGAACTTCTAGAAGTAATGTGCAACACAACTTTAAGAAATCAATAATAATAGTAACAATTTATTGCTGGTGTTGATTATTATCCAAATTTGTACCTGGCATTTGTAGGTCTTCAAGAATTAATTAAAGTTTACTCACATCTAAGTTGGTGTTCTATGATTCTTACAGTTTCTGAGTAGTACTGGGGCAGAGTAGCATTGGCAACACTTTTGGGACTGTCTCTCCCTGAACTGACATTTTTTGGACCAAAGATAGCATTTGGAAATGTAAGACGAACTTGTATATTAGTCCTGAACTAGTAGCTTTTGGTAGGAAGAAGTATGGCATCCAAGAAACTTATTTATTATTAACAGTTCATTTATTATTCTAAAGCAAATATCTTTTAGATTTTTTTTAAAATTGGACAATATGCTATTACTTTTCACAGAGGCAGCTTTTAATTAGCAGAGCTCATAAGTTTGTCTCTTGTCCTTCTAAAAAATGACATTTCATTTTTTCTTCTCTTTATGAAAATGTTGACAAAATATTTAAGGAATAATTTGGAGCACACTTTAGTATTAGAATAATCAAACCTAACTTTTCCACAAATTTATAGGACAGCGATTTCCAGAACTTTTGGTAAGTTATCACCATTGGCCACCATTACATGGGAGTAATTTTAGCCCTAAAGGGGTTGAAAAGGCTGCTCAACCATAAATCACTTGTCTAGAGCAGGGGTCTCCAACCTTGACAACTTGAAGACTTGTGGACTTCAACTCCTAGAATTCTGGAAGTTAGAGTCCACAAGTCTTCAAGTTGCCAAGGTTGGAGATCCCTGCTCTAGAGGAGATATATTGATAATATCATCCTAGGTGGACTTTTGGGCAAGGAGTCCTGATACAATTGTTATCTTCCTATCAGCCTGAGCCTAGATCACACCTTGAAATAAATTAAATTGCTGAAATGACTGAAATTATTAAGAGTGGAATTTACTTGAGAAATAAACTGACAGACCCACCTACCAGCTTTCCTCTAGAACACACCCTAAAATCCATCATTTACAGCCAGACCTTGTAATACAATTGCATTTGTTCAGATCAGTGGTGGGTTTCAAACATTTTTACTACCGGTTCTGTGGGTGTGGCTTGGTGGGCATGGCAGGGCTTGGTGGGCGTGGCTTGGTGGGCGTGGCAGGGGAAGGATACTGTAAAATCTCCATTCTCTCCCCAATCCAGGGGAAGGATACTGCAAAATCCCCATTTCCTCCCAATCAGCTGGGACTCAGGAGGCAGAGAATAGATGGGGGCGGGGCCAGTCAGAATTTTTACTACCAGTTCTCCAAACTACTCAAAATTTCCGCTACCGGTTCTCCAGAACTGGTCAGAACCTGCTGAAACTCACCTCTGTTCAGATCCATTCAGCAAAAGCATATAACCACTGGATTTAGACTAGTCATTGCTTAAAGTTCAGAACCTGGTAAATATCAGAAGGTAAATACCAGATCAGCAGGATCACAATGATTTTAAGACTTGATCTCCTGCATGAAAAAAACAGAAGAGAAGCCATCATCAACCATCAATGACCTACTACAGTCTACCTTTAACAATTACATTTCCATTTCAGACATGGGAATCTAACCCTGCAGGAGACTCAGATGCCAACATTTTCCCATGGCTATTTAACAACATTATAATATGTCCTAATGCTGGCACTTGTAACTGCAGCAATACACTCTCATCCTTAATGTTGTGTATGTCATCATTTCCCCACAACCTTTATAATGGAGAAATTACCTGCTCTCTATACAAAATAAGCAATGGTCACAAATTTATCAAAAATGGCAGTGTAGCAAAAGAACAAAAATTTACTTCTCCAGGTTTTTTTTTTCTTTGACTAGCCTTAGGAGATGGATTTTTACATCTCTAAGTAAATATTCAGGCATTTAGAAGATTTAACATCATTTAACAGGGATAAAGGAAAGATCAGGTTTCTTACCATAATATCTTAATTAATTATTCAGTACAAATATGTGTCATACCCAGCTGTTAGTTTGTTTAGAACAGGGGTGAAATCCAGCAGGTTCTGACAGATTCTGGAGAACCAGTAGTGGAAATTTTGAGCAGTTCAGAGAATCGGTAGTGGAAATTTTGAGTAGTTTGGAGAACCGGGAAATATCATCTCTGGCTGGCCCCAGAGTGGGGTGGGAATGGAGATTTTGCAATATCTTCCCCCAGCAGTGGAGCGGGAATGGGGATTTTGCAGTATCCTTCCCCTGAAGTGTGGTGGGAATGGAGATTTTGCGGTATCCTTCCCCTGCCACACCCACCAAGCCACACCATGCCCACCAAACCATGCCCACAGAACCGGTAGTAAAAAAATTTGGATTTCACCACTGGTTTAGAAGCAATATATGTAATCCTCATCACTGCCTTCCTCTTGTGCTTTAACCTTTCCATCATTTCCCTCTCAACAATGTTGTGGATGTGTATGTACATCACTGTTATTTGTAAGACTGATTTGCCCTTAGTGAACTTGTCCAGTTACTTTTATCAGTGGAGAGTATCTTCTAAAGATGGCCCACTAATGGAAGCTCAACGGTTGGTAAACTACTTCTTCTCTGGGATTCTTGGACTATAGAAAGTACATATAGGTAGTTCCTGATATGCAGCCATTTATTCAACAACTATTCAATGGAACTGTAAACAATGATTTAAGGGTGGTCTTCACACTTACGACTGTTGAAGATTCTCTATGGTCAAGTATCCAAAATTTAGGCATTTGGCAACTGGCATGTGTTTACCAATGCTTATAATGTCACAGGGTCACGTGTTTGCCATTTGTGATTTTTCCCAGCCAGTTTCCAACAAGCAAAGTCAATGGGGGGAGCCAGATTCACATAACAACTGTGTGATTCACTTAATGACTGCAGTCATTTATTTAACAAGCATGGCAAAAAAAAAAAGTCATAAAGCTGGATGTGACTCATTTAAAACTTCCTCACTTAGCAATTGAACTTCTGATCCCAATTGTGTTCATAAATCGAAGACTTTTTGTACTTCCTAAAGAGGTTTATTGGGCTCCCACTGCCCCAGTATCTGGGGAGTTGATAAAAACACATCTCTTCACCAAACATTTACCTATTAAATATTTTAATGATGAGCTTCATTGGCATTTTATTAATTTGGTTTTATTGTACAGTTTTTAATGTTGTAAACCATACATTCATGAGACGGCTCTCTATGCATTTGATGAAATTACGTACCAATGTTTGAGATGCCAGCGAACTTTTTATTGTTTTGAGTCAAGAGCAGAGGTGGGTTTTAGCAGGTTCTGACCAGTTCTGGAGAACCGGAAGTGGAAATTTTGAGTAGTTTGGAGAACCGGTAAATACCACCTCTGATCGCCCCCACCCCCATCTATTCTCTGCCTCCCGAGTCCCAGCTGATCAGGAGGAAATGGGGATTTTTGCAGTAACCATCCCCTGGAGTGGCGTGGGAATGGAGATTTTACAGTATACTTCCCCTGCCACACCCACCAAGCCATGCCCACCAAGCCATACCCACAGAACCGGTAGTAAAAAAAATTTGAAACCCACCACTGGTCAAGAGGATAGATTACAATATTCCATCCATAATCCTGATGAAAGACAATCTGGGTATTTTGCTCCCGGAAAGTTGTGGGAAAGATGTTGCGTCCTTACACAAGTTTAAAAGGGGAAAAGCTGGATGTAAATAGATTTACTTATTTATTTAGCATATGGCAGATCATACATGGACTTGCAATATAAATTAACATTTCAGCGAGATTAGTAGAACCCAATAAAATATAAATGCTCAAGAGACTTATGTTCAAATACAAGTAGTCCTCCACTTACAACAACTCACTTAGTGACCATTGTAGCATCTCCATGGTCAGAAGATCAAAATTGAGACACTTGAAAGCTGACTCACATTTATGACCGTTGCAATGTCCCGGAGTCGTGTGATACTTTTTATGACCTTCTGACAAACAAAGTCAATGGGAAAACCAGATTCACTTAACAAACATGTTTCTAATTTAAAAACTGCAGCGATTCGCTTAACATCTATGACAAGAAAGGTCGTAAAATGGGGCAAATTATCGCTTAACACATGTTTCACTTAGCAACAAAAATGTTGGGCTAAATTGTGGTCGTAAGTTGAAGACTACCTGTATCAATGTCTAGGCCATCTAACCACTGAAACGCCTAGATGAATAGATGTATTTGTATACATTCTCTCTATATAAAATTGTGAATTTGTGAATGGATGTGTTTGTCTACAAAGTTAATACAGTCTACAAGGTTAATACAGTGACTGACAGGTCTGTTGGCTTTTTAAAAAATATATATATATTTTTTTCTGAGGTTTTCGCGGGTGTTTGTATGTAGGTCTTTGGTTATTCGGGTTTTCTCCCGCGTAAAATTGGAAGTGTCTTGGCGACGTTTCGACAAAGTCTCATTCGTCATCTTCAGGCTTCAGCTTCATGCTCCCAGAAGCACGAAGCTGAAGCCTGAAGATGACGAATGAGACTTCGTTGAAACGTCGCCAAGACACTTCCAATTTTACGCGGGAGAAAACCCGAATAACCAAAGACATAGATAGATAGATAGATAGATAGATAGATAGATAGATAGATAGATAGATAGATAGATAGATAGATAGATAGATAGGTCTGCTTATAGCAGAACCAGACTCACTGAAGATTAGTTGAATTTTATGTGATATTTTTTAGGATGACCATGTAAGCAATGCTGTGTAAACCCTTCCTGCTATCAAGAAGCCCTGTGAAAAAATAGTCTGTTGCAAGCGTGCAAAGTTTTTATTGTTATTTTATTTTTCTTTAACCAAAGTCTTTTCTTTCCTGCTCCTAAAGGTTATAAAGCATGTGCCAACCCCATACGACCCAGATTTGCTCCCAAATAATTTACAAAGATATTCATTTTTTTTAAAAATAGACTACCTTTGACAGACGAGATTTGACAAATCAGAACGCTATCCTGAAAAACAGAATTTAACAGGCAAGGGGACTTGCCACATACCCTGCAAATCTCTGGTGTTGACATATAGTTTCCAAATGGATCTTCAGATATGACTTCTGAGTTTATCAGTAAGCGTGGATTTCTAACACATCCACTGATGAGAAATATCGCTTTCAGCCGAACTTTGTTCCTCTGTTTGTCACGGGGCCAATGGCCTTTGAAGTCTTGTTTGCATTCCGCTATTAGAGCCTCTGAAAGGAGCTATCTTTGATAAGGGGCTGCTGACACGTTAGGAAATAAAGATGATGGATTGCTTCACCAATCAATGGTGTGATTCTTGGGGAAGATTCCTGCTGAGCTGCCCATTATTGTTTCTACCGTGGGCAATTGTCTGTAACTTTTATCTTGCATGACCTCATGTTTAAAAAGAAAAGAGACTTCCCCACTCTCCAAACCCCCCCCTCTGATTCCCAGTTTAAACAAATGACATCAGAAAGTAAATTATAAAAATTTACCCTGTTAGATGTCGGCAAGATGTTGAATTCAGTCTGGCCAATTTTCGGGCTGCTTTTACATTTTGGAAATGTTGGGTTCTGAAACCAACCAGCCAAAACAGCTCAGGCTCAGTTTTTTAGCCGTCTCGCCATCTGTTTCAGGCAAAGGACACCTAGACTAGTGAAGAATTGCCTTGTATAACTGTTCGGAAGTTCTAGCAATGTTAGAGGCCCAACTTTTTATGGTGTAGCTCTAATAAAAGTGCAAGAATACTTTTATCAGCATGCAGTTGAAAAGGCAATGAAAATAAAGTTTCATTAAAATGTATGATTTTTGCAATGTCCTAAAGTGATACGATATAGATATAAAGATACAGGGACCCGGTGGCTCAATGGCTAAGACGCTGAGCTTGTCTATTGAAAGGTCGGCAGTTCAGCGGTTCGAATCCCTAGTACCACGTAACAGGGTGAGCTCCCATGACTTGTCCCAGCTTCTGCCAACCTAGCAGTTCGAAAACATATAAAAAATGCAAGTAAAAAAATAGGGACCATCTTTGGTGGGAAGGTAACAGCATTCCATGTACCTTTGGCATTTAGTCATACCAGCCACATGACCATGGAGACATCTTGAGACATCTCTTCGGCTTTGTAACGGAGATGAGCAGCCCCCACTAGAGTCAGGAATGACTGGCACATATGTGCGAGGGGAACCTTTACCTTTTAAAGTGATGATGTTCTGGAAGGATACTATTAATTTGATTTTGAGTTGAGATTTAGTACTTCTTAGGTATTCATGTTGTTTTGAATTATATACCTATTATAGGTAGTCCTTGACTTTCAACTGTAATGAAGCCTGTTTATCTTGGTTCTAAGTCTATTTATTTATTTATTTATTTATGTATTTATTTTGTCATAACAATATATGTAGGTATCATACAAAAAGATTATATAATATATAAACACATATATGGGTAAATATAAGGAAGTATAAGCATATATGTATATAGGAAGAAGAAAAGAAAAACAATAGGACAGGAACGGTAGGCACGTTTGTGCGCTTATGCATGCTCCTTATGGTCCCCTTAGGAATGGGGTGAGGTCAATAGTAGACAGTTTTTGGTTGAAGATTTTAGGATTATGGGAAGAGACCACAGAGTCAGGTAAAGTATTCCAAGCACTGATGATTCTGTTACAGAAGTCATATTTTCTGCAATCTAGATTAAAGCGGTTGACATTAAGTTTAAATCTATTGGTTGCTCTAGTATTATTGCAATTGAAGCTGAAGTAGTCTTTAACAGGAAGGACATTACAATAGATGATTCTGTGAGTTAAACTTAGGCGACATAGGCGACGGAGTTCCAAGTTTTCTAAGCCTAGGATTTCAAGTCTGGTGGGATAAGGTATTTTGTTGTTTTCGGAGAACTCTTCTTGTAAAATATTTCTGGACACGTTCAATTGTATTGATGTCAGAGATGTGGTGAGGGTTCCAAACAGGCGAGCTGTATTCTAGAATTGGTCTAGCAAATGTTTTATATGCTCTGGTTAGTAGTGTGGTGTTTTTGATTTTGAAGTTGTGACAGTAGAAAAATGGGTTGTTCCTGGGTCCCACCCAATGTTACGATCTTTTTTGTGATTGCTGTTAAGTGAATACTGTAGTTGTTCAGTGAATGCCACGGTCGTTAAGCAACTCAATCTTTGCTATGGGCGCAGTTTTGCTGAAAACCAGAAGTAATGCTGGTTTTGAGCAAAATTGTCATAAAACATGATCATATGACTGCAAGATGTGCAAGGAGAGAAGCAACCTAGAACTAAGGAAAAATTAGAATGCGCATCACTCAGGTGACCCTGATGACACAGATAAACCTCCAGGTGACCTTAATGACCCACTAAAAGAATGCAAATGACCAGCTGTCTGCAAGGGGTATAAATGCTTCCATTCCCCAACATCTGAAGAAGCTTCTTGGATGAGAAGCGAAACGTCTTCAGAGAAAAAAAATCCAATTGCCTCTTGAAAAAAAACACCTTTGGGACAACCATGACCTGGATGACTGAGAATATCCATAGAGAGACCATTAGAACAATTAATCAGCGGAACAACTTGCCTCCAGAAGTTGTAGATGCTCCAACCCTGGCAGTTTTTAAAAAGAGACTGGACAACCATTTGTCTGAACTGGTAAAGCAAGGGGCTGGACCAGAAGACCTCCAAGGTCCCTTCCAACTCAATTATTCTGTTAGTCTGTAAACAGCCGCAAATGTGGCCAGCTGCTGAGTGCTCAAAGCTTGTTGACATGACTGGGAGCCAGGGGCAATCTGTTCTGTCCCCCTTTGCCTCCGTCCAAGCGATGGCTTAATTAGCCGGCACTATCAGCTCTGGCAGCAAAATAGCAAGCATCTGCCAAGTGTCTCTATTATCTCCCTCAACGCCGATGAGTCACCCAGGAACAAACTTCAGCTCTTAGTTAAGCAGTTAATTTGCCTTCTATGAAGAGACACAGCAGCTCTTGCTGCCTTTATATCCTGTGGGGTATGGCTCCATGACTCAGCATTTCCTAGGCCTGCCCCACCCCTGCTTCTGTTGTTCCTGCCTCTCCTGCCTACGAAAACCTAGGGTCCAGCCAGGCCTGATTGCCATCAGCTGGGTCTGGAGGCATGGCCTGGGGGGGAAGAGTCAGGGGACGGAGGCCTCGTTATCTCTTCCACCTGGCCTGCCTCTGGCTCCTGGAGCTGAGTCAGGGAAGCCGGTGCCCCCGAGGTAAGTCCTGATGGCCCTTCCCCCTCACTTTCCAAGTCACTTTCTGGCAAGAGGCCCGGCTCGGGAGGCGCAGACACAACACAATCATCAAAACTGTGAATCTGGGGAGTTTGGTCTTGGTACTTTTGTGGTGATTGCCATACTCTGTGACATTGTGATTTTTTCCCCCCAGAATAATTCAACTACTATATTGTATTTGGAAAATTGGTGGCATTGTTGTGCATTTTGGCACATCTAAACATCCAAATATGGGGCAAAGTCTCTTTCTTTTCATTTGCAAGATTTTATAGTAGCTCTTCAGTATTCTTTTGTGGGGGGGCGGTGAAGTCAATAACTAACTTCACAACAACAATTTCTCAAGGAGAAATGTTGAAGTAGATAGCTAAGCATGTATCACATATATCTGCAGGGGTCCTAAATATTTGGAATGGTTTAATAGGTTACTTCATATCTGCCTGTGAAAAATGCCACAAAACAGAAGGGACACTGATCAACCAACTGAAACTGGAGAGGGTAAATTAACAAGTTTTACTACTCAGCGTGTGAGAAATGGGTCACTAAGCATGACTGGGTTTTAACAGTCCTATAGCAATTAATGAGACTTTTCCATGATTTTGCAAAAGGAGTTTCAATGGTCAGCTAATCTACCCTTCACCGTTGGAGAGAGAGCTGTGTCCAGAAGAAAATCGCCATTGTTACTTCTCCCTCCGATGACTAATAGGACGATGGTGTTGGAATTTTCTGTGGGTGATTTCCAATTTCATTTGAACCCAGTGCACTCCCAGTCCATGACATTGCATCACTCATCTCGGCTAGCAAAAATGCAGTTTAATGTTTGTTTATTAAGAATCGGCAAACATGCAAACAGTTAACTGGCAAAAAAATGAGATGAAAAGAATGCAGAAGCAGGGAGGAAAAGACAAGAATTAATATTACCTATATCTATAGGTAGCCCTCAACTTACAGCTAGTTGCTTAGTGACTGTTCAAAGTTACAATGTACCTTCCCACCGGTACTTATGACTCAGTTATGAAGTTCTGACAGTCCCCCCACCCCTTGTGGGATCTTAGCAACTGGGTTGCATTTACACACATTTGCAGCATCCTGAAATCGCATGAACAAGTTTTATGATAGTTATTGACTTATGGGGTTTGGCAAAACTGGCCCATAGAGAATCATTGGTTCACTTAAGAACCGTGGCATTTGCTTAATGACTGCCACAAAATGGTCAGAACATTGGGTTGATCACGTTGGGTTGGTGACCCAATTTATGACTGTCACAACTTACGACCATGATGGGTGGGCTTCGGTATAGTCATTACGGGACCGCCTGCTGTTACCTTTTGCCTCCCACTGACCCGTACGCTCACACAGAGAGGGCCTTCTCAGGGTGCCGTCCGCCAAGCAATGTCGGTTGGCGGCCCCCAGGGGAAGGGCCTTCTCTGTTGGAGCTCCTACGCTTTGGAATGAACTTCCCCCTGGTTTACGTCAAGTGCCTGATCTTCGGACTTTTCGCCGTGAGCTGAAAACGCACCTATTTATTCAAGCGGGACTGGATTAAAATTTTATTGGGGTTATTTATATTTTAAGGTTTTTAAATTGTTTTAAATTTTCGGCCACCTTACAATATGTTCTTTTTTAATCTCTTTTAATGTGTATATAGTGAATTTTTACTTGGCTGTACACCGCCCTGAGTCCTTCGGGAGAAGGGCGGTATAAAAATCGAATAAATAAATAAATAAATAAATAAATAAATAAATAAATAAATAAATAAATAAATAAATAAGTAAGTCAAGGACCAGCTGTATGTTATCAAAAGAACAGAATTTTCCAAAGCCACTGGAAACAACACTGTAGGTGATTAGCACAGACAGTTCCCAAATGAGCAACCTTTGTTATTTCAGTTAACAAAGTACATAAAACAAATTCAGTTGTACATAACAGCAGCAGAATAGATAGAAAGTAGGTCACCCAGTGATCTCTCCTTGATTCTGCACCATTAAATACCCAATAGAAGACGTAGAACAGAGGTCTTCAAACTTGGCAGCTTTAAGACTTGTGGACTTCAACTCCTAGAATTCTCCAGCCAGCTATGCTGGCTGAGAATTCTGGGAGTTGAAGTCCACAAGTCTTAAAGCTGCCAAGTTTGAAGACCTCTGGCATAGAAGAATAGAAGTTTCCACTGTGACTGAAATAGGGAAGGAAGAGTGACACTTTCCCCCTCTGTATATCATGTGCTAATCTTAGTTCCTTCCAGCTGTCAGCCCCAAGAAAGACACGTAGAGTTACTTCTGAGCAGTTTCCTTCATTATTCTTCACCTATAGACAGAGACCTTGCGAAATTAAAGCAACTATTTGCATCTCTATAGATATATTCTGAGAATTGTTAGGGAGGAACCTTCTTAACTTTCTTTCTCCCAACCAAATCATCTAAACTTCATTGTCTCTTTGCTCTTTGGAATGCAGCCCCTCCCTCCTGGGAATCCAGATTACGTTATGCCACACCATTTCCTAAACTGATATTGATATTTAACATGTTAACTGCAGTTGCACAGTAAATCTCATGTCTGCTTTGGCATCAAGATGGACTTAGGGGAGGCTCTTTTTCATTGGTTAGGGTTAAGAATGAATTCTGGATCTGTCTCATCTCGTAATCTCCACCGGATCAACAGATCACTGATGGAAATGATCACTAGAATGGGTCAAATGAATGCCAAAGGATAGGGCAGTAAAAATTATTTATTACTTAAATTGATATAGTCACCCATCTCCCATACACATACACACACACACACACACACACACACACACATGGTGATGTAAGCAAATGGTTTAACTTAAACAATTAAAATAAATATAAAAACAACAAAAGATAATACAACTTAAAAACGAGAAACAAAATTTAAAAACATATTAAAAACCATAATTAAATACATAAAACTCATAGCCCATAATTCAATTCATCAAAACAGCCACTGCATCAGCTCTAACACACTCCTGCAAAACCATGTCTTCTCAGCCTTATGAAAGGCTTTGACATGACCTTTGTTGTGTCTTGCCCGCTCTCACAGCAGCCGGGGCCTTCTTATCTGCTCCCGAACACGGAGGAATGTATGCCTCCCGGCCCCAGTCCTGGCTCCATGCCCAGACAAGCTGAAGAGGAGGGGGCACCTCCTGGTCCCAGCCCTGGCTCCATGCCCAAGCAGGCTGCAGAGGAGGGAGCACCCCCCAGCCCCAGCCCATGCCCAGGCAAATGGAGCAGCTAGACCCCTCCCCCTCCTCCACAGCATGTGAGCCTGAGGAAAGTTTATTTCCAACAGCTGCTGATTGGAGTGACCCTCGCATCAGAAGACTGGATAGGCGGAGGCAACAGAAGGAAGGGAGGGGCAGGCCTTAATGAGTGCTGAGTCATGGAGCCACACCCCATGGCCTATATAAAGGATCTGCTTTCTGGCAGTCTCTGAGTCAGGCAAAGTCGAACTTATCTTGCTGAAGTCACTTTCTGGTCTCCTGTCTGCTCTGAGGACTTTGCTAGGACTTTGGGCAGAGCTGCAGAGGCAAGCCTGATTCGGATTTCCCTGACCCGGCCGTCAGCGGAGGAGTGGGACACGACAACCTTTGTCACTCTTCCAGAAATTGTCAGCAAACCAAAATCTTTGCTGTGAGATTAGAGGAAAATAAGAAAAGGCATGAAATCAACTTCAACAATGCATTTGATTAAATAATTGTATACGTTAAATTTGAAAAAGTGAATGAAAGCAAGTTTTGTGTTGTCCTGGCTCCACCTGAATTTTGGAGTATGGCTTTAGTGTGTCATCTAAAGCCATCTTTCACTCCAAAAACAGAGAGAGTTTTATCATAGTGAAGCAAGAGCAAAATTGTACTTTCAAGCTCTAGACCTTATTTAGCTTCTTCGGCATTTCTGTTGTAGGACAAATCTCTCTCAGAAATTTCTCCAAACAATCATTTAAACCAAAGATCAGTAGACCATTTGGTTGAGGTATAGATGGTTTATTATAGTACCAGAAGCAGCAGAAACAAACTTAAAAGGATATAGGGATTCAACTCTACCCTGTTTCCCTGAAAATAAGACATTCCCTGATAATAAGCCCAATCAGGCTTTTGAGCGCAGGCGCTAAAATAAGCCTCCCCCGAAAATAAGCCCTGCCCGAAAATATTTAAACACAGAGCTGGAAATCAGGTAAGATGGCAAGAGGAGCCCCATTTTGCTCCACACACCCCAAAATAATAAGACCTCCCTGAAAATAAGGCCAAGCGTTTATTTCAGGGTTCAAAAAAATATAGGGTCTTATTTTTGGGAAAACACGGTATTATATAAATTCATGCTCATTGCAATATAAACATTCATATAACAAGATATCTCTCTCCCTCTCCCCCCTCTCCTCCCCTCCCTCCCTCCCTCCCTCCCTCCCACCAACTCAAGGCATTGTACAATAATACCATAACAACGTTATATCCCACTAGGAGACAATTAAAACCATGAAGATTGATTGGCTGTAGCAATGTATTTGATATGCATGCTGACGAGGTAAAGAGGGTGACACTACAAAGACAATAGCTCAATCACAAAGATTGTGTTCTTTGAATAACGGTTGCTATTGATGTGCTGCTTTTCAGTTGTTATCTTCCAGGACCTCGCTTCTCAGCACTGTTCCGATTTCCTAGTGCCCCGAAAAGCAATCTTTGTGTCTAAATATTTATAGCTGACCTGACAGTTTCATTTTTCTCTGTGAAAGTGAATCTAAAGAGAGGATAATCTACTTGCCTTACCTGATGGCATTTTCTTTTCAGCATACTCTGTTGCTCATCATTGTTTACAAAGGAATTCTGTAATATGTGGATCAGACTTTGTGGGCAGAGTAAAATCTGCCCTGTTAAAACAAGCTTATTCTATTTTTACAGCCCAACCTGGATAAATGGGATTCATGATCAGCACTGGCAGCATGATACCAGTTACAAACTAGAATAATTCTTCAAGCAGGTATCCCTTTTGGACATAGTCCTCACACCCAAACAACTGCTTGCACATACAAGTCTTTTGCAGGCAACTATGCTCGCCACATGGACACGATGAAGGCATCACCAGAAGTTTCAAGAAGGTGGGTACTTCACAATTAACAAGGTGTTGGTGTTCAGGAGTGTTCAGGAAAGTGGACAAGCCAGAAGTTAAAATAAACCTTATATATATATAAAACAAATATATATATACGAAAACAAATATGTATGTATGTATGTATGTATGTATTCTTGATTCTGAAAAGCCAAGCACCTTCAAGTTGTCTTTGGAGTGTTGATTTAAAGAAAGAATGCATAGGGCAAGCTTTGAAGATGGAAACATCTGTTCAAATCAAATATGAACCAGATGTGTAATCATTCACATGCACGTACACGCAGACAAACAGAGAGGGTCTGTAGAAAAAAGACCTCAAGAGTGCCTTCAGACATCTCTGTTTGTAAGATGGGTCAACATTTGACCCACATTGCATGGGAAAGCTTTTCAGGAAAAACATCTGTTGACATCATGGACGTCAAGCGATACGTTTCCTGTTTCCCAGCTGAAAATCTGAACGCCTTGAGCAGCTCAATCGGCTGTCTTGATGTCTCTTTAGATGCCAATTCATTTATGGTTTTTTAACTCTTCACTGAAGTTGCTGGCACCTTCCCAACTGCTTATGATCCTGCGTAAAGTACCGTATATAGCATAACATTAATAAGAGTGTTTGCTGTGGATAATGTAGGAAGTGGGCCGGAATAGCTCAGGCTGTAAAGAAGCCTGTTATTAGAACACAGCAGCCTGCAATTACTGCAGGTTCAAGCCCGGCCCAAGGTTGACTCAGCCTTCCATCCTTTATAAGGTAGGTAAAATGAGGACCCAGATTGTTGGGGGGGCAATAAGTTGACTGTGTAAAAAAAATATACAAATAGAATGAGACTATTGCCTTATACACTGTAAGCCTCCCTGAGTCTTCGGAGAAAGGCGGGATATAAATGTAAACAAAAAAAAAGTCCTCAGTTCAAAGTCTTGCTCAGCCATCAGCCCACCTGATTCACTTTGGGCCACACACTTTTTCTTAGCATAATTTCCCAAAAGAGTTATTTCAAGCCCAAAATGAGGGTGATGGGGGGAGAAAGGAAGAGAATCATGTGTGTGTCTTTGAGCTTCTGGCAGCAAATGAAATGAAGAATGTGCATTTAATAGATACGAATAACCAATTATTAATAATTACAAGGAAATAACCATTTTAATAAAAAATAACAATGGTTGAACAAGAATAACCTACACTGATGCATGACCAGATAAACAAATGCAAAACCCATATTAAGGCAATACCTTTATTAGACTCAAGCACAAGAGTGTGCTGGTTTTTAAATTTAACTAAGTGGGAAGATTTTGAAACATAAAGAAATGTGTGGTTGGCTGTAAAAACAGAAAGATCATTAGTTCTCAACAGTGGTGAAATCCAAATATTTTACTACCGGTTCTGTGCGCGTGGCTTGGTGGGCGTGGCTTGGTGGGCATGGCAGGGGAAGGATACTGCAAAATCTCCATTTCCACCCCACTCCTGGGGGAAGGATATTGCAAAATCTCCATTCCCACCCCATTCTGGGGCCAGCCAGAGTGGTATTTGTCGGTTCTCCAAACTGCTCAAAATTTCCACTACCGGTTCTCCAGAACCTGTCAGAACCTGCTGGATTTCACCCTGGTCCTCAGTTTGTCTTTTGCTATTTGCAAAGTTCACAGATTATTATGTTAGCATGTCACAAAACCCCCAAAAAAGGTACTTAAATCAGAAAATACAGCTAATTTATCTTGTATTACTACAGAGGAACACATCTTCAGACTATAAAATCTTTCTTCAGATTGTAGTCATTCAATTTTATCAACCTAGATGTCCCTTCAAGTGATTTCTAGATGGAAGAGAAGGGTATAAAAGAGTCACTTTTAGTGAGATGCACAGCTATATACAGTAAACGTGATTAAATAAATAAATGGACAGAGTGAGAGATCTAAACTTAAGGGAACATTGGGTATTAAATGAAAAAATAATTATATTTGTTAATGCAAGAATGTGTGTGTGCCTGTGTGTGCATGTGTGTGTGTGTTTCTTCAAAAGTACGACCGGGTCTTATTTTCTTTTGACCTCTGAAAAAACGGCTAGGCCTTCTTTTCGAGGGGTGTCTTAATTTAATCCCCCATGCACCTTGCCTGGCCACCGGGCTGCTTCTTTCGCGGCCAAAAAGAACAAAATTGAAATATTGAATAGTTAAACAATGAAAGATTATAACTTAATATAAAGATGTGTATTATTACTAGTATTATATAAGCTTGTTAAATGAAACAAATATGATTAATACTAATTTTCTTGTATGAAATATATGTTACTCAGGTATCACACTGTTCACACACTGATATGTTTGTAAAAAATAAAAAAATAAAAAACTTGTTTTTTTTAAAAAAGAGTGAGTGTCTGCCTTCAGTCCTTCAAAGATCACATAAAATCAACACCAAAGTCTCTCTTGCCTTTTTTCTATTACTCCTGTCGCTGTTCTATCCAATAACTTGTCCGTTATCTAGAAAGGTCATCCTTCTAGAAGTATCTCTAATTTTACAGGTTCTCATAACTTATTTCCATGCAAACCCAACCAATACTGAATTGCACTGGAGGAAGCCCCCTGCACGCACCCCATAGCCCCATGCATGGACGTGCGGGCCCACACACATGCCCCACCCCCTGCGCAGACATGGCAGAGACCCAAAGACCAGCTGGCTGGAGGAAGGTGCGCATGCATGTGCAGTGGAGCTAAACTGTGGTGATAGCTCAGGGGTGAAATGCTACCGGATCGGACCGGATCGGGTGAGTAGCTAGCGGAGTTTGGTTCTGATTCGCCGATCCGGTAGCAATCGCTGGCTGGCCACGCCCCCAAACCAGTCCACGGCCCACAGTCCAGCCTTCACAACACCGGAACACCGGGAAGGCAGCTCGTCACCTGCTCGCCCTCGGGTCAGGGGCCGGGGCCCATTCCCCGAGGCCCCGGAGCCGCCGCCTTCCCCAACCGGGTCAGGGAATGCACCATTCCCTGACTCTGGCCTTTCCCCGGAGCCGCCGCCCGCTCTTCCTTCACCCACTTGCTGCCCGCTCACCGCCAGTACCCCCTTCGCCTTTGGTCAAGGCCCAGGGATACCTCATTCCCCTGAGACCCCGGAACCACCCCCTGCTTGCCGCCTGCCTCAACTGGGTCGGGGAATGCACCATTCCCCGACACCAGCCTTGTCCTAGAGCCGCCGCCCGCTCTTCCTTCGCCACACAGCATATACTTACTTTCTTCCAGCGGCTGGCTGCCAGGACAGGCAAGAGTCCAAAAGTTAGAGTCCCTCTCCTTGAAACTGCCGCTGCCATTGCTGCGTTTTCCATGCACCGACTGCGCAAGCGCACACCCGTTTATTTCATTTATTTATCAGCGGCAGGTTGGGTGTGCCCTTGCGCAGCCAGCGCATAGAACAAGGCGGCATATTCAAGGAGAGGAACTCAGGTAACTTTTGGATGCTTGCCTTTCCCGGCAGCTAGCCGCTGGAAGAAAGTAAGTATATGCCGCGTGGCAAAGGAAAAGCGGGCGGCGGCTCCGGGACATGGCTGGTGTCGGAGAATGGTGCATTCCCTGACCCGATTGAGGAAGCGGCGAGCAGGGGGCGACTCCGGGGCCTCAGGGAATGGGGCATCCCTGGGCCCCGGCCCCTGACCAAAGGCGAAGGGCGAGCAGGCGGCAAGCGGGTGGTGAGTGGGCGGCAGCTCTGGAGAAAGGCCGGAGTTGGGGAATGGTACATTCCCCGACCCCGTTGAGACAGGTGGCGGCTCTGGGGCCTGGGTGAAGGGAGAACAGGTGGCAAGGGAAAGGGGAAAGAATTTTTTTCCCTACTGGGTTCTGAGGGCGTGGCTTGGTGGGGGGGGGTTGTGACTGAGTGGGCATGGCTGTGAATGACATTGAGTTGGCCACTCCCACTCAGTCACAGGACACACCCACCCACCAAGCCACACCCACAGTGTAGGTAGCAAAAAAAATTAGATTTCAACCCTGTGATAGCTCCTGTGCCATCAGAGAGGGTGCTACGTGCCACCTCTGGCATGCCTACCATAGGTTCACCATCATGGCTGTAGGCCGATCATGAATAGCAACCTGCCAGGTTTCAGTGATGCCTAGCATATCCTATTTGTCTATCTGAGGTAGGGTCTTTTATTCTCCCTCTTTATTTCCCATATTCTGTTCGTTGGCATAGAAACATCTGAGGTTTTAAGTGGTATCATCTACTAATGTCTTTGTTGGCAGTTTTTGTGTGAAAGACTTAGTTCCCATTTTGGCTTTCTGCTTTTCCTTTTGTGTCCCATTATCTTGGCCTTAGTACTTGGCTGCATATTCTTCCTTCTCCCTTTTGGACTTCAGCACTCTGAAGACAAGACTGGAGAGATGCCTGGCCAACACTTTCTTCTGAGTCTTTGTTAAGATGCCTCTTCCCAGGACTCTTTTGTGAAGATAAATCTAGGCCCTTGCCAGAGAACCTAAACTCTGCCCAGCAAAACCATCTATGTAAGCCAGTTGCTGCCTTCCTATTTTCTCTTCTTGCATCATGACACTCATTTGTAAGAATGGATAAACAACTTCTTGTGTCCCAGTTTCTATACCTTGTTGTTCATGACCTATGATCCCCATAGATTATTTTGTGGTCTTTCCTGAGCATGAAGATAAATAAAAGTCAGGAAAAAAATAGCTTCAGTGTAGGGATGCATGACAGTGTTTGGCTGATACTACCAAAGCCTGCATTCAAGAATGATACTTAGCATCCAATTTTGTTCATTCACTGTAGGAAAGATTTGATGGATTGTTCCCCCGTAGCTAATGGCTATTCATATGGGAACAATGAGTGAATGTAGTTTATGCCTGAAAAAAAAAACACATGAAAGCTCAAACTGTACAATATCTTTTTAGATTCCTTCACTACATCCTTGGAATTCTCACATATCTAAATATTTGGTACCTAGGTATTGAGTACTCCACACATTGGTCTACATCCAACAGTACAGTTCCCATGACCTCCTCAAACTGCTCATGATAGTTGAGAGATTTCCTAAACAATATGAGATACAAGGTTGACCCTGAAAATGAATGAAAGAAAGAAAGAGAGAGAGAGAGAGAGAGAGAGAGAAAGAAAGAAAGAAAGAAAGAAAGAAAGAAAGAAAGAAAGAAAGAAAGAAAGAAAGAAAGAAAGAAAGAAAGACGGCAGGCAGGCAGGAAAGAAAGAAAGTTTTAGACATCCATGGAAGGACAAAAGATTCATCAGGACATCACACAACTTACAAAACTTCCAGTATGTTTTGAACGATGTCATGATTTATATGAAATCATAGTGGTTTTACTGGTCACCTATGTTTGGAATTGTAAGATAGTGACATTGTCAGGGTTCCAAGTAACAACCACAACAAAAGAAGACACCGAGGCTAGATGTTCTTCGAAGTTCCATTTTATTAGAGATGTCATATTGGCACATCTGGGAAAACCCGAATCTGAAAGCTTCCAGGTTTTCCACACCCAAAAGAAAGTTCAAGTCCCTTCCCCTGCACCCACATGTCCATTACATGGTCCAATCAATGCACCGTCCCAACTGGAGATGCCTCTCAGTCATGCCACTCCATGTGCAGGGCAAATGTCCTTGACTCTAAGAAAGGAATGTTATTATGGCTAGATATCTCTACCACGACATGTAGTCCCCCCTCCCAGTTTCCCACAGCACTAAATATGACAGCCCTGAAGACCCAAAGAAAAATATGGCCTCCAGGGTTGACAGACATAGTGCCTGATGCAGTCTTGAAGCCAATAAAGCTATCCACCTCTGTCCAAGACAGCAATTGTTAGAAAAGTTGTTAATGGAATGGACAGCAAACATGACTTTGAATGAGATTTTCAGTAATAGTATTTCTATTACTCTATATGTAAACCATTTGGCTACCCTTGAGATTAACTATGCTGTGGGGACCTAGACAGCCTAATCAAACACTTAACAGATTCAATCAATGTAAACAATATGGATTTTTAAGAAGTTTTAAAAAATGGTCTCAGCAGCAATCAAATATATTCACAACACATCAATGACAAGACATCTCATCCTCCTTTTGAGATAATTTATTTTTAACTTGGGCATGCAATGAACATAATGTATTTCAAGGAAGGGAACAAACTTCATAACTTCCAGAATTTTGGAGATACAGATTAGAATTAGACTTTAATTTGTTTCAGAAATAACTCAGTCTAATATCACTACTGTGAGGCATTTAATGGGATTCCCTCAATTTTACCTAACTGAATGAATTTTAATCTAAGCAATAGCAACTAAAATTTGGCTACGGCAGACTCTGTCTAACAATTGGATAGTCTCAAAACTTGCTTCTTGTTTTTCCATTATATTTTAAATGCCTGTCTCTTAGTGCAGGTTTATTTTAAAAAACTATTCTAGTGTTTTGTTGTGGATTTTCAAGGCATCTGAAGTTAATAAGCACACTGGATTCTACCTGAATGTCCTCTGAGTAGAATCATCCTTTTTACAATCGAAATCCAATTTTCCAATTGAAATCCAGTTTGAAGACAGGTTTAAGAAGAGGTTATCAGGAACCTTAAAAGTTATTCATCCATAAAAATCTGCCTTGGTCATGACCTTCCCTAATATGACAAAAAATATCTGTGCATATAAATCAAGTAAAATCTGAATAGTCCATGTAAATCTATTTTTTCCTTTATTTTCTTCCCTGCATATCACAAACAATAGTAAAATGAGAAAACTATTATTGCTTATTCATTTGCCACAAGTTAGAATTTCCAGATGATGTCATTCTTCCTTCTTTTGAAAAAAAAGAGATACTGAGTTATATTTCCCAAGTAGATGACAGCATTTAGATACTCTTTAATGCTCAGCAGCTTCAACCCTACTTATGATTGGGAGATTGCCTGGAAATCCCATTGGTTAGACTAGGAAGACAAAAAAAATGATCCAAAATTCCCAAAGAAAGCAAACAAACTCTTTCCATCATGTTGGCTTTTCATCAAGCTAGCAAAAGTCAAAATCATTTCCAAGACGACTTCACCTTTACTCGTCTTTGATCTTTTATGATTCAGAAATATGTCATCCCCATTAGATAGAGAAAATATTTGGCTTTATTATTTATTTATTTATTTATTTATTTATTTATTTGTCAAACACAACAGTATATATAAGTATAAGCATGAAATAACCGTACAAATTGGATAAAATCAAAGGGAACTTTAGGACAGGAACGGTAGGCACGCTGGTGCTCTTATTCACGCCCCTTACAGACCTCTTAGGAATGGGGTAAGGTGAACAGTAGATAGTCTTTGGTTAAAGCTTTGGGATTTTGGGAAGAGACCACAGAGTCAGGTAGTGCATTCCAGGCATTAACAACTCTGTTACTGAAGTCATATTTTCTACAATCAAGATTGGAGCGGTTCACATTAAGTTTAAATCTATTGTGTGCTCGTGTATTGTTGCAATTGAAGCTGAAGTAGTCTTCAACAGGAAGGACATTGTAGCAGATGATTTTATGAGTTAGACTCAGGTCATGCCAAAAGCGGCGGAGTTCTAAATTTTCTAAACCCAGAATTTCAAGTCTGGTGGCATAAGGTATTTTGTTGTGAACAGAGATGTGGAGAACTCTTCTTGTAAAATATTTCTGGACACGCTCAATTGTATTAATGTCCGAAATGAGGTGAAAAGACTATTGAAAAGACTGGCAAATCCACTTTTCAGATTCTTCAAGAGCTCATTAGTACATGGTTCTTCTTCTTTGCTTAAGATCATCTGGGTTTGGTTTTGTTTTGTTTTTTGTAGGAATATTTCTACAGCATACATTGCTCTCCAACAACGGTTCTCAACCTGTGGGTCGGGACCCCTTTGGGGGTCGAATGACGATTTGCCAGGGGTCGCCTAAGACCATCGGAAATATGGGAAGTATACTTGCGAGTCGAAGAATCGCGCTCCAATGGTTGACTCCACAAGCCAGCTGCAGGCTCTTCAAATCGCTAGCCGAATTCGGCTTCAGGCACAATGAATTAAAAAAGAGAGAAATCTTTGCTCTGATGTCTCCCTCTCAAACCAGCTGCAATCACTCCCAATCGCTAGCCTAATCTGGCTTCAGGCGCGATAAATTCAAAACGAAAATAATTTTACAGTTGGGGTCGCCACATCATGGGGAATTGTATTAAAGGGGTTGCCACATCATGGGGAATTGTATTAAAGGGGTCACAGCACTATAAAGGTTGAGAACCACTGCTCTACAAGATGCTTGCCGCTTTTTCTGGATAATTGAGTTGAAGGAGTTTCAAGCTAAAGCAAGGGATCATACCAGTGGTGAAATCCTGCCGGTTTTGTCCGGCTTGTCTGAGCCAGTAGCGCCAGTGGCATGTGGTTCGGCGAACCAGTAGCGGTGGCAGCACAGCTGGTCCTTACTTCCTAGTTTTAACCCTCTGCACATTCACAGAAGGTCAAAAATTGGACGTGAAGATAGCGCACACACTTCTGAACCAGTAGCGAAGGTAAGTAGATTTCACCCCTGGATCAAACCCACATTTCTCAGGCTCAAGGGCAACACTCCAGCCACTATTTCAAACAGTTATCTCCAAATTACCAATGGCACTTATCTGGCAGCAGAAGAGAGCATTTTTTAAAATAGTCACTCAGATACAGTCTGTTGGGGCACACATACCAGAAGAAAATGGGGACCTAACGAAATTAGCATCATATCTAGTAGAAAAAGAGAGATGATAGTAGAAAAGATGAAAGCTGCACTGCAGCCTTTTTTATTTCTTAATTTCTTTTTTATCCCATTTTTTTCCAGCTCTTTGTCCGTGTTGTTCTTTCTTCCCTCTCTAACAGCCTGCCAGTGGGGAAAAAAACATGTCTGGACCTATCGCTTGCAGGATACCTTAGGGACTGAATATTGGACTGAAGTTACAACCTTTCTGATTGCGTATGACATATTTCAGGATGTAAACTCCTGGAACCAGATCGAGGAAAGAGCCATGATGATGAGTCTCTTCTGAGTAAATTAATCCTAAAAGACTTCTAAAGTATATAATAAATGCAAATTTAGACATGCAAGATTCCTAAGGCTTAGAGCTTTGGCTGAAATGGAAAGAACAGTTGAGCAGGTTCCACATAGAGATTTAATTGCTAAAGTTCACAGTATGTCAGTATCTCCTTCTATATTTAGTACCGAGATTGTCTTCCTTAATCCAAATGTGGTGGTGCATCATCTAGTTAACACACATAAAATATGAATTACAGTTTAAGAGTGTACTGGTAAATTGTTTTCCAATTAAAACACACAGTAAGTAGCCTGAGTGAAGCAATAAGAATAAACGAAGCGTGTTAATTATAGCTTGACAGATCCTGCATGTGGTTGGCAATTATCTCTCACCCCTGTGTTTTCTGAAATCAGTCCAAATGTATGAAGAGACTTGGATGTGAATCATCAAGCTGAGCACAATCTTAATGGGTCACGCATTAAGTATGAGCCTCATCAAAAAATGCACTTGATGCTGGAATCATCTTCTACCATAGCTTGGGCCATCTTTCTTTTTAATACTTTATGGCTGGGGAAGGTATTAATTGTGTTCTCTTTGCTGACGAAGTCAAAATATTTAACACTATTTAACTATTTAACACTACCAACAATACAGCTACCCTTCAAAAAGACCTTGACTTTGTGTCAGAATGGTCAAAAACTTGGCAACTCCAAATCTCAACCAGCAAATGCTCTGTCTTACACATTGGAAAAAAGAATCCAAACGCTAAATACAAACTCAATGGACATTACCTTACAGATGACCCCCACCCTTTTAAAGACCTTGGAGTTTTCATATCCAATGATCTAAGTGCCAGAGCCCACTGCAACTACATCGCAAAAAAGGCTTTAAGTGTTGTAAATCTAATCTTACATAGCTTCTTCTCCAGAAACACTACATTGCTAACCAGAGCTTATAAAACATTTGCTAGACCAATTCTTGAATACAGCTCGCCTGTCTAGAACCCATACCACATTTCAGACATCAATACAATTGAACGTGTCCAGAAATATTTTACAAGAAGAGTTCTCCACTTCTCTGAATACAACAAAATCCCTTATGCCACCAGACTTGAAATCCTGGGTTTAGAAAACTTAGAACTCTGCCGCCTTCGACATGACCTGAGTTTAATTCATAGAATCATCTATTACAATGTCCTTCCTGTTGAAGACTACCTCAGCTTCAATCATAACAATACAAGAGCAAACAATAGATTTAAACTCAATGTTAACCGTTTCAATCTTGACTGCAGAAAATATGACTTCTGTAACAGAGTTATTAGTGCTTGGAACACACTACCTGACTCTGTGGTCTCTTCTCAAAATCCCCAAAGCTTTAACCAAAAATTCTCTACTATTGACCTCACCCCATTCCTAAGAGGTTTTTAAGGGGTGTGCCTAAGAGCACAAATGTGCCAACCGTTCCTGTCCTATTGTTTCCTTTCATTATATCCAATTAATATAGTTATTACATACTTATGCTCATATATATGCTTATATATTATATAGTTATTTTCATGCTTATGCTTATATATACTGTTGTGACAAATAAATAAAAATAAATAAATAAATAAAAATAAAGGCAAATGGCAGCTTGGATATGCTTTCCAGGGCCTTTAATACAAGCTGACACCCATAATTTTCTGCCAATTTCTATCCTACTAAAGTTGCAGCTGCCATCTTCCCAGGTGATTTGATGAAATACCATATTCCAATTGCAAAATTCCATTATTTTCAATGGATAGGTTTCCACAACCTTCCCAACATAAGGTTTATTATAACCATGGTATTTTGGACAGGTCATCAAATCACCATACTAGGGGGCTGGACTAGAGTGGAGAAAATCCAGGTTCAAGTTTACTCTTAGCCAGTCATTGTGTTTCAGATCAAATGATTTTACCAGGTAGTTTTTGTAAGTGGAAATTGGAGAAAGGAATGTTATGAATCCTGTTTTAAGTCCCCAAAAGAAATATGGAATATAAGTCAAATGAGCAGATATGTAAATAATGCTATGCCATGAACCATGATTACATTGGTTGGGCTCAAACATCACATTATGACCACATGATGGATTAGCACAGTATGTAAACCACTAGTGATATTCATTCATTCATGTTCATCTGAATAAGGTCAAGAAAATAAAGTAACGAAGAATATAGTTGTTGTAATATATACCAAACTATATCCAGTTGGATTGTCTAACAATTCCGGGAGTTTCTAGACAATTAAGAACACCAAGTGGGAAAATGCCAACACAAAACATTTTGAAATTATTCATATAGCAAATGCAGCAATTATTACTGTGTTCACTAAGGAGGACATCTCTCCACATGTCATCCTTAATGAAGTGTGCAAACCAGCATCTGCATTTCCTGCGTTGGATGAGGAGAGCACATCTTTCTCCTTCTGTCCTGGGTGCTTTTTACAGAGGCACTTTTGAGAGTGTTTGAACAAACTGCATCAGCATCTGGTTTAGTGGCAGCAGTGCCTCAGATAGAAAGTCCATACAGAGAGTGGTAAGGATAGCTAAGAAGACTATGGGAAGCTCGCTTCCCGTTATTCAGGATACTGCTTTTAAGTTCTATGTGCTTAGAGCTCAAAGCATTGTAGGTACCCCACACACCCGCTTCACCGTCTATTTCTGTTGCTCCCCTCTGGGAGGAGGTTTCGAAGTATTTCTAGCAGGACTACTGGATTCTGTAACAGCTTTGTTCCCTATGCCACCCGTCTAGCAAACTCTCAAGATTCATTTCTCTTGTCATGTACATGTATACATCAGGGGTGGCTTCTACTTACCTTTACTACCGGTTCGCAACGGGGATGCATGCATGCTCTTTTGCACATGCACAGAAGCTTCTTGGTGATATCCAGTGGGCGGAGCCTCCCGCCAGTTTTACTACCGGTTCTTGCGAACCAGTCTGAACCGGGGGCAACCCACCACTGGTATACATCCGAACTAGACTGTGCTATTTCTCTGTGTCCCATAATATATGTGGGTATATGTATATTTATTTATTTGTTTGTTTGTTTATGTATTTATTTATGTTGTCGTGTTTATGTAGGGTATATTGGCTGTGGTGACCCTTGGAGAGCTATATGCCAATTTTAATGTATGTCGATTAGCATACATAAAAAGTGACAATAAAGTTATTATTCTATTCTATTCTATTCTATTCTATTCTATTCTATTCTATTCTATTCTATTCTATTCTATTCTATTCTATTCTATTCTATTCTTGCTTCCTTCTCTGTTATGTCTATGTAGACATTCATACTGTTGTTTAAGGTTGTGCAAAGAGATTTTACATTGATTTTTTAATAATCATCACACACACTTTTTTCTGAATTCACCTGTGATTTGTCCCTAGACCCTGGCCACCAATGTCCACCATCCCCAGGACACAATGCAAGAGTAAAGTTCTAAGCAGAAAATTGCCTATAAGTGTTGGTCTGCCTGCTGATTTTAACCAGTAGATATATTACTAGATATGAAAGACCAATTTAGAAATGGCCATTAGTTTGGTGGGAGAGGGTTTAATCCCCTCTTACAGTTCTTGGAGGAATGGCGAAATAATTATCTTGCACAGAGTAGAAGCAGCACAAGGGGGAATAGGAGTGGCAAATTGGAGGGAGAAGAAAATATGTACTCTGATGTGGATGGGTTTAAATGCAAGGAAACAGGTCGACAGCATTTGCCAAGGGCGAGACTTAATATGAAAGCATAAAGTGGCCAGAGCTGTAAAAGAACATTTGATAATGGCATGGGTTCTTTTAATAGATACTATCATGAGTCAAGTAGTAACATAAGGTTTGAATCAGATTGGCACATTATGAACAAAAACAAAAGTAATGTACACCCTCCAGTATTAAGAAAATTCACTATTTGCTTCATACATTATACTTCATTTGAAGTTGATAGAACCTGAAGGGAAAGGAAAGCTTGGTTCCCAAAGTTTTTTTTTTTAATTTACATTTATATCCCGCCCTTCTCCAAAGATTCAGGGCGGCTTACACTATGTTAGCAATAGTCTTCATTCTAACTGTATATTTATATACAAAGTCAACTAATTGCCCCCAACAATCTGGGTCCTCATTTTACCTACCTTATAAAGGATGGAAGGCTGAGTCAACCTTGGGCCTGGTAGGACTAGAACCTGCAGTAATTGCAGGCAGCTGCTGTTAATAACAGACTGCATTAGCAGCCTGAGCCACAGAGGCCCGTCAGTTTAGAATTAGCATTCAGATTATTTAACCTGTTGGAGGAATGACAAATGTTTCAATGTAGCATACAGGTAGTCCTCAACTTACAACCTTAATTGTCTCATCTCATGATTCTTCCCGATTTTACAATCTTGGTTGAGGTGGTTGTTACGCAAATACTGGAGTCATTAAGGGGACTCATTATTCCCTATGGGTGTTTTTTGCTGGAAACCAGAAGTAAATGCCCGCTTTAGAGGAAAAACGTTGCAAATTGCAGTCATGTGACTGCTGGGTGCTGCAAATGGCTGTAAATGCAGGCTGGTAGCCAAGCTCTCAAAATGCAGTCATGTGACTGTGGGGGGGGGATTGGGCTTTGAATCTGGGTCATAAGAACCTTTTGGAGGTTTACCATAACTTCAAATGGTCACTAGGCAACTGGTTGCAAGTTGAGCACTACTTGTATGGAATTAGGCATCTCAATTCCTCCTAAATTCAATGGGATTTAAGTACTGGAACTTTGCAATAGTTTGCAACCAAACTCTATTTACCTAAAAATCAAAGTTAGAATGAAAAAGGACATAAGCAGAAAAAAAAAACCAGAAAAGAAGAAAAACACTATTTTATTGGTCAGTAAATGTAGTTTTGGTAGAGAGGGATGCTTTTAGAGAACATTTAAAATTTTTGCAGCCTTATTCCCATTCTCTGTGGGTTCACATGTGGGTGTGATATTGAGCGTTGACAGGATAGAAATGAAGTTTTCAGTTTGAAGACATCCTTGTAGGAATTACATTTGGCATAGCATCATTTTTGGATGCAAGCCAACTTTACTCCATTGATTTCTGTGGCACTAAAGCAACTAAAATCCAAGTAATTTGTCTTAAGTGGTTTGTGGGTACAGCTGCCAATGCAATGCACCGTTGCAATGAGCATCTCTTTCTCTTTTTGTCCTGTACCGTGGGAACAGAATCAAAACATTGGGAGGGACAGAGAAAGGATGGTCTATGCGCTTAACAATCTTCAAAGATTCGGCCAGAGAAATAAGCCTTTGTGGCATCATCAAGGCTGGTGTGTGAATTACAGCTACCGTAAATCTGTAGACGTTAATTGTGCCAAGATTAAGTCCAATACTGTGTGCATTGCTATCCCACATGCTGGACTTCAGGGAGCTTTGAATGGAATACACAATAATCAGTAGATCAGTTGCTCAATGGATTGGCCAACATCTTGGATGTCTTTTAAATAAACAATCTCACAGCTGCTTAACTCTGAGAAGGTAGCTCATGATTGTGAAGATACCATGGCCTCTTCTCAGTAGACTTATCACTGTGATCACTTTCTTTATCTCAGCCTTTCCAACTGAGTTCCCTTTCAATAAGATAAGAGCTTAGTCCAGGATTCCCCAGTCAGCATGACTACCATATTTTTCAGAGTATAAGACACACTTTTTCCCCCCCTAAAAGAGGGTGAAAATTTGGGTGCATCTTATACACCACATGTAGCCAAAAACGTGAGGCATGAAGGAGGCGATGGTCTGTGGCAATCCCTGCAGCATGGAACAGCTGATTGGGGGTATTCCGGAAGCCGATCCACCCGCCAATCAGCTGCTCATGGTGAATCAGGCTGCAATAATGTGCTAAAGCTCACCTGACTGTTCGCTATTTGCTGCAAGGACTGTCAGTGTTTGCGGGAGCAATCACATCCAGAAAGCACACATAGGTAACTGATTCAGCAGGATACAATAACTTCTCTTTATATATAATATAACACATGAAGTAAATATACAATGCCAAAAGCAGTTTTTCCAGCGTGGTAGTAAATACAAGCAAAACACAAGCAGTTTCAGTTTTAGTTTCAGAGATCAGCACAGCTTGCAGCTTTAGAAAAGTTGAGCTAAGCCATGCCCAGGCTTCTTGCTGTCTCCTTCCTTGTTGCTCTCACAGCAAATACTGTTTCAGTTTCCAAACAGCCCTCAAGTCTTTCACACACTGACAGGATGCTAGCCAGATGAATACCAATGGATGCCAGTAGGCAGAGGTAGATTTTTTTTTCTTATTTTCCTCCCCAAAAACTAAGGTGCGTCTTATACTCCGGAGCATCTTATACTCTGAAAAATAGGGTAAGTCCTGGGAATTCTAGAAGAGGCAACCTTGATACAACTGGAAGCAGTGGATTAGGGAAGATGCCCCCAGCCTTGTGAGAAGATATCTCTTTAACCAGTTCTAATTGAAGAACGGTTCAGTTGTGTTCTTTGTCCAAAACACTTATTTTCTGTCTTTCAAAGTAAATATATCTAGAACAGCTTAGCATGATATTTTACAGTGCAGTCTAGGGTTCAGGCTACAGTAGAAGAGATGCAGAGCTATTTTGATGACTCTGCTGAAGGACCTACTCCATTGATTTCCCCTTTCTTTGGGGTCTTGGATGAAAAGGAACCATTCCACCTGGCTTCCCAGCAAAGTTAAGTTTACTCTGAGACATGCTGTCACTTCCTTTTCTTGATCTGTTTCTAGTTGGTCATGATATTTATTTTTGATGTCTGAATTTATTTTCTCCCTCTGTCTTCCCCACTGACACCTGGAGCCAGAGACTATTCTATTATTATTTAACCTATTCTGCTATTGTTTGGATTATTTTGAGCTAAGAATACAAGGCAAAATACTATAAAACGTAAGTAATAAATAACTAAGCAATGCAAAAATAAACAGCAGAATCAATTTACACATTAAAAATATATATTCGTCAATGATTGCACTAAGTCATAATTTATTTATTATTATTTATTATTTAAATTTGTATACCGCCCTTCTCCCGAAGGACTCAGGGCGGTTCACAGCCAGATAAAATAAACAATAATATTACAATATAAATACTATTAAAATACAATTAAAAAACTTATTCAATTGGCCGAGATTAAAAATTTAGAATAAATGATAAAAACCCATTAAAAAACCCACAAATTTAAAAACTAATCCTAATCCAGTCCTGCGCAGATGAATAAGTGTGTCTTAAGCTCGCGACGAAAGGTTCGGAGGTCCGGGAGTTGACGAAGTCCTGGGGGGAGTTCGTTCCACAGGGCGGGAGCCCCCACAGAGAAGGCCCTTCCTCTGGGCGTCGCCAGACGACACTGTCTCGCTGACGGCACCCTGAGGAGTCCCTCTCTGTGAGAGCGCACGGGTCGGTGAGAGGTATTCGGTAGCAGTAGGCGGTCCCGTAAATATGCCCAAAATCGCAATGGTTGAGTTCGCACAACAAATTACATTATGGGCAAGCACGTAGTAAAATGGACATTGTCAATTGTTCCCCCATTGTGAATGAGATGTAGCATGAAATAAGTATCTACCGTATATACTCGAGTATAAGCCGAGTTTTTCAGCACGTTTTTTGTGCTGAAAAACGTCCCCTCGGCTTATACTCGGGTCTATACGGCTTATACTCGAGTTTTGTTTTTTTTTAAGCCCCATGGCTTATACTCGAGTATATACGGCTTATACTCGAGTTTTTTTTTCTTCTTTTTTTCACATTTTACCGGACGGCGCGGGGAAGCCCTGCCGGTGCAGTGAGAGGGCGGGGCGGGGGAGCCGCCAGCCTTCTCAGCTGAGGGAGGGAGGTTTCCAACCGTAGGTGCCTCATTTCCCACCCTCGGCTTATACTCGAGTCCCCAGTTTACCCCAGTTTTTGGGGTAAAATTGGGGACCTCGGCTTATACTCGGATCGGCTTATATTCGAGTATATACGGTAATTGTTATCTGACTTCAACAAACTATTGTTTAAAAATGAGTATGCATGAACCTAATCAGCAGCACCTTTGTGCACAAAGCATAATTGTCTTTCTCGACAACAGATCCATTGCTCAATGGCAATGCATCTTTCCCATTGATTTGGAGTGGAGAAAGATTAATTGAAATGTTGAAATTCTTCAAATAAACTATTTCATCATGCCCAGTGTGTTGACACAGAACATACCTAACCTTAAAATAAAGTTGTGCCTTGGAATTATAAATCTTCGGATTGGATTCTTCCAGATTATGGAGCAAGACCAGAAAACTTATTTCAACAGGAAGATTTCCAATAGATGCCAATGGGTGTACTTCAGCCATTTCAGGCCACGCATGAAAAAAAAAGCACTAATAAATTATTGCTTCTCATAACAATACTTGAAAATGAAACATATACTGGGGAAAAAATACTACAGGCCACCCCTTTGCAGCTTCTAATTTTCTACTTGGGCGGGGGGAGTCAATGTAAACAGGACTAAGAAAATGGATTATGTTTGGCAAGGTTGAGGAAATAGGGAAAGGGGAAGGCAGAAACTAAGAAAGGTGAATAGGATCAAAGAAATTACTGGAATAGGGAAGGACTTGCCAAAAAGGTCCCTCCCTCCTTCCCAGAATTTGGAGCTGGTATGCAGTGACAAATAATATGATTTTCTTTGTTTGGTTGCAAATAGAAATCAAGCTTTACACAAAAACCGAAATGCAAGCAATGGTCATTTGAGGATGGACAACGATGCTTAGAAGCAAATGTTCCAAGGGTCAAGCCTATCCTGGATTTGAATCACTCCCCTCCCTGTCAAAGTGGTTTATATCTCTGTCTACATATGAGCAAAGCGTTTTTATATTTTGTTTGGCTTGGGTTCGCTCATCTTTGCAAAAACAAAGCAAGTGATTCAATATTATTCTTTAACTAAGGAAACAGATGGTGTGGGGGGGAGGTGAGATTCTACTGAATGGCATCATGCAACTGGATCCAAATCTAACACTCTTTCCAGTGGATCTCCCTGGTTTCTCTTGGAAAAGCCATACGTTTTTTGCAGAAAGGGGGGAGGGGAAAATGCTTTCTGATCCCAAATAATAAAATCAATCC
Organism: Ahaetulla prasina; assembly: GCF_028640845.1. Taxonomy (NCBI): domain Eukaryota; kingdom Metazoa; phylum Chordata; class Lepidosauria; order Squamata; family Colubridae; genus Ahaetulla; species Ahaetulla prasina. The sequence goes on along the minus strand of NC_080540.1, from coordinate 39,504,174 downwards.
GAGATGTTGAATACACAAATGAGGCTTGCCAGGTAAATCTCCTGAGAAATATTGAGAGGTAGCGGCAGCCAAATTGTAACTGGGAAGCAGTCAGGCAATTAAATGGTCTTGATGCTGACAGGTTAGTAATGCAGGTGGCACAATGCACTTCCCGTAGTGCAAAAGCAAAAACATCTCCGAAAACTCAACTGTTGGTTTTGGCTCCTCAGCATCCTCCACTGTGTGTGGCCTATAGGTGGAACACAAGTGCCAAAGACAGACGGCTTGATGGGTTGCCAAAGACGCGAGATGGAAAAAAGAGTCATCTGACTTTGCACATAGCCAGCTTTCTCAGCAGCACATTTTTGCTAATGGGACATGATGGTACCCAGCATCAAAGGACCTGCATTTCCCTTTAAATATCTTGCTTATTAACTATTACCATTTAGTTTGTGAAAAACTTCTCCCCTGCCTGATTATTTCCCCACATCATGCTAAAAAATTAAGTGATGCCACGTGATCCAATAAAGCAAAGTTCCCCAAGCATGTAGAAAGAGTAGACATGACTTCATGTTCACCTGGGTGTTTGCCAAACCTTCAGTCCCTTCTCTCCTGCCCCCCACCCCAATTTCTTCAATGCAAGCTTGACTTTCCTGACTCCAGGTTCCACCCAGGTCCCAGCAAGCTAATCTCCAAAAATGTCAACGGTTTCGGAGCCAAAATGATAGGAGGGTTATTATTTCACTGAATAAAGCAAATTTGATCCACCTACAGTATTAGCACCGTATAAAGTGAAATGAAATAAAAAGAGACCGAGAGTTTACAGTACTATCAGCAAGGCTAAAATTATGTATGGGACCGTCAGTCGAGTGCCTATATGCCTTTAATGGTTGCTAGAGTGCAAATAATACGATACAATTTAAATCTATTGCTCAGATGTTTAAGAAAATTCTTGTAATATTTACTGCATCCCCAGAGCGGCTGCTAATGTTCCTTAAGCTGTTTAAAATCCCACTTGGGGAGTCAGTTGCCCTTTGCTGATCTGGAGGTGGGGTGGGGGAAGCCAAATTAAAAACAAAACAAAACGACTTGAGAAAATTGGATTTGGTTAGTACTTGAATGGGAGGCCACTGAGAAATTCTACAGTCATATGCTAGAATGAGACTGGGAAATGGAAACATATGTGTTTGTTTCAGGAATTTATAAAACTTCTCCACTCATAATGGGTGACTCTGGGCAGAGCCCATAAATAAAACTGAAAACAAATCAAAAGATACATACTATTGAGAACCAATATATCAAAACATGTCAGAAGAAAGCAAAAGTTACTTATTCAGATGTGACCATAAAGACACCAAGAATTGAATTCGGTTCAACAGCTACTTTAATTTTACACTTGGTAAGATGTTAAATGCTATTTTTTTCCACATTATCTTGCATATCTCACATGGGTAAATCAAGTTTTCATTCAAATCTCCTGTGAGGAGATTGAAGATGTCCACCTGGCTCCAAGGGAAATACCAAAAAATAAAAACAAAAGCCAAGCACAGCACCACCAAATTTCAATTTAGCAAACGATAAACCATTAGTTATGCAAGCAGGTTTGGACAATGAAATATTTCTTTCTGTGCTTTCCCTCTCCAGGGTGGATGCCCCGTAGATCAGCCCCCCCCCCCCGCCCATAAATTGGGGAGGGGCGCTCATGCTAAGCTGCATAGGAAAAAAGGATCCACCGATGACCCATTTCATCAGATATCAACTTTAAATTTGGTTAGACTTTGTACTAACCCATAATGTGAGCATTGTACTGTCTGATCCAACAGTGGCTTTTGATTTAGGATAATGTATGAACAGAACAGGGACGCGGTGGCTCAGGGGCTAGGATGTTGAGCTTGTCGATCGAAAGGTCAGCAGCTCAGCAGTTCGAATCCCTAGTGCCGCATAATGGGGTGAGCTCCCGTTACTTGTCCCAGCTTCTGCCAACCTAGCAGTTTCGAAAGGAGGTAAAAATGCAAGTAGAAAAAATAGGGACCACCTTTGGTGGGAAGGTAACAGCGTTCAGTGCGCCTCTGGCGTTGAGTCATGACGGCCACATGACCACGGAGACGTCTTCGGACAGCGCTGGCTCTTCGGCTTTGAAACGGAGATGAGCACCGCCCCCTAGAGTCGGCAATGACTAGCACGTATGTGCGAGGGGAACCTTTACCTTTACCTTTTAATGAACAGAACAGAGGTGGTATTCAGCGGAAATCGTGGGTGGACCTGCCTACCTGTCCACCCACCAAGGCTCTATGCCTTCCTACTTAGGTGTGTTTTTGAGGCTGGGTGCATGCACACATCAGCAAAGCGCATGCGCAGAAGGCCGGGCGCATGTGTGGACCCATGCTCACATTTGCGAACCGGTAGGGAAAGTAAGTAAATACCACCCCTGCAACAGAGCCACCTGTAACTGACTGAACATAGCAGGGTTCGATGCACTGCGTGAAGACAATCTTTGGGGTGTTGTTTCTTTTCTACAAATAGTTTGCGCCATTCAATTCATCTTCTTTTCAGGAAAAGCCATATTTGTTGAACTCCAGGACTGGCCACCAGTAGAGGTCCTATGATGGGAAAAATGGCCTGCTCTGGATCCTGGCTTTAGAGCTGGTTTGGTGTAGTGGTTAAGAGGCTGGCCTAGAAACCAGGAGGCTGTGAGTTCTAACATAACATAACATAACATCAGAGTTGGAAGGGACCTTGGAGGCCTTCTAGTCCAACCCCCTGCCCAGGCAGGAAACCCTATACCATCTCAGTCAGATGGTTATCCAACATTTTCTTAAAAATTTCCAGTGTTGGAGCATTCACAACTTCTGAAGGCAAGTCGTTCCACTTATTAATTGTTCTAACTGTCAGGAAATTTCTCCTTAGTTCTAAGTTGCTTCTTTCTTTGACCAGTTTCCACCCATTGCTTCTTGTTCTACCCTCAGGTGCTTTGGTGAACAGCCTGACTCCCTCTTCTTTGTGGCAGCCCCTAAGATATTGGAACACAGCTATCATGTCTCCCCTAGTCCTTCTTTTTGTTAAACTAGACATACCCAGTTCCTGCAACCGTTCTTCATATGTTTTATCCTCCAGTCCCCTAATCATCTTTGTTGCTCTTCTCTGCACTCTTTCTAGAGTCTCAACATCTTTTTTACATCGTGGCGACCAAAACTGGATGCAATATTCCAAGTGTGGCCTTACCAAGGCATTATAAAGTGGCACTAACACTTCACGTGATCTTGATTCTATCCCTCTGTTTATGCAGCCCAGAACTGTGTTGGCTTTTTTAACAGCTGCTGCACACTGCTGGCTCATATCTAAATGGTTATCCACTAGGACTCCAAGATCCCTCTCACAAGGGATCTAGTCCTGCCTTAGGCATAAAAGCCAACTGAGTGACCTTGGGCCAGTCATTCTCAGCCCAACTCACCTCAATAGGGTTGTCGCTATGAGAAAAATAGGAGGAGAAAGAAGTATTAGGTGTGTTCACCCCAGTGGTGGGTTTCATTTTTTTTTACTACCGGTTCTGTGGGCGAGGCGTGGTGGGCATGGTGTGGTGTGGCTTGGTGGGCATGGCAGGGGAAGGATACTGTAAAATCTCCATTCCCACCGCACTCCAGGGGAAGATTACTGCAAAATCCCCATTTCCTCCTGATCAGCTGGGACTCGGGAGGCAGAGAATAGATGGGGGCAGGGCCAATCATAAATTTTGCTACCGGTTCTCCGAACTACTCAAAATTTCTGCTACCGGTTCTCCAGAACTTGTCAGAACCTGCTGAAACCCACCTCTGGTTCACCCCATTGAGCTCCCGATAAAATAACGATCCAATAAATGAATAAAATAAGGAATAATACAGTTACAGGTGCAACAGCTATCGAATACACATACAATGCACACACTTTAAAACATTGCAAGAATATAGCTCACCTCTTCAGCCAGATAAGGATGAGGAATATGATATTGTGGGATTAGGGCCACCCGAAATGCAGGACGGCATGCAGCCTAATTTGAGACATGAGTACATTGAATAATGCAATTATAATTTCATGGGGACTTTCAGTAGGAAAAAGGTTGCAGCCTCTGTGTAATGTAGTGGGAAAAGAAAGGAAAGCTTTCTTCCCTCCAGATGGTGCTTAAGGCTGATCTGATGCCTATTGTTTGCATCCGGGGCCCGAATATTTTCCGGCACAGAGCCCAACATATATTGGAGAACACAAGGAATGTTTTCTTCTCTTTTTTTATTATTACTTAAGTTAATCACTGAATACAACTCATTTTTCTATTGATTTCAGTAGTTGCATGTTGGGTTGTGTGCCAAAAAAGAAAGCAAGAAAGAAAAGAAAATCCAGAATAACACGACTCTCTCCCTGCAAACATTCATATCTATTCAGCCCAATGCCTCCAATTAAGGAGTTTAGACTGACACTAAGAAGGCAAGTGTTTCCTTTAGATCAAGGCTGGCTTCTTTCTTTTAGAGCAAAAATCACAGCTACTACCTGACAATTGCAGAATTTGAACATGTATCACACATTTTACCCCCGAAGATCTCCTTGAGGTTTATATCCAGTTTTTATTTTTATTTAAATAGTATTATATAGAATTTTATGATACTTAATGCTTTGTCTGTCTCAGAGGCTGGCTTTACACACTGACCATGCCATCCCGTAGATTTGATTTATACCTATTATTAAGCCATAGTTGTTCAATAATGGCTGGGTTTTATTTTATTTATTTATTTATTTTGTCACAACAGTATATATAAGCATAAGCATGAAAATTCACACAATGTCTCATTGTGTTTAGAACAACCTTCCTCAGGCAGGAAACCCTACACCATTTCAGAAAAATGGTTATCCAACATGTTCTTAAAAATTTCCAGTATTGGAGCATTCACAACTTCTGAAGACAAGTCGTTCCACTTATTAATTGTTCTAACTGTCAGGAAATTTCTCCTTAGTTTTAAGTTGCTTCTTTCCTTGATTAGTTTCCACCCATTGCTTCTTGTTCTACCCTCAGGTGCTTTGGAGAATAGCTTGACTCCCTCTACTTTGTTGCAGCCCCTGAGATATTGGAACACTGCTATCATGTCTCCCCTAGTCCTTTTTTTCATTAAACTAGACATACCAAGTTCCTGCAACCGTTCTTCATATGTTTTAGCCTCCAGTCCACTAATCATCTTAGTTGCTCTTCTCTGCACTCTTTCTAGAGTCTCAACATCTTTTTTTACATTGTGGCGACCAAAACTGAATGCAATATTCCAGGTGTGGCCTTACCAAGGCATTATAAAGCGGTATTAACACTTCACGTAATCTTGATTCTATCCTTCTGTTTATGCAGCCCAGAACTGTGTTGGCTTTTTTGGCAGCTGCTGCACACTGCTGGCTCATATCTAAATGGTTGTCCACTAGGATGTATGTATTCCAACGTACTCCAATGTACTGAGATACAATGAGATTGCATTTGAGCTTTATGAGAAATTAGGTACAGGTAATCTTCAATTTACAACCGCAATTTCTGTTGCTAAGTGAGAAATTTTTTAAAATGAATTTTGCCCCATTTTATGACCTTTCTTTGCCACAGTTGTTAAATGAATCACTATACTTGCTAGTTACAGTTGTTAAGTGATTCTGGCTTCCCGTAGACTTTGCCTGTCCGAAGGTTGCAAAATGTTGATCACATGATCTTGGGACGCTGCAACCATCATAAATGTTGCCAAGAATTTGAATTTTGATCACATGACCATGAAGGTGTTAAACAGTAACTATGAAAAATGGTCAGAAGTCCCTTTTTTCAGTGCTGTTGTTACTTTGAAAGATCACTAAACGAACAGTTGTAAGTTGAGGATTACTTGCGCTGTGATTTATAAACCATGGTTTAGTTTTTCTTTTCAAGTTTGGAACTGGCCAGTTGCTGCTTATTTAACAAACCGTGACTTACGATGTGCAAAGGCCATCTTATTTCTTACCACCCGGCATGATTCAAGACATAATTTAACCAAAAACTTTCTACTATTGACCTCACCCCATTCCTAAGAGGACCATAAGGGGCGTGCATAAGCGCACAAACGTGCCTACCGTTCCTGTCCTATTGTTTTTCTTTTCTTCTTCCTATATATGTTTATATGTGTATATACTATATAATCTTTTTGTATGATGTTGTGACAAAATAAAAAAAATAAAAAAAAATAAATAATTTTGCTTGTAAACTATGAGCTATGTTTTGGTGTTAAGTGTAATTAAAAAAAAAGTAGGTGCCATCAGCTTGGTCATAACTCTTAGCAACCACATGCATAGATTTTCTCCAGGAGTTAAGTAAGAACCCAGCCAAATTCAGTTTACTCAGGAAACTTGGTTAAATAGACTTTCACAGGATTCATGAATCCTGGCAATAATTAAAGGTGTTAAGAAAGAGGCTTTACTGAAGGCCACCTTGTGAGATCATCACTGAAATTAAATTTAGACAGGGCTAGGTTGTTACAAGTTATGTATACTAGCCTTACTTTTCAGTCTAGTGTTTGAGTTGGCTATTGAGTTTGTTTTTTTCAGAATACTTAGAGACAGTGTTGAAGAGTATTCTTCCCTGAGTCAAACTTGATTCTTGGCATTGGAATCCAGCTGGTTTCCTTTTGCTTAAGTTATAAAATCAAAGTTAAACTTGGATTTTATTGCATGGGTATGTGATGGCATTTCCAGCTTCCTACTCAGCCATAAAACTTAGATGATTGTAAGATGACTGTAGCCCTCTTCAACAAACCTCCTAAAAATATATTGAGTGAAGGGTTGAGTACACTGGTCCTGTCCAGATGTTCATCTGTATCCTCACCCATCATCTTCTCTTTCAGGAGTGTCCATAAAGAGGTGGTCAAAATTCAGGACAGCAGCCATTGGCCTGGATTTCAAAGCCATGCCACAACTCATAGGAAAAAACACCAAGCTTCAATCATATGATTTTATTTATTTCTACATTTATATTTATATGAATGCTTCATTCCAACTCTAGGCCAGATGGTCAATTATGGCCCCTTTATGACCTGTGGACTTCAACTCCCAGAATGTCTGAGTCAGCCATGCTGGTTCAGGAATTCTGGATTTGAAGTCTCCAGGTTGTAAAGAGGCCATAGGTGGCCATCCCCGCTGTGGGGAGTGTTCAAACAAACAAGCAATAAATAGACAAATAAATAAATAAATAAATAACACCATAATTGATACAAATAACATGGTGAACAGAACTGAAGATTTCCATAATTTTTACTCTTTGGGGACTTATGTCAACCTGACTCCAAAGCCTGGGAGAAGAACCAAGTCTTAATTGCTTCTTAAAGGCATTTAGGATTATGGCGAGAGGTGGGCTGCTGCCGGTTTGGACCAGTTAAAGTGAATCGGTTGTTACATTATGTGACGCCCACCTTTGGTTATGGGCCAATCACAAACCGGGGAAAAGATAGTTCCGAAGAGCAGGAGCTGCCATAGGGGAGGTATGTCTCCAGGATCTCATAAGATGCCATACTTACAGTGAGTTGTGCCCTCTTGACAGAACATGTGGAACAGATACCTTGGGATAGAATAGAATAGAATAGAATAGAATTTTATTGGCCAAGTGTGATTGGACACACAAGGAATTTGTCTTGGTGCATATGCTCTCAGTGTACATAAAAGAAAAGATACGTTCATCAAGGTACAACATTTACAACACAATTGATGATCAATATATCAATATAAATCATAAGGATTGCCAGCAACAAGTTATAGTCATACAGTCATAAGTGGAAAGAGATTGGTGATGGGAACTATGAAACGATTAATAGTAGTGCAGATTCAGTAAATAGTCTGACAGTGTTGAGGGAATTATTTGTTTAGCAGAGTGATGGCCTTCGGGAAAAAACTGTTCTTGTGTCTAGTTGTTCTGGTGTGCAGTGCTCTATAGCGTCGTTTTGAGGGTAGGAGTTGAAACAGTTTATGTCCAGGATGCGAGGGATCTGCAAATATTTTCACGGCTCTCTTCTTGATTCGTGCAGTATACAGGTCCTCAATGGAAGGCAAGTTGGTAGCAATTATTTTTTCTGCAGTTCTAATTATCCTCTGAAGTCTGTGTTTTTCTTGTTGGGTTGCAGAACCGAACCAGACAGTTATAGAGGTGCAAATGACAGACTCAATAATTCCTCTGTAGAACTGGATCAGCAGCTCCTTGGGCAGTTTGAGCTTACTGAGTTGGCGCAGAAAGAACATTCTTTGTTGTCCTTTTTTAATGATGTTTTTGATGTTAGCTGTCCATTTGAGATCTTGCGATATGATAGAACCCAGAAATTTGAAGGTTTCTACTGTTGATACTGTGTTGTCAAGTATTGTGAGAGGTGGAAGTATGGAAGGGTTTTTCCTAAAATCTACCACCATTTCTACGGTTTTGAGTGTGTTCAGTTCCAGATTGTTTTGGTTGCACCACAAGGCTAGTCGTTCGACCTCTCGTCTATATGCGGATTCGTCATTGTCTCGAATGAGACCAATCACTGTTGTGTCATCAGGCAGTCCTGCAGACAAAACCTGGTTTTATGCCAAATAGAACTTTATGGATAATAACTTTATGGATAATAACCAGCATTTTGAATTGTACCAAAAAACCTAGTGAGAGCTAATGTAGCTTGTAGAATTAGAAGTGTTATGTGCACATAGCATAACTGTCTGCAAACACATTCTGGAACAATGAAGTTTCTGAATTATCTTCAAGGGCAGGCCCATGAAGGCTGCAATAGTCCAATTAGGAAGAGACCAAGGCATAAATGACCACAAGGAGAGTCCCTAATTCAGGAATGACATACAAGAGGTGACGATCTCCCTAGGCACAGCTCCCATCATAGCAGGAGTTATGAGTCTAGGTGCCATAGATCTAGGAGGACTCAGATTGTGCACGGAATCTGAGTGTAAGCTGTGCAATCTCACCCAGCCCCAAGAATGAATCTCTCCAGTTCTAAGATCCATGAGGCTCAAACCCACAGCCACTTAAGTCTTAGAAACAATGGGGCAGTTCTTTCCCATCTATTGTCCTTACTATCTCCTCCAGACAACGGAGTAGAACCTTGACAGCTTCACTTTGACGGCTGGGGAAAGAGATTTACAACTATCATTAGAGTACTGATGATACCGTACTCCATGCTGATGGATGACTTTCCCCAATGGCTTTAGGTAGGTGCTAAAAAGAATTTGTGTTCCTGATCCTGCATGTCTTTGCCTTCCTCTCTGCCCATCTAATTTGTGTCGCTCTGGGTTGGGTTTTTGGAGTTGACTATTGCCAGATCTCCACTGTCTGGTTCATGCCAGATAGCATGAACCTAGCCCTTGAAAAGAAAGGCATTCCATGTAGTGATGGGTTCCACATATTCTTACTATTGGTTCGCCGTGCACATGCATCTTCTATGCACGCGTCCGGCGTTCCATGCTTGTGCTTTGCTTGCACACACGGAGAAGTCGCCGCTAGTGGTTCAGCTGAACCGATACGAACTGGCTGAATACCACTTCTGATTCCATGGGGAAGAGAAAGTAGAAGGGAGGAGGAGGAGGAAGAGAAGCTATTTCAGAACTAAAATGATTATTTGGTCACTCATGAAATCGTACCAATGGGAGGGGAATTATGGTAAAGGCAATAGAAAAACTCAAATGTATGTTTGGGTTTTGAACCTTTTCTCTCTTCCATAATTGGAAGCCTGAAATACAAGCATTCTTGGACATTTTAGCTGTGCAAAACAATTACTATTCAATTTTTAAAAAAATACTGCTTTCTTAAAGAAAACCCATATTAAAATGCAATAAGCTTTTTTAAGGGCAGGTTCCAATTTCACAAGTCACTAATGACCCAGAAAAACTCAGAAGTTGGTTTACCCTGTTTCCAGTATGCTTTCTACAGAGACGAGGAAGGGAGCAGTTAAGACCGTTATCAGAATCAAACAAGTGTTGAGTAGAACTGCAAGAAATCTGCAACCCGGTTCTGACAGCTTTAGGGTGTGAATTTAGTATTAGTATTAAACTTAGTATTAGTTTTCTGTGTCGCTCTGCTGCTCTCTAGCAATCGGCCGGATTTTTGTAGCCAAGATTCGTTAACTCTAAGAAATAAGAAACGGGAACTAATCGCGTGGGACCCCAATCATTGAGTCTGCTGTCGTGGGAATCCTTTCTTATTCGTTTCGTGGGATTAATTCTACCCTCCCTTCCCCTGTCCATAGCAAATCACCCAAACACAATCTGTGCGTTTATATATTCGTTTTTCTCCGATTGGAAATTTCTAGTTCCTAAATTAAATTTCCGTTTAAAATGTCAATAGTCCAATCCGGAGCTGGAAGGACTTTCTATGGCTCAGGCCTCCTCTATGACTCAAAGGCCGGGATCTCAAGAGACCGAGACAACCTGGTGAGTAAGGAAGATGCGTTTGGTTTTCCCCGCTGATGCGCGCTTCCCCTTTAAGACGCTCGGATCGAACCCGGGAGTCTCCCCGCTTTTCACACCTTGGGTGGGAAAGGGAGGCGGGACCTCTCGCCTCTGATTGACGGCCTGCCAACCTCAATGGAACGTTGTATATCCGAACAGGGAAAAGGGCCTGCCGTCCAATCGGGAAGCGCGCGGGCACGCCGCGGAATGCCCAGGAGCCAATAAGAGAGCGGGAAGAGGACGGAACATGTTGCAATGTGTCCAAACGTGGGTTTGAGTTGGGCAACCGACGCTTGGGGGGCACTGAAAAGTGACTTTGCGGACGGGGAGGTGGGGACGCGAAGGTGACTGACTTGCACCGGCGTCCCGAGAGAATCGCGCGCTTGCTCGGCTCGGCTTGGCTGCTCCCGAGCGGGGCGCGTATCAGTCCCGAGGAGGCGGGAGAAGGAGGAGAGCCAAGCAAGGAAAGCCAAGAGGGGAAAGTTGCGGAGGCGGAGATAGAGAGAGAGAGCACCGCTTCGCCCGTGCTTGGGGGAAAAAAGGTGTCGGAGCCTCGGAGGAGAAAAAGGGCCAGGCATCGGCGTTGCTGTGCCCCCCCGCTGCAAAGCTAGGTTCTTTGCTCCGCTGAGCTTTCGGGCTCGGGTCTCATCTTGCAGCGGAGGAGGCGAGAGAAGCCGCGGGGAAGAAAGAGGAGGAACTTTTTGGGTGCGTGGAGCCTTTTCCCGGGCTCGGCCCAGGCGCTGCAAGCCGAAAAGATGCGGGCTCCCTTTTTCCCAGCACAGGATCCAGTCCCTCGCTTAGCTCGCGAGTAGTGATCCCGGAGGGGGTCTTTAGAGCTTCGTGCCTGGGGCCAAGAGCTTGCTGCTGCTGCTTCTTCCTCCTCTTTCTCTCTCGGCGTTGGAGACTCTTAAAATCCTGCTGCGTGGAGGAGCCGGCGCTGCGCCCTTTTTGCAGACCCCGAGAAAACTGAAAGAAGTTTGCCCGGTGTTTGGGACTGAAGTGCCATGGTTTAACCAAGTCCTTCTTGGAGGCCTACTGACCTCGGAGCAAATAAGCTCAGGTCTAGGAAAAAGAAAGGGGGAAAAACAACAACAACACGAGTGGGACTTTTCTTTCGTTCAACCCTCCCCCACCCCTCAAACCTTTGACTGGGTGTTTCCACTCTGTGCATGCTCTTGGTCCCCGCTTTTCCAGAAGGATACAAAATGGCGCTGCCGGGATGGGGCGAGGTGAGGTCTTCACCCCTCAGAGATGCCTTTTGGACTCTGCTTTTGATTTTCCAAATGTTCGTGGGAATGGGCTCTTGCATGGAGTGTGGCCCCAACTGTACGTGCGCCGGTGATCTTTTGGACTGCAGCAACCGGGGACTGGAAAGAGTTCCCCTGGAACTGCCCACCTGGATAGTTCATCTGTAAGTGTCCTATTTGCAAAGGCTAGATTGTTTTGGATAGGCAGGACAGATTCTTTTGAAATTCTGCCTTAATGTGTGAGTGCGTTTTCCACATTGAGGTCTCCATCCCCTTCATGAAGGGCAGTTTCTAATCCTTTCTTCTTTGCAGAGGGTGATTAATGTAACAGTGCCTTTTCCCTTCATTGACATATCTAGTTGTAGCTAGTTGCTGAGCAACTAACTCTGACATCCCTTTGGGGGTAGAGAGTTCTCACGTCCTCAAAGAGAGATAACCCAGAGGGAATAGAAGCTGCCCATTCCCCTTCTAGTTATAGACTCTCTTCAGAGTGAGATGTTTTAAAGGGGACACTTCACACCCTCATTCTTCAAACTCTGTAGGTGCCGGTTTGTTGCTGAGTTCCTACTTTGTATGATCCCCATCTGCAAACTCGCAAATGTTTTCCTTCTGTCCTCCCTGAAGTTCTCAATTGAATTTCTCTTAGCTGGAGATACATACATACATACATATATACATACATACATATATATACAGTGCAGGACATAGATGCTTTAATTTGCTTTGTTCAACATGTGTCTGGTTCTGAAAGGTTCTATATTGCTGGTTCATCCTATAATCCTATGAAACCTGACTGGTTTTTGGACATTCCTGGGTAAGGTCATTTGTCCATTAAAAATATATATTCTGATTAATGATTGAAATAAGCATTGAAGGTGGTCAGGCGGATTCTTTTATTAGAATTATTTTAAAGTCAAACAAGATCAACAGGTTGGCAAACTCCATGTTTTAAAATATCGATGTCCTCTTAAATTTCACTTATAATAGCCCTGGTTAAAACCCAAGGTTAGGCCCCTGGAAACCCCATGTTGTATATGATAGAAGTCCTTAACATTACTGCACAAACTTAGAAAGCTCACGGTTGTCAAATGTAAGGGTTTATAGAGAGTCATCTGCTGATTGTTATTTGTGTGTTGTATGGATACAGCATTCAATTTCAGATGTAGATTTTTAAAAAACCTGACATAGGTTCTTCTGCCAATCTTTAGCTATTCAACTTTTTTCTCCTGGAGAGATAAGATCTCTTCTTTAATTCAGTGGTGAAATTTAAAGGCAATTGAATAAATGGTTGCTGTTTGCTTCTACAAGACAAAGAATGTTCTACTTCCTAAGGAATTAATAGTTGCAGTCCAAAGTGAAGAACACTGATTTTTTTTTTGTAGAAAAAAATTAAATGGTTTGCAGATGTAGGCCAAATGTCTTTCCTTTGGTTGCTGCACACTGGACCCTTGTTATCTGTTAAATAGTTTGATGTCTTAACTTAGTAATTACAGTACTTAATTCATGATGTCCTCAGATTGGGGATTCATATGACTTATATTTCAGGTGTTAAAATATGGGCCAATAAAACGTGTGGTTTTTATCTAAGCTGGTGCATTCAGATTCTTATCATACCTCATGTACAAGTATTTCCTTTTTTGCTGTAGATGCATTTACTTGGAGGTAAGTATGCTTAGTACTGCAGTCTTTACACTCTTTTTAGGCAGAAAACTGCTTATAAATGTGTAAGGATAGAACTTCATAAGTAGCTATCAAAGATCAAAGTTTTGATTTATTAAATATTAAAATTATCCCTGGAAAATGAATTTTTTCATTGCTCCTTGTAATAACTTTTTTTTGGCGAAGTTAGTCAACTTAAAGATTCTATACATGGATTTGGTATTCTACATAAAGATGTTAGAGCTCTTTAACATACACTGTAACCTGAGAAATGTCAAATCGCCTTAACAGAATAGGATATATCTGTGTCTAGATTGAAACCTACGGGCAACCCGAGAAGCAGAATTAGGACAAATTCATTTTGAGATAAAGCGATGTTCTTATTTGTCATGGAGAGTTTGAGACCTAACCAGACTTTAAAAATGATTTAAAGGGTCTTATTTCATGAGGGAAAAAAGAAAGCGATTAAAGTACCAAAGCTATAGCTTGCAGCTCACATTCTTGAATAAAATTCTACATTTTCTTCTTTGATGTCTGCTTTTATTGATGTTAAAAAAATTACTTGGCCATGTAAACCTCATTCTCTTTGCATGAGAGTTAATGAATTAATCACTTCATATCTACTGCAAGTGTGGTGTGTTAGAGTGATTTTTAAACTAAGATTAATGGGATTATAATTGAGCTGCCAGTCCCTAGAGTGTAATATTGCCTATCTCAGTATTAACTAACCCCTATCTCAAAGAGTTATATACAGCAGACTTTTTACATATATAAAAGTTAGAATCAAGTATATGCCATCAGGGATCAGGAAGTGGTTGATCTTTTGATTGTGTTAACCACATCAGTGATTACTTCCTAGGGCTGATTCTTGTAATCTGCTAAAGTTTTCTTTTAAACTTTCATCTAGAAGCCAGCAGTATTCTCCCTCACAGTACATGTTTGCTATTTAAGAAAGTTAATTGCTCAGAGTTAATGCTGTGTTACAAGAGGACGGAGGCTTTTTCATATGTGCCAACTTTATTTTGGTTGTAATTTTAGGACTGGTAATTCATTGCCAGTGGTGCTAAACTGTGGGTGTTGTCTGACAAGTAAGATACCTATAATGTATGGAGGATATTTTTATGAAGACAAGCTCCTTTGATTTTGTTACATCATGTTTACATCAACTCATGCTTGGATGCCCAGTTTATTGATGACAGTAGTCACCTACTGTGTGTCTTCAGTATTGTGGCAGTGGTCTTTGTTTATTCCTGTGAAAGTTTCACTAGGATTGTGCATGCTAGATAGTAAACTGTTAATCAGAGTTGGAGGCCTTTTTATCCAGTTTGGACCAGAAGTATGACGTCACCTGAAATCCCTTATAAACTTTCCGTGGGTGGGTTCATGCATTACACAAAGCTGTGGTTTACTTAACAACAGCTTATGGAATAAACTGTAATTGCTTGGGTTCACACACAAGTCACTGACATAAACCATGGTTTATAAATCATGATGGCAGAGTTCACATAGAACAGCAAATCACTCTATAGCTTAAGGTCTTGCATGAAATCAGTTTGGGATTTGAAAAAGGCCTCTTGCATGGGGAATAGGGTGAGTCTTTTTTGGGGGTGTCTTTGATTTTAGCTTTACTTTCACCTTGGTATAGTTATGTGTTATTTATTGTTTCTTTCTGGATTTGTAGCTGTATATTTATGTATTAATTTTGTACCTAGAAATCTTATTCAGAGAGAATCAATACAACATTCTAAGCTTTTACAATAAGCATCAATTCGTTTACATACATATAGTACAAAGTGGCTTACTTTAACATGAAACTTTAGAACTGTTTTGTATTTAAAAACATGGGGAATGCTTTAGTACATTAATTAAAGGTACTTACATTATTTTGTAACTCAAAATAGTGCTAAATGACATAGCTTGCACCCTATTATATTTATGTGAACATAGAATGTAGAATCAAAAGGCTGGAAGTGGTCCTTTAGTCCAGCTCCCTGCTCAAGGCAGGAGATCTTATACCATCCTGGTCAAACGGTGGTCCACTCTATTTTTGAAAACCTCCAGTGAATGGAGCACCCACAACTCCAGGAGGCAAACTATTCCATTATCATTGTCAGAAAGTTTCTTTTTACTATTAAATTGGATTTTTTGAAAAAAACACATAGATGTAACCTTTTGGCAAAATGATCTTTGCTCTTTTTCTTGCCACTGCAAATTATACTACTGTACTGTATCTGTTTTTTTTTTCATAATTAGTTAGTTATTAGTTAGTTCTGTATCTTGGTAACTTGAAGATATGTGGACTTCAATACCCAGGATTCCCCTTGGCATGATATGCCAATAGCTTGGTACACAGATCAGATCTGACTATTGTGGTTTGGCATTGTTCAGTATATCAGCTTGGCCATCTATGGTTTATAAATCATGTTTTACTGGGGCCCTTATGATAATTACTCACAGGAATAAAAATGGTCAATGAAATTAAACATTTTTAAAAATCAGTGTTGATTTCTATTAATGCATGTTAGTATTAATAAAAAATGTAAAATGTAATAAATATATTGCTGTATTTATATGATACAAGGTGCATTGAAGGGTTAACATGCACAGATTATACACCTATGCTTGTGGGGCCCACAGGCAAGTGCCCATCAGGCCCATGCGTTAAGACAGCCCTGGTGTGTTCTGGCCAATAGTGTGGCTTATTCAACTAATACAGCTTCATATTAGTGTAGTGTTTCTCCACCTTGGCTGCTTTAAGCTCTGTGTACTTCAACTCCCAGAATTCTCCAACCAGCATAGCAGGCTGAGAATTCTGGGAATTGAAGTCCACATAGCTTTAAAGTTGCCAAGATTGAGAAACTATATTAGTGTGTCCCCAATCATATTCTTCAAAATGGTTTGACATTTTAGACATCTTTTAAACAAGTTTTAAATGAATAACTCAGGATTGCAAACTTAAAAAAAAAAAGACTCTCATCTCTGACTCTAGCAGTAAAAGAATGGGCTTACTTTGCAACTGATGCAGATGGGGGTGGGGAGATGGAGGCTTCTCATTTGACAGTTATGCCATCATATCCGTAAATCTTCTTCAGAGTCTGTAAATGAATGCAATTAAATTGAGGTGTGATCTCCAAAGGTCAAATTGGTATGTAGCTCACCAGATCAAAGGCTAGCATAAAAGTTTCGGCTCTCCCTCTTTCCCCAGCCCTTATCCAAATATCCCACGAAAATTTCTAATTTTGTATTTTCAGCACTGGTAAATTTCTCCCTGTATGACAACCTCTCAGAGGTTCATCTCCTTTTTCTTTTCCTACATTTTCCTGATTTGTTCCTTTTAGGATTTGTGGTAAAAATTCTGAATTGCTGGCATCCTGAAGTGATCATAAAATTTGGTGAGGTGATCTGACTATTATGTCTTCCCTTATATTTATTAAGAGGGACATCTGCCTTCATGATGCTTTTAACATTGTTATGCAGGTAGTCCTCAACTTATGACCACAATTGAGCCTAAAATTCCTATTGCTGAGCTAGACAGCTGTTAAGCGAGTTTTGCTCCATTTTACGACCTTTCTTTGCCGTAGATGTTAAGTGAATCACTGTAGTTGTCAGTAACCCGGTTGTCAAGTGAATTTGGCTTCCCCATTGACTTCGCTTTTCAGAAGGTCACAAAACACAATTGCATGACCCAGGACACTGCAAATGTCATAAATATGAGCCACTTGCCAAGCTTCTGAATTTTGATCATGGGATCATGGAGATGCTGCAGTAGTCATAAGTGTGAAAAGTAGTCATAAGTCAATTTGTGCACAGTCACTCATGCGCTCGTTACCTCTCGCTTGGATTATTGTAATGCTCTCTACATGGGGCTCCCCTTGAAGTGCACTCGGAGGCTTCAGTTAGTCCAGAATGTAACACCGCTCCTGCGCAGACTGCACTGGCTGCCTGTGGCCTTTCGAGTGCACTTTAAGGTGTTGGTTACGACCTTTAAAGCGCTCCATGGCTTAGGGCCTGGGTACTTACGGGACCGCCTGCTGTTACCACATGCCTCCCACCGACCCGTACGCTCTCACAGAGAGGGACTTCTCAGGGTGCCGTCCGCCAAACAATGTCGGCTGGCGGCCCACAGGGGAAGGGTCTTCTCTGTGGGGGCTCCCACACTCTGGAACGAGCTTCCCCCGGGTTTACGCCAAATACCTGACCTTCGGACTTTCCACCGCGAACTGAAGACACACCTTTTCATCCGCGCGGGGCTGGCTTGAATTGAATTTTAATGTCAAATTTTTATCAATTTTAAATGGGGTTTTTAATGTATGGTAAATTTTAAATTTCCGGGCTAATTTAAATAAGTTTTTAAATCGCATTTTAAATTGTACTTTGTATTGTTTGTTTTATTTTGCCTGTACTTTCCCTGAGTCCTTCGGGAGAAGGGCGGTATAAAAATCAAATTAATAATAATAATAATAATAATAATAATAATAATAATAATAATAATAATAATAATAATAATAATAATAATAATTTTTTCAGTGCTGTTGTAACTTTGAATGGTCACTACTTGAATGGTGGCAAGTTGAGAACTACCTGTATTAGAGAAAGCTTAGCTTACACTCTTTTGTTTTTGTGTGAAGAATTGGTCCTCTCTTATGCTACACAGGCATAGATAGAAGTATAACTTCTACTGGACTTCACTGTCTGATTTGCCCCAGAAGAAGATATATGGAGATGTTTGGATGAATGCCCTTGTCTGCATGAGCATAGCAGATTTATTTAGTGAGTTATAGGCTTGCCCATACAAATGGATTGATGTTGCTTTTGGTTCAATGGGGTACATATTTCACAGGCTTCTATTGAAGTTGGGGACCGTAAATTTTCCATTGAGTCTTAGAATGTGACCCCTTCCTTAGTTACCTTCAGGGAGACTTGAATGAAGTCTTCTGCTTGATTTACTGTGACGGGCATGTGTATTTATGAAATCATGCTACTGGATAAAGGTACTGTAGATTGCTATTTAGCTACCTCTAAGAATACATTTTAGAAATGACTAGAAGGTGTCCCACCTGGATATTTCTGTTATTAGAAATATCCAAAAGCTCTATAATCAGAAAAGGTTATAGAAGTGTTGAAGCTTTTAAAATTTGTGTCTTTAATTTTCTGAGAGATCATGGTAGAATCTAAAATGGCATATTGCTAATTATATCGGTTTATTAAAGCAGAGTTCTCGGAAGTGTTTAATATTGACCCAGCAAAGATTGATGGGACTATCTCAGGGGTTTATGTTATTATTTGTAGTACTAATAGTTAAAGTAGTATTTATTAAATTATTTTAATAGAATGTTTGGGGGTTAATGAACAATCTAAAACTTCATGAAGTTTGGGAACTTGTTCTAAATTATGTTGTCATGGGTTGAAAAGGATCTATTCCTATGAAAATCTATTCAAGATCACAGCCTGGAGATCTCTTCAGGCCCTGAGTTTAATTAAACAAGAATACACCAATGACTTGTCTAAGTGACACTTATACTTGTTCCTAGGATATCTGGTTTGGATTACAGTTTAAGTCTGCAGCTGTAGCCCCAATGCCATGCATAATAATAGGTGTGTGTGTCACTATCATTTGAGTGGATATGCGCAGAAGTACAGGCATTAAATCATTTTTATTGCATTTTAGTTTATGGTTATGAAAATATATTATGCTTGAACGGTTTATTTTTACAACTTACAATTTTATGTCTTATCTTTTCTGATTTTTATAGTGATAATTTGTGACACTTGTTGACACTTGCTGCAGAATGGAGAAGTAGAAGGGGAGCCAGTGTGCACAACTGAGGAAAGTCAGACACAGAGTTCTCTTTAATTTGAAAATAAAATTTCACAATGTACAAAAACATATTTCTTTTGGACTGACATCCTGTTGGTTATACACCGTTTTGCAATTCCACATGCATCTTTATCTCGTGCAAAATTCTAAAACATTCATTTTTAAAAATGAATTAAGCCTTATCTTAATTAGCAGTTTTACTTGTTATTAAAATCCATGTGTGCTTTGACCTTTCTCTTCAAAAGCCTTTAATGTTAGCCTTGGCTGTTCCATAGAGACGAATAATAATAATAATAATAATAATAATAATAATAATAATAATAATAATAATAATAATAATAATAATAATATTTTAATTTGTATACTGCCCTTCTCCCGAAGGACTCAGGGCAGTTTACAGCCACAATAAAATACAAAAACAACACATACAATGCTAAGAACAACCTTTAAAAAACTTATTCAGTTGGCCCCATTTAAAATACAGTATCAACCCTGTAAAATTTATAAAAATTTAAAACCCATAAAATCAATTAAAATTTTTAAAAATTCAAGCCTGAATGAGACCTGTATTATGGTAGTTAGGTTTAGGCCAGATTGTGGGGCTCAGGACCAGCCAGATGACCTCCAGTTGAGTCCTAAAAGGCCCCATAAGAAAGGCTGTTTCCATAGATTTGTCAAGGAATGTTGCAAGAAGTTACCTGTGCTTTGGTTATAGCACTTGCTGAATAGCTCTTATTAGCCCTTTCTGAAGCATCATTCAATCTGATGGATTTTGGGGATCTAAGAGCAAACTCTTTGGGATCCTCTTCTCTTGGGAAACTTTTTGTAGCCTTTAATCACTCTTGGCTTTTCCTTCCCCACAGTGATTGCAATTTGAAACGCAAGGGCCAGATACAAAGGGAGTTGCAACTCAATAGATTCAGAACCACTTACAAAGGAGAAGTTTGAAAGGTGAAGAATGAATGAGCTTGAGTGAGAGTGTGCTAAGGGAGGAGCAGTAGGAGTGAAGGACACGTTTTCAGGAAACAACCTTTTCGATAGGTAGCTGAATTATTCCCACATACGCAAGCAGATACCTCTGTTCTTACAAATGGGTTCATTTCAGAATATGGAAATGCTCAGGGTTGTTTAGAATTGATTTTTTAAAAATACACATTTTTCCCATCCGGATGTCCCTTACACTTCAGTCTTCAGAGCAAAATATGTCAAAAACATATGTATTCCGTAGAACTGAATAGATGCCAAGGAATGTAGGAGTTGTCGCTTTTGGATCAACCTCAGAGGTCTCTTAAAATCAGCTGCTCCCGCATCCACTTAGAATTCTCTGAGAAAAAACCTGATTCCCTTTTATTTCCTTATTTTTGTATCCATCGTATCCTGGAAGCATAGATCTTGTTATGAGGTTCTCTTCAAAGAACTCGGAGTCCATATCCTTAAGAGCATGCAAGGCTGAAAAGGGCTGAAGTAGTAGATGCCTAATACGATTCTGTCATATCACATATTTACTACAACTATTATTTGAATGGAGAGGAAGAACAAAGAATTTTTCAGGAAAAGAAGAAAAAAAATAATAAGTTAGAGTTAACAGAGTTGCAAGTAATCATTTGTCTTAGCTATTTTTATTTCTAATCAGTGAGTAAGTCATAAATATTACTAGGCAACTGGGCTAGCATAAATAAAATAAAACAGAGTATTGCTTGCAAAATTAAAGATAGATCCTAAATGTAGAAGAATTGAAGGCTGCTATTTTTTGGTGTGCTGCTGCTTTCTTTTTTCTGGTGCCCTGTAGACACAGTAATTTCTCTGTTTCTGCTCAAACTTGAAAAAAAAGGAGCAATGTGAATTTTCCCCATTAGTTTAACAAAATAAAGAATTGATAAGCATTTTTTTCTCTATAGGTATTTTGGGGATATGCCAAGTTATGAAATTCTAAACAAAACTCGATATAATTTTATGAATGTGACTTAGCCATACATAAACAAGTTATTTGAGGAATAGAACAGAAAGAGTAGAGTAGAGCAGAGCAGAGCAGAGCAGAGCAGAGCAGAGTAGAATTCTTTATTGGCCAAAAGTGATTGCACTCACAAATTTGTATCCGTGCATAAGCTGTCAGTGTACATGCAAGCAACAAGTGATTTCTAAAAAGCATTTCTATTCTTTTTCAGTATTTATATAGACTATCTGAAAGGTCTCCAGGCAACAAGAAATCTTTGTATTTATTCTCTTTAACTTCCAACTGGTTGCTTTTCTTGAGGCTGCTTCTAAAATCCTCAGCAGAGCAAATTAGGTGTCCCCTCAATTGAGAACTTGTGTGAGATATTTGGAGACAAATGATTTTACCAGAGATAGGTGAAACTATTCAAAAAAGGACTTTCTGGTAAAAATGCTAGTTAGTGTAAGATGAAGTAGATTTTCTATTACACAAAAACTTAAGCAATCATAAATAGATCAACTTTTTTCAGGTGCCCTCTATTGTTTTTGCTGCAGAAAGCCAACATTAGCTACTTTGCTGGAAGTTGATGTAAGAACAATGTAACTGTGCATGTGAGATCACAGTAGTGGTTGTAAAATTACTTTTCAGTGGAAGAAAGTGCAACGACTAAATATCCAAAGACTGAGGCAATTTATAGTAGAGCAGAGTGTTGAACTTGAACATAAGTTTATCTATTGTTGGAACGTAAATGAGAAAGATCCTGGCTTCAGTCCTAAAACATTTAGAGACTAAAATGCTGTAGGTGAGGATCAGAGGGCGAATAATAAATGGAAAACTGTGATTGTCGGTTATGAAAGAAAGTTGTTGAATGAAGTGGTAGAAGCTCATACTGCAACTGGTATTTTGGAATTTTGGAAATTTTGGCCATTCATTCATACATATATTTTCTGTAGCTGCCCATTTTCTTCCAAGTGACTCTGGGTGACTTACAATTCTAAAACGGCGTTATGGACCATTATTTTTCAAAAAGGATCTTTTTTGTACTTGTCTTTCCATAGCCTATGTGAGACTTCATGGGAAGGATTGCTGCACCATTTGGCTTCTTGGCCCTGTTATTTTTAGGCTGCTTGGCACCTCTGATGTAAACATAACTGAGGAAGTGATTTCAAGTAATTGTGGTTTAAGAATTGTGTAGTTGCATAAGGAATAAAGGATTGCTGCTTTTCTTTATTTCCAAAATTGTAGATTGTCTGAGTTTTATTAACTGGCTATTCTCTTGTACACCTTCATATCTGTATATATCATACAGATTAGAAAATGTGAGCAAGACGTTCAGAATTTACAAACTGAAATCCTTGGTGATCTGTAGAAAAATTCCCTCTTGGAAAAGTGTAGACAATGTTTTTCTTCAGATCTAGTGTGAAAATAGCTTTTATAATTAAGGATGGTACACAGTTCGAGTGCCTAACCTCTTACACATGAGTGTTTTCTTGGATTACATAAAAAGTATAAATGGATCCAGTGACTATATTTTACTCGGCTGTGGGGAAATCTGCACACAGTTCAAATCAGTTCTAGCCATGAGCTCTTTTAACTTAAAAAGCAAGCATATTCAAGTCTACCAATATTTGTAGCTCAGGTTTGAAATGAGGGGTCCTTAGTGCTCTCTGAGTTTGTTTATTTGCTAGTAGCACTGATGATGTTACCTGGTTAGGGTAATGAAACGCCAGCAAGAAAACAAACAAGCTCAGAGAGAATCAAGGAACCCTCATATTCAAGTCTGTAAGGATCAGACGCTGTGTAATATATCATAGGCTTGCTGAGATAAAATATAAACAAGCAGTCCCTTGTTTGTACGAAGAAAAAGTGAACTATAAATACTCTGAGACAAATAATACTCTACAGCAGGGGTGTCAAACTAGTGTCATCACAGCATTGTCACATGACGTATTGCGATTTCTCCTCCTTTGCTAAACCGCACGTGGGCGTGGGCAGCCCATGATGCATGCGGCCCGTGGGCTGAGAGTTTGACACCCCTGCACTACAGGTTATTCTTGCTTTATGACCAAAATTGGAACTGCCAACTCTGTCACTCAGTGATGCAGACCCCAAACAAGATGTCACTTACAATTGCACTGCCAACTGCTCCATTGGATTTGCTTATTGGAAGCCAGCTGTGAAGTGTTCAGTTGGCAATCATGTAACAACAGGATGCTGTAATGGTGTGAGCTCCTGCTGGTTGTGAAGCCCTTGAATCTTAATTATATGGCTGCAGGGATGCTGCAGTGCAGGTTGTACAGATCATAAAGTTACTTTTTCAGCGTCATCATAACTTTGAATGGTTGCTAAACCATGCAGTCATTAAGTGGAGGACTACCTATTACAGCTTTGGGTTTACAAGGCAAATTTATTAATCATCATCATGGTTGTGAAAATACATGTGAGCTTGGCAATTGCCCTTAATTTTCATTGTCAGATTAAGTTTTGATAGAAATCTATAGCACAGTGTTTATTGTAATTATTTATTTAAAATATGTATCCTCCCAACCTGTGTTAAACTCTGGGCGGCTCCTCAAATTATTTCTTAATAGTAATAATAACAATACTTTAATAGACATTTAAAAGCCAGAAAAAGTCAGAAAAGAAACAAACAAAAAGAACATACACAAGAGGTTTACAAACTTTGTAAAATAGAGTTAAAAAATTGAAGTACTGCTTGTTTGTTACTGTATAGGGAAGTGAACAAACCTTTGTTAAAATGTAGTCACTATTCAACAATTAACACTCAAAAAGGTAGCTAGTATGATAAGTCAGAATAAAGAACAATGACCTAGGAAGTTTTATCTTTAATAAATCAGACATGACCTCATTAAATTATTATAATCCTTTTTATGTATTGTAGGATTGCAAGAGATGGTTGGTGATGGAAGCAGCACATAAATAAAATAAATGCGATTCTGCCATAATTTAGAGCTCAAGTGATGGTTACTGTAATTTTAACTGTGGGCATTTTTGTTTAACAATATAAACCTCTCACACAGCTCTCTGGAAGCAAGTATATTCCAATTTTAAAGAAGATCACCAATTTTACCCTTTGTTTCTTTGGGATCCCAGAATATATAGTGAGATTTATCTGTCTTTTTTTTTTCCCGCCTGAGCACAGAAAACCAACAGTGGAAGGTTTTTTCCACCAACAGTGGAAGGTATTGGATTAGGAAGCTGCTGATCTGCAAATACTATCAGAAGTAATAAAACGGATAGCATAGGAGAGCAGCCTGGTTGGAGGCCCTATGAAATACAATCCTTCAAATGGCTTCCAGTTGTCCAAACACAACTGCTTCTCCCTCTTTGTGCATGTATGCGTATGAGAGTCTGGCTCATTAGCCAACAAAAAGGGAAATTGAGGAGAACTGGCAATGGATGGAATTTAGCCCACTGCCCAGGCAGCTTAAACCTCTGAAAGTCTGTTTTTATTGCACAGGTTCGTATTAAAATAGGTTGGCTTTTGTGTTACTAAGTGATAGGAGCTGTGTCTTCTGCGGATCGGGTTAAAATTCTTAATGATTAGGTAAACATTCTTAATGATTAAGGGTATTACTCTTTTGAAGATTGTAATCTTGGGGACATTTTTAAAAACTATTCCATTGCAACGAAGGTTTTTTAAAATCTGTAGTAAACTTTGGCTAAGAATCAGCTAAGAGTCAAACCCTGCTCCTTCTTCATGAACTTATCAATTGAGTTCTCCTACAGCACACCTGACTTGCCTTCTAGCTGTCATTAGGAAATTATAAAAACAGGTAAAATGACAACTTTTCCATAGTTTTTCCTATAATGGAGAACGTGTTTGCTTGGAAATATAAAACAGTATATTATTATTGGAATGCAATGAGCTGCTTAGATTCACTTACACTACATCATTTACCATGGGATCAGGCAATATACTTAGCATCTTTTACAATGACATCAGGGTTGTCTAGTATGGGTGGCATTGAACTTTTTAAATATGATGATGTTTGGAGGGATTTAGGAAAAATAGTATATAGGGCATTGAGCTTTTTAATAATGTCCCCCATTGAACGGATTTTTCCAGTTTGTGGACTTCAAGAAAAAATAGTTCTCTGCAAGTCCCTTCCAAGCTTTCTTTCCCCACTACAAAAAGCAAACGGGGGAACAGGCAAGGTAAGCTAGAGACAAAAATGATTTGTTGAATTCCTATGGCACTGAACTGTAACAGGCAACAAACAGCAAAATAAAACAAAACCATGACAGCATGAATTGATAAAAATGAACCACAGCATATAAAACAGAACTATTAATACATTAGGAAAATCTGGTTCCATTTGACACCCGAGTCCAACTCTATAGACATTATCCAGAAGAGTAGAGACTTCACTCCCATTTGGAAGTCCCATCACTAAGCCAACCAGTTCTAGCGCATTAGTGCCACAATGAGACACAGCATTTTCCTGCACCTCTCCCCCCCTCCTCCTGAAAATGGCAAACCACAAATATGGCCCCCAGTCTGAAAAAGTTTGCTTATCTCCGGTCCTTTGGTACCCACTATTCACTTTGCTGCATGTTTGAGTGCTATTTCTTCCAAATTCCTACAGTTCGGAAAAACAACACGACTTGCTATTGAGATTGGAACTTTGTTGAGCATTTTTAGATCTAGTTGTTTTGAGTAGTAGTGTGATTTTTATCTATATGTCTGGGTACATGAAGAGTCCCACTTTTCTTAAGGGCAGCTAATGCTTTGGATATCATGAGAACTGGTGAGTAAGATTTTGCAACTTGCCAGGTGTGGGTGAGGTCAAAGTAGGTGTTCTGCTTTAGGGAATAACAAACACATGGTGTGTGTGCATGCTAGACAGTTTTCCCATTGCTTTTCTTGCATTTGAGGCTTAGGTCTTATGATTTGGAATCTTTTGATATCTTTTTTTTATTCATATACATTAGGAAATAAGAAATAGACTGCAAGTGATCCAAACCTGCATGTAAGGCTTCAAAACAGCGTGGCTGATGGCCAACAGTGAATTATTTACTTTTTCAGTATCGCTAAATGTCTATGGAGATTCTCAGTCATCCAGATCATGGTTGGCCCAAAGGTGCTTTTTCAAGAGGCAACTGGACTTTCTGGTTTTTCTTTAAAGATGTTTTGCTTCTCATCCAAGAAGCTTCTTCAGCTCTACTTTTTTTTTAGTAATTGCTGCAGGTTTACCGAGGTGTAAGATAGCTGATTCAAACTCCAATTTTACAGCTTATTTTGTGGTTATAGAAAGGCCAATAATCGCTGATGTCCTTCCACCCCACTTCTTTATTAGGTCCCAGCCTTTTCTTGTGATGTTGATTTTGGTTTTAAGATCTGGAGCACATTCCTTTGATCTGTGCTTTCTCAAATAATTTGAACTAATTGAAATAATTCGTTTATCTCTTTATACCCTTGCAGTTTTGTGAGATCTCAACTCTAATACCATCCAGAATGAGGTGGATTTCAGTTATATTACTTCATTTCAAAAGAAATCATTGGTTTTGACTCAATCAGTACTTAGATTTCATTTGTTCTGGCTGTGGAGTTCCAGAAGAGAGAAACAAATCTCAAAACTTCTGCCAATCGTATGATTGTGGCATTTGTATTCGAGCGATTTTAAAAGAATGAGAAGATACCTTTACTGATAAAGAAAATATTTTCTTTTTTAAAGCAAATCGAATAAATTTGGGGAAGCAGGAGCAAAAGAAAAAAAAATCCTTCTAGATATCAGGGTTCCATATCTGTTGATTAACCTTACAAAGATGGTGCATAATAGTAAAATGGAAACACAGATTTCTTAGTGTAGAAACCTATATTTAAAAAATCTGTATTATGGCCTGTGCTGCAGTGCTTCCATGTCTTTGTTTTCCCATATGTTTGTTGGCCAATGGAAGCCTTCCTTCATGCCAGAGATTCCCAGCTGTTTCCTCTATGTGGATTACCACAATTTGGAATAGTGACCCAGTGATGTCATACCAGTCATCAAGCTGAAGCTTTTCTTTTTTAATGACTTATGAGCCAATTTCCTTTTCTGTGAAAAAAAACCTTGTGTTTTTTTCAGTGTTTGGGGCCCAATTTTAGGGTATGATGGTCATATGCAGACTTCCCATTTCATGCTCTAGAACAGGGGTGCCAAACTTATGTCATCATGGCGGTGTCACGGGATGTATTACGGCTTTTCCCCCCTTCGCTAAACCAGGTGTGGGCGTGGCCAGCACCTGATGCATTTGACCCACGAGCCGTGAGTTTAACAGCCCTGCTCTAGAAGTTCTTCAAGATCAGTCACAATTTTGGTTAATTGGGAGGAACCAAGTTATATTAGCATGTGTTGCTTGGCCATTCTGTCTTGCTAATTGAAATGGTTGTGCAAACCAAACATGATTCATTTAAAGTTGTATCTGAATGGGGGCTCTCTGATTTGTTGTTATCTTAGCAGACCAGAATTCAAAGCCAAGAGGAATGCAGTGAAATGGGAAATAGGGTTTAGAAAGCAAATAACAGACGGGGATTTCCTGTTTGCTTTTTTAAATCGGTCCTAATAGTGAGAGCAGTAGGTGGAGAGCATTCAGCAAGCATGTGCTTGATCAGCCCTAATAACCTGTTGACTAACTTCTGAAACTGTGATCATAATTTAGATATCTGTACGTTCCCTGCAAACTTTATGGTGTATTAATTTGTACAGAATGGTTAGATAATATCACTGAAGCAATGAACGTGAATTTGGGCAAATTCCAGGAGACAATGGAGAGAACAGGCAGGCCTGGCATACTATGGTTCATGGGTCATGAAGAGTTGGACACGACTTAGCGACTGAATGATGACAACAAATTTGTACAGAGACTGGTCTGAATCTTTTATTGCCAAATTCATTCAAATAGAGGCACATATAAAGTAGTTTGGGGTTTTCATCTCATAAATATGTAGACACTCAGTAGTAAAACTAAAAGTACACAGAAGGCAAGGAGAAAGTGCTAGACTTGAGTTTTGTTATTACAGAAAAAGACACTTGTCTGAAACCCCCTTACTTCTTTGTGTTGACAGTACAAAGGAATAAGTGGGTAAAGTTTATGACTTGATATAGTGCTTTAAAAGGTGTTAAGTCTTTTTCTTCCCATAGAAAGAAAACTTTTCTCCATGGAAATGGATGCTCAGCAGAATCATGATGCTTTCCTACTGGTTAAAATGTAAAAGCAAGTGAGACATCCTGATTCCTGGATTGATTTTAAAAAGCATATTTCTCAGGATGGGGTTTTAAAAGAATATTTAATACACTGTGATTTTGATTATTATCTACCATCAAGTCAACGTCATCTCTTAGTGACTACAAGTAGTCCTCGGCTTATGACCCTAATTGAGCCCCAAATTTTCATTGCTAAGCATGATAGGTGTTAAGTGAGTTTTGTCCCATTTTATGACCTTTTTTTTGCCAGAGTTGTTAAATGAATCAGCGCAGTTGTTACATGAATCAGTGCAGTTGTTAAATGTATCTGGCCTCCCCCATTGACTTTGCTTGTTGGAAGCTAGCTGGAAAGGCTACAAATGGTAATCACATGATCTCAGGACATTGCAACTTTCATAAATACATGCCTGTTGCCAAGCACCCAAATTTTGATCACATAAGAATAATAAGTGTGAAAAGCAGTCATAAGTCACTTTTTTTAGTGCTGTCATCAATAGACGAATGATCGCAAGTCAAGGTATGTAGGTTTTCCCCACATACCTGTGCCCAACTTGGTGCATCAGATCTTCTCTGTAAATAAGTCCTTCCACCTTGGTACTTTATCTTCTACTTTTCCCAGGATCAGAGCCTTCTCCAGAAAACTAGGTTTTCATATAAGGTCTCCAAAGTACAGTTATTTGAACCTGCTCATTTGTGCCTTGAGTGAGAACTCTGGGTTGATTTGTTCAATGATCTATTTTCCCCCTTTGAATATCCTTGGTATTCTCAGGAATGTTCTCCAACACCAAAATTCAAAGGCATCCATGCCTTCAAATGGTTTTCAATAGCATCCTCTATTCCTGAATCTCATTGTTGCTTTGGCAACATCTGTCTTTGTTGTTTGTGGACTTAATTCCTCTTTACAATTATTTGTTGCTAATCTTGCTATAATGTTGACTCCAGATTAAACCATTGCTTAGAGTAGGCTTATTAAATTGATAGAATGGATGAGGCTGAATCCTACCTACATTAGCTGTATGTAAGAACTGTATGTAGATCTTTGCCTAGTCTAATGAAGAATTTGTTAGCGGTTATGGAATCTTTGGAACATGAAAGTGAACATCTCTCTCATCCAACTGGACTAATCCGATGAAAATAGATTAAAGTTAGAATTTGGCAAACCTGACACTAAAGTTATTTCCAAGATAACTATAATCATATATCTGATTTTGCTTGGTTTCAATCTTGCAAGTTTAAGGAATGGCATGACATTTTAGCCATTTTTAAATTTAATTTAGCAATGTGGAACCTGTGAAACCTTCATTTTAGAAATCGGACCAAAACTGGTAAACTGCTGGCCCTTTCAGAAGGCTCTGAACACATGCATTAGTTCTGGGAATTAGACTGTGGTCAAACTAGTAAGATCTTCATCAACATCTTATTGTTATGAATTGTTATGAATTTAATTATTTATTTAGCTATTGCATTTGTCTAGCTGATTGTCTCATGTAGTCAAAAATGAAACTCCCTGGCTGAAGGGAATAGCATGCCTCTGGATTGTACTGTTCTGCTGTTTATGCTTTAACAGAATTTTTAATAATAGTTTTTAGCATAGTTTTGATGGCACTGATAATGTTACATACTTGGGTAATGAAACGTCTGCAAGAAAACAAGATCAGAGAGTACCAAGGATCCCATGGTTCAACCGCTATCTACAAATTTTCTCTTCTGTTGGTAATATGGCTTTGTACGTAAGTTTTCATTTTTTTAGTTTGTTCATTGTTTTCGGTGCCATTTTTTAACTGCTGTGAGCCACCTAGATTCACAGATGTGAGATGGAGTGGTTATATAAATTAAATGAATGAATGAATAAGTAAATAAATAAGCAAGCAAACTAACTAACATCAAGACTTCTGAAGTAAATATGCTGCATTCCCTCAATTTAGCCATCCAAATTTCTCCATAGTTCTGCTTGCGTGATTATGTAATTTCCCTGTCATATCACTTAATAGCTGGAGCTATCAGATGCAATTGTAGGGATAGTTATTCAGTATAATTTGAAACCAACTCAATATATTCTTAGAGAAATATTGCCTCTTATAATTGTGATATAAACATAATTTCATGCTATGAGTTTTCTTGAAAAACAGTTTTCTTACCGGATAAGGAAAACCTTGTGACATGCGCTGGAATTATTTATGGAATCGAAGATTTTTTTAAAAAAAAGCAAGCAAGCAAACAAATACAAGCTGGCTTGCAATATACTCCGACATGCTACTTGGTGCATGTCATGGTCTGTCTTATCCCAGATTCCTTAGGAACATTTCCTTCCCTCGTCTTGTGTGGGATTTGTTTATTTTTCCAGACATCCAGTTCAGAATTCCTTTGGTTCCATTTGTTTGGGTAACTTTGTGGCTACTGAAGCATGTCAGCTGTATAGCAGGAACATTACTACCCCCTTCATGTAATATGTTTATTTTGGAAGAACAGCATAGCATGTTACTGGTTGGATCTCAGTCCATAGAGAGCAGCTCCCAAACCAAGAATAGAAATGTTTCCTCTTTAAAAACATAACTACCGAGAAATTCTATCTCCTCTTCGTAAGGCACATCAAGTATACACTGCTCTTCTGGTATCTGTGTATTTCAGGAGGCTGAATGAGACATTCCCAGCCAAGGTGAATACAACAACCCATTTATTGAAATGTGCATGCTCAGGATTGTCTCTAAAGCCAATAGGTATCTCCAGTTGGAAAAAGCCGGACTTGGTCAGGATCTTTTCTTGGTAATTCTTGGTTCATTATCAGTTGTTCTGGAAATGACAGCAGGTGCAGAGCTTCAGAATGAATCACTGACCTTTCAAGATCCTCAAAATTAAACTGCAATTAGCAAAGAGTTATTATATAAAAAAAAGGCTGAGAAGAGCACTCGTATCAGCAGCATTGGAGGTTACAGTGCGTGTTATCACCTTTTCAAAGAACTGGTTTATTGACCAATAAATGTGCAGTAGATGTTCAGTAGTTTTCAAGCATGTCGATTCCATGACTATGAATGCATCCATTGTCTGAAACAAGAACACAATTCAAGGCAAAACATTTATTTTTATCATAGAAGTTCTCTCCAGCAATGACAATTGTGGTTTCTCTCATCTTTATAACATGCCTTTTTAAACTTCATACCATGTCTTAATATAGTTATTTTAAAATAACATACAATGCATTTGTCATAACGATGCCCAGATATTTACCTTCCTCTCAATCTTAAAACTTCTTTATTCATCCATTTTGTTTGATAATCTGTTTCCAATTTTTTAAAACATTCATCTTCTGTTTGCAGCACTTAATGTTCTATCCCTACCCCAACCTAAGAAAATTCAGTATCTTTTTTCTGCTGTGTCTAATGCATCTGTTGCATTTTTAACATTGTGTGGCTGTCTCATGGTTTTTGCCCATAGACCAGCAGTCCCAAACTTTGCGGATTGGTGGCCCAGCTGTGGGGGGTGGGAGGGGAGAGGGGAACTGGGATGCATGTGTGGTGGGCTGGTGCACATGGGTGTGTGTGTCTGCCCTGCTGTTTGCGCAATTGGAGCTGTGCACACCCATGCTGCCTCTTGTACGACTTGGTTCCAAATAGGCCATGGCCCAGTAGTGGGATAAAGCCCAGGGGTTGGGGATGCCTGCCCTAGGCTATTGATAATCTCTATTTTTTTTTCTTCCTTTCTCCATACATGCCCAGATTATAAACTTTCAAAAATATAAACTTTTCATTATTTAGTTTTGCCTTCATTTCCTCTACTGGGACATAATTCCTTTTTCTTTGAAACAGGCAAATTCTTTTAAAAGCATATGATTGCTCTTAAGCTGGACTCTCCAAACTTGGCAGCTTGTGGATTTCAACTTCCAGAATTCCCCAGCCAGCATGTGTAGAAGTCCACGTTTTAAAGTTGTCAAGTTTAGAGACCCCTGCTCTTAAATATATTTCTTGAAATTGTGTATTTTGTGAAAATGTTCAAGCTATGCAGGTAATTTCAAACTGGATAGAGAATGGAATATATGTGGATGACTTTATTGGATTAAAAGAAGCCACGTATGTTATGTTATCCCTTTTGCCTGTCTTACTATGTTCATTCAAATATTACAGGAAAGTTGTGCTTGTATTTCATTGAACATAAATATAACTTTGTGTTGTCTTGGACCCTGTTTTATTAGGCTTTTGGATTATGGTTAGTTCAAGCCAACGCAAATAAGACCATCTGTCAGATCTCTTGCTGAACCTGTGGAAATTTGTGTCATCAAATTTGTGTCTCTGCAGTCCTATTTTCTATGCTGTTTAAAACCTTTCACATTCTCAGATGAATTCCTGAATGGATTATTCATTTTTGTTCTATGTAGAATTGGACCTAGTATTAAAAGAATGGAGATAAATCCCTTTATTTTTCTATTCTTCAGAAGACTGCTAAGTGAATGCAAATTGTTTCTGTGTTGACACTGAAGTTTATAATCTTAAGAATAAAGTAGAGGTATTCAAGACATTTCAGATTAAGAATATTTCATATTTTAGTTAATTTTTGCATTCAAAGCAGTTTGTTTTAGCCTTAGCAGAAGTCTTTGGGTGCTGTTCTAACCATTCTGGAAATCTTCTGAGCAGGAAATGTTACTGTTTTGAATTCAGAACATTTTTTTCAAGTTCTCAGAACATTTCTGGAATTGTTGGAAAACTTCTGGTGAAATCGGAACACAATTTCAGATTTCTGGGCATCTTGAATATGAAATGTTTTGGCCATCACCAGTAGAAAGCTGATTTTTGTATTGCTTTGAGAGTTGTTGAAAGAACAATATTCTGGGAAATTAAAAAGCCTTGCTGGGAAGTGATTGAAAACCTTGAGTTATAAAAATGAGAATTTGGAAGACAAGTAGAAAATAACCCAGATTGGTGTTGCCTCTCTGTGTATGCCCAACCACTATTCTGGCTAACTATTTAAAGTTTTCTGGCTGCCGGTATAAAATACAGCTGGAAGAATGTGATTTTGAGGTGAAATTGGATCAGAGAATAAGCCACACTGTTCATATTTTGATTTTCCCCTATAGCTTAAAGATTGAATTTTGGACCTATCTCAGAGAAATAGTGCTGATTTCTTTTGCACACACTATGAACATCATTTCTTATGTAACGAGGTTGTGTTTGCTGGGCAGAATTGCAGTTTTCTTTTATTATTATCTAGACAAAACAGTTTAAACAATGTCCTGAACTGATTAGGCTTAGCTGGCCCAATTCAAGAGGCAGAGTCTGGAATGCTTGGTTTGGTTCCATCTAGTCTCATATTTTACTTCTCTTACATATTTACTGCTAGTTAGTTCCTTGAGGCTTTAACTTATTTCAGGAATATGATCACGGTTAAGAATTCTGCTGGCCCTATTTGTCTCTTTTGTCTATTGGTGGCAGGCCTGGCCCATCAGAAATGAAGGACAGGATTACCTTTTGTGCCATTCCATGTGCAGAAGTCAAGAGATTGACAGGTAAAGCTTCTGTGTGGGAGAAGGACCACTGTACCTGAGGCAGCAGGGGTAAAAGGCTGTTCATGGAGCAGATCCTACTCTCTTCTCAAAAGTTACTCAACCTTGGCAACTTGAAGATGTGTAGACTTCAGCTCCCCATTACAGAACTACAAGTGAGCTATTGTAAATGCTTCTTTCTTTGTCTGCCTAAGTCTTGGCTGAGTTGGGCAGCTAAGGTGTGCTTGGCTAATACTCTGACGAGAGGACTGTAAGGCGGGCTAAGAAAGAAAAATACTGCTTGGAAGAAGGAAAAAATCATTTTTGTATTGTTGCTAAGATCATTGCATAGCTGCTTCCACAAAATCACCTGCTTCAAATTGGCTCAAGGATGTCTTTGGCTTCCTTCCTTCCTTCCTTCCTTCCTTCCTTCCTTCCTTCCTTCCTTCCTTCCTTCCTTCCTTCCTTCCTTCCTTCCTTCCTCCCTCCCTCCCTCCCTCCCTCCCTCCCTCCCTCCCTCCCTGAGAAGAGTACCTGCTGGTCATCATAGGAGGATTTAGCCTTGCTTCAATTAGCACCATCAGGGTGGAGTCAATCTGCTGGACCTCATTCCAGGCAACCTGTTGCCCTTCAGGTATTTTGGACTATCTGCCATTGGCACCTATCAGCAACAGGCAAGAATTGTGAACATGATGGCCTAGAGCAGGGGTGGGGAAACGATGGCCATTTTATGACTTGGTAACTTCAACTCCCATAATTCTTGAGCCCCAGCCATGGAATTCTGGGAGTTGAAGTCTACAAGTCATAAAGGGGCCATCGTTCCCTATGTCTGGTTTAGACTAGACTAGAACATCTGGAAGGCACCAGCCCATTTTCCCTCCCCATGTATGTTTTAAATAAACTGATGCTCGATTATGTGTGCTTTTGTTTAGCATTTTGATATTGTAAGCTGCCTTTTGAGGGTTTAAGTGGATGAAACAAATTTCAGCTTAGAGAAGAGAAATAGAGAGGAGGAGGAGGACGAGGAGGTTGAGCTTGGCATCTCCCTTCTGACAGTTTCCAGAGTAATTTCAAGGGATGATTATGAAAAGAAATCTTTGGTGCCCTGGATTGTACCTGCAACGGTTGTGTTTTGTTTTTTTGCCATTAGATCTGGCGGCTCTTTCCACACTTTAAGCACAGCAGCTTTGTCCTGGGATATGGGCCTGTTTAGATAGATAGATAGATAGATAGATAGATAGATAGATAGATAGATAGATAGATAGATATAGATATAGATATAGATATAGATATAGATATAGATATAGATATAGATATAGATATGTAGGTCTTTGGTTATTCGGGTTTTCTCCCACGTAAAATTGGAAGTGTCTTGGTGACGCTTTGACAAAGTCTCGTTCGTCATCTTCAGGCTGGTGTTTACAGTAAACACCAGCCTGAAGATGATGAATGAGACTTCGTCAAAACGTCGCCAAGACACTTCCAATTTTACACACACACACACACACACACACACACACACACACTAAAAAGCCCCCAACAAAACTCTGGCCTACAGACCTTTTCTCTTTTTCTGTATACATTTTTAGCTGGAAAGTCCACATACTTCTTCAATGTTTGCTTTCTTGGGGTGGGGGGAAAGAGTTGAGAACTTAAAAGCTGACATTGCTGATTGACTCCCTTCTGCCTCTCCTCTCCCCTTTCTGTTAAAAGTGGAGAACCACTTCAAAAGCTGTGATGAGCTGGTGCCAGACGCCACACAGTTATTGTTAGAGGAATTTGAAATATAATTGAAAACAAACGTTTGTTCAGCTGAGCCAATCAGCCTGGCTTTTCTTTCTTTCCATCCTCCCTCCCACCCCTCACAAAAAGAAGATGCTTTCTGAAATTGCCTTCATTGTCTATACAGCCTCACGATCACGAATTTACGCATTCCTTTCCATCTGGTAACCATTTGCCAGAGAGTTAGAAATCTCTCTCTCTCTCTCTCTCTTTCTGTAAAGAAAATCTTGTAAAGGATACGCACGATCTTTCTTTTACGCTCTTATTCTGATGTGTGTGTGGTAGAAAGCTGAAGCTTCAGGGAATGATATAATTTGAGTTGAGACACTGAGAATCTCAAGGCAGAAGTCGCAATTTAAAGTAGGGGGGGGCGGTAATCTGATCCAAATCTCTCTTCTCTCCCACATTGTAATTGACTGAAATAGTTTCTCTAGAGCGAAACTGTTTAGCTAATGTCTTAATATCCGTTTATTTAACATTAACTGCATTATTTCAGAATTGTTATATTTATGAATTCTGGAAAGCGGAAGAATGCTGTTGGATCTGATTCCACAGATAGGAGAGTTTTATTGCTGCAGCTGTTTGAGCCATGTGGGAATGTATGAGGGTTAAAAGAGACTGGGGCACCATTAGCCAACTACAAGTAGGCCTCAATAGGGACCACCATGTCCATTGCTAAGCCAGGCAGTTGTTAAGAGAGTTGCCCCTGACTTTACCCTATTTGCTAGAGTTATTAGGAGATTCACTACAGTTGTTAAATGAATCACCAGGTCCTTAAGAAAACCCAGCTTTTCCCATCAGAAGCTGGCTGGGAAAGTTGCAAATGGAGTTGACATTAAGCCCTGGGACGCTGCAACCTTTGTAAACACAGGCTACTGCAAAGCCCACTATCAACAAGGCCCAGTCCTGCCTAATACAGGTAGCCCTCCACTTACAACAGTTCACTTAGTGACCGTTCAAAGTTACAACATCATTGAAAAATGTGGCTTACGACCATTTGTCACAATTACGACCATTGTAGCATCCCCATGATCAAGTGAACAAAATTAAAATGTTTGGCAACTGGTTCATATTTATGACCGTTGCTATGTCAAGGGCTCAATTGTCCAGGGCTCAAAAATGCCACGGCGGTATCATGTGACGTATTGGGACTTTTTTCCAATTTGCTAATTGGGGGTGAGCATGGCCAGCGAGTGACGCATCTGGCCCGTGGGCCGGGAGTTTGACAGCCCTGGTCTAGGCAGATCTTGTTGTGACTCCAGCCGCCGAACCTGGCCCCAAGCCCAAAAGTGACTCCGAGAGTGAGGGGGAAGGGCCGGTAAGGCTTACCTCGGGAGCACCGATTCCTTTGGCCCAGCTCCAGGAGCCAGAACCAGACCAGTCGGAGGACGTAATGAGGCCGTCATCCCCTGATTCCTCCCTTCCCCAGGCTACACCTTCAGACCCAGCTGATAATAATAATAATCAAGCTTGGATTGATCCGCGCTTCAGAAGATTAGAGAGGTGGCGTCATCAAAGGGAAGGGTGGGGCTCCTGCCACACCACAGGATATATAAGGAGCTTTGGGACTGTTCTCACTCCACAGGAAGCAAAAGTTTAGCTAAACCGTTTCAAAAAGAGCTGAAAGTCTTGATATGTGAGTCATTTGTTTGAACTTTGGCAGGCAGCTGCGATTTCTCTGCCAGGACTGATAAGAGCCGTGAATCCACTGGCTGAAGGCCAGCTCGTTGATCCGAAGCGGGGAAGGAGACAGAACAGATCTCTATAAGGGTTTGTCCCATGGAATCCCATGAAATAAAAAATGTATCTGGAGGATTTATGTTAAAGTCCCCACTTGTCGATGTGGGAAATTTTATGGGTTCTTTGGTGCGCATTCATTTCTTCAGCATGCATTTCACACTATAGCTTTAAGGAACTGTTTGCAGATGGAAATGTATTTATTTATTTATTTAATTTATTTATACAATTTATACAGCTGTCTATCCCATGGCATGTGGAGGCAAAAAAAAAAATTAGCAGTTGAAATGCAAGATGCCTGTGCTAGAAAAAAAAATTAGGATAGTTAGTCTTGTTACAAGGCTTCTTGAAGATCAAAGAGGAACCTCTTCAGCTGCAAAGTGCTGGCTACTTTCAGCAAAGTGAGAATGAATCATTTTTGTGTTTGTAATCTAGAGGCTACCATAGTTCATTAAACTGTAGGCAGGAAACATTTCAAAACATGGTACTTTAAAAACAGTTGCAGTCTGAACTCTGCTAAACCTCTGCCATGAAGTCACTTGGAAACCTTAGGTCTGTAATGGGGAACCTATGGCACGTGTGCCAAAGGTGGCATGCAGAGGCCACTCTGTGGGCACATGTGCCAACACCAGCTGTTGTTCCGAGTTCCAATGCGCACGCATGTGCGTGCTGGAACCTGGAAGAGAGCAGCTGGCCAGTGCGCCTGTATGTGATGAAACCCAGAAGAGCAGCTGGTCGCCGCGTGCATGCGCACTGGCCAGCTGCTCCCTTTCGGGTTCCAGAGCTCTGGCGTGTGCACACACACATACGCACGCACGTGCCCGCTCCAGTTTTGGCACTCAGTGCCAAAAAGGTTAGCCATCACTGCCTTAGGTGTTTGAACATTTCAAGTTGTATATAGGTAGGCGTCGACTTTCAACCGTGATTGAGCTTGCCGTTATGATTTTAAATCATGATGGTTGTAAACCAGGTCATTTATATGACCAATTCAATTTTACAACTTTTTTTTGCAGTGGTTGTTAAGTGAATCCACATTTGTTAAGCAAACCCATTGTTCTTTGTTCATTTGTTAAGTGAACCAACCCATTGGCAGGAATAGCCAGCACTCCAGAGGATAGGCTTAAGATACAGAAGAATCTTGAGAGACTTGAACATTGGGCGCTGTCTAACAAAATGAAATTCAGTGGTGAAAAAAGTAAGGTTCTACATTCAGGCAAGAAAAACCAAATGCACAGGAAATAGTATAGGTGGTACCTGGCTCAAGAGTAGTAACTTTGAGAGGGATCTTGGAGTCCTAGTGGACAATCACTTAAATATGAGCCAGCAGTGTGCTACAGCTGTCAAAAAAGCCAACACAGTCCTAGGCTGTATAAACAGAGGGATAGAATCAAGATCACGTGAAGTGTTAATACCACTTTATAATGCCATGGTAAGGCCACACTTGGAATACTGCATCTAGTTTTGGTGACCATGATGTAAAAAAGATGTTGAGACTCTAGAAAGTGTGCAGAGAAGAGCAACAAAGATGATTAGGGGACTGGAGGCTAAAACATATAAAACATAAAACAGTTGCTGGAATTGGGTATGTCTAGTTTAATGAAAAGAAGGACTAGGGGAGACATGATAGCAGTGTTCCAATATCTCAGGGGCTGCCACAAAGAAGAGGGAGTTAAGCACCTGAAGGCAGGACAAGAAGCAATGGATGGAAACTAATCAAGGAGAGAAGTAACCTAGAACTAAGAAGAAATTTCCTGACAGTTAGAACTATTATGCCAAGATGGCTCCAGGGTTGACAAATTAATCAGTGAAAGAACTTGCCTCCAGAAGTTGCAAATGCTCCAACACTGGAAGTTTTTAAGAAGAGATTGGACAACTATTTGTCTGAAATGGTATAGGCCAGGAGTCTCCAACCTTGGCAACTTTAAGACTTGTGGACTTCAACTCCAGAGTTCCTCAGCTAGCAAAGCTGACTGAGGAATTCTGGGAGTTGAAGTCCACAAGTCTTAAAGTTGCCAAGGTTGGAGACCCCTGGTATAGGCCCTACCTGAGCAGGGGGTTGGACTAGAAGACCTGCCAGGTCCCTTCCAGGTCTTATTCTTTTCTATTCAGTTTGGGGCTTTTTGTTGAAAACAAGAAGTCAGTGCTGGTTTTGGGCAAAAATGTCATAAATCCTAATCAGGTAACCACGGGCTAGTGCAAATGGCAATAAATAGGGGCAATCACATGACCATGGAAGGCAGGTAGCTATTGGATTTTTGGCATGAGTCATAAATACTTTGGGGGGAGGGGAAGAGAGTCTGTTGTAATATCAGATGGTTGTCAGTAAAGGACTACCGGCACAAACATTTGGCAAAAGTTAAAATACCACATAAATGCTGAGTTTTGTCTTTGTTTCCAACCAGATTAAGTAGATCAGTGATTATTCTTGA
This sequence comes from Ahaetulla prasina, assembly GCF_028640845.1. Taxonomy (NCBI): domain Eukaryota; kingdom Metazoa; phylum Chordata; class Lepidosauria; order Squamata; family Colubridae; genus Ahaetulla; species Ahaetulla prasina. The sequence goes on along the minus strand of NC_080540.1, from coordinate 39,464,478 downwards.
TCTATTTTATAAAGAAATTTTAGTTGCATGCTTGAGCTGTGTATTTAAATGGGTTTCCCAGGCAGACTTGAGAAGTCCTGTGTATGTTGAGGTTTTATGCCTGTCTGATGTTTTTCCTCCCTATAGATGTTATGTGGAAGTTGAAAAACTGTTTATTCAGCTTTGGTAGCCAGCAAAATATCTCCTTAAAATTCTTTTTCCAATGTTGAAAAATCTTCAACTCTTTGGTTATTAGGATTAATCTTGGAAAATACCACCAATTGTTCTCCAGGTCATGAATGCTGATCATTTTTAAAAAGAGTAGGTTGTTTCTTGGCCTACTGTATAGGCATGCATTTAATTTATCCCTTCATGTGACTGAATTAAATCAAAGTTCTAAAGTGGTTTTTGTGGCCTCTTGCACTTACAACCTTAATAAGCAACTTAATGATGCTGTATCATTATGTGGATGCAAATTGTTTTAAGAACCATAGAATTTCCTGTAGGAAATGGTAAAGGTTAGTTACAGCATATGCATACAGCACAAAATTTGCTTTTAAAAAAAAAAAAAACTTTGGTCAAGTTCGTAATACCAATTGGGTAGGGATATTGGAGGATTATTTTGCAAGGCTCGGTTAAACCACAGCGGCAAGTGTCTCAAATTTTATTGTTATTTTTTAGTAATAATGCTGAATTTATTTTTTTGTCTTGCACAAGAGTCGTACTAGTGGGAATAGGTTAATAAGTGAAAAAATCCTCTCCAGAACAATAGAACAAAGCCTTTAATGTTACTGGTTTTGTATTAATGAACAGCCAAGCAGAATTGTTGGTTGCCAAGAACTAGCAAGTGAGAGAGCCAACAATATCAGTTTTATGAACTTTGTGCTCCACAGAGTGTGAAGTGATATTGGTGAAAGGAGTTTATTGCACAAGTGGAATAACAGTTCTCTTTCATGGTTCAGCTTTTCCTTTAGTAAGGGAAAATAAAGCAAGTCCACTGGGTCTAAGGTACAGGTCTTTCTTTTCCCTGGTCCCAAATTGGAAATAGTTATATACCTGTGAATTAAACATGTCCACAAATCCAGTTGGACATAATCTTAACATCTTGTTCATTGCCCATGCTTGTATTGATATATAATTGATACACCCGGTTTAGGTCACCTTGAAATATTTTCTGTTGTGCAGGCAAATAATAATATTTTCTGTTGTACATGCAAGCTTCCTCAGGGACTTGTGCAAAAATACCAGGTAGATCCAAATCTAATTGAAATATCTACAGAATAGGTTAATATAAGTTAATTCATGTAGTATAACTGCAGTTTCTTTACTAGCATGGACATAATAGTTTTACCATATGACTGAAATTCACTTCTTTAGGTCTGAATTAGCTGAAGTGTATTTCATTATATAAGAATCTCTCAGAATATTTTTCCTGTTTAAAAATGCTTTTCAGATTTCATTGAGTTAAAATGGGTTAATGTTTCACCTTGCACTAGATGCTCTTCATTTAAAATTTCTGTTTTAATACGCAGGTAATTCTTGATTTACAACCATTCATTAGAGATAGTTTGAAGTTACAATGGTGCTGGAAAAAGTGTGGTCCTTGCACTTATGACTGGTCCTCATACTTAGGACTGTCATACAACTCCCATGTTCATGTGCTCACAATTTGGGCACTCAGCAACCAACTTGCATATACAACCGATTACAGTGTCCTGCAGTCACATGCTTGTGATTTGCGACCTTCCTCCCCCCCCCCTTTTTTTTTTGCTATTTTTCAGCAAAATATGGTTCAATCTGCACTTACTATCATGATGTTCGCTTAATGGCTGTCTTAAAAATGGCTGTAGAATTGGGTCTTATTCAACAACTTAGGATAGAAATTCCACACCTAATTGTTTTTGTATGTCAAGGACTACTTATATGAAAAGACAATATATAGGTTCTGCAGTTGATTTTTAGGGCTAAAATTTGTTGCTTTTCTGTTAGCAACTTGGAATTTGTAGTAGGTATAAGTATCATTGAGCCTTGCATTTGCAGTGCATGTCCACAGATCTGGGTCTGAATCTACCACCTTTTAGCTTAGCATTCAAACTTACCACAGTGTGATGTCTGCTTTCTAAATTATGATTAGAAAGTAATCAAGTAAGCTGTGATCACTTTACTGGCAGGTTATTCATTTTATAGCTGATTTTATTCTAATGTTGTGGTAAATACTGAATGTGTGGAACACTGGTTTGCTATGTAGTATCCCTGAAACCTTAATTTACTGCGTGGTCACCATCAAACAGTAATTGCAGAGTTTGGTTTCCTGCATGAAAACCAGCTCTTGAGTAAGATTATAACTGGCCTTTCTAAATTTAGTAAGACACGAAAAGAGTTTCTAGTGATTCAAGAGTATATGTTTTGATTTTTTTGGTCTGATAATCTAGTTGCCTAGGTCTAGTAGCTGGGAGAATATATAAATATTTAAAATAAATAAATCTTTCCAGGTTTAATCAAATTCCACAGGGCCTATCAACATCTTACAAACTGGATTGAACAATCTGTCATGTACATTTCTTTCAGTGTTCACTTACTCCCCAACTTTTAAGATCACTTCCCGCCATCATATTACCACAGCACAATTCATAAATCTTTGCAAGTATGATAATAAGTTTTTTCTAATTTCACCTATAGTTTTATTAGTATACAAGATTCGAGTAAATGCTTTTTTCCTGGTAGAGTTAGTTGCATATGTATTAAGGTACACTAATATGTTATGTTTTCTCTAATCATGTAAAAATAGTCCTTAACTTATGACCATAATAGAGCCCACAATTTCCATTTCTAAGCAAAACTGTTTTGCTCCGTTTTACAAGCTTTCTTGCCACAGTTGTTAAGTGCGTCACTGCAGTTAAGATATCAACACGGTTAAGTGAATCTGGCTTGCCCATTGCTTGTCAGAAGGTTGCAAAAGGTGATGCCGTGACCCCCTGGGGCCCTGCAACTGTCATAAATATGAGCCAGTTGCCTTGAATTTTGATCACGTGACCATGGGGATGCCTCAACAGTCATAAGTGTGGAGGAAAAAAAGTCATAAGTCACTTCCCAAAGGTGCTTTTTCAGGGGGCAACTGGACTTTCTTGTTTTTATCCTTGAAGATGTTTCGCTTCTCATCCAAGAAACTTCTTCAGCTCTGACAGGATAGTGAGGAATAGTCAGAACTGAAGAAGCTTCTTGGATGAGAAGTGAGATCTCTTCAAAGAAAAAAAAAAGAAAGTCCAGTTGCCTCCTGAAAAAGCACCTTTGGGACAACATGACCTGGTGACTGAGAATTTCTGCTGACTCATAAATCACTTTTTTCAGTGCTGTTGTAACTTTGAATGGTCCCTAAACAAATGGTTGTAAGTTGAGGACCATCTGTGTACATTTTTGTATGTATCTCCTGAGTTGAGAACGGCATTGCATGAAGGGCATTTCTCATTATTTTCTGTTGACATATCCCACCAAGCATTGCCTTACACAGCACAATGTATTCCCATTTTCACAAATGTCTCTTTTTGGGTCATGTAACCTGAGATCGAGCAAACTTGTTTAGTGACTTTTCAGGAGAGATGGATTCCTTACATGGGAACACAGAATAGTTTTAATTTAGTTGAAGGAGAGGTGTCATGACTCATGCAATTCACGCATTCTGTAAAAACCAACCAATATTTGTAGCTTGTCGTTTTTTCACCTCAGAGACTTTTTATCCATTTGTGACTTCCTCACCTGTGTGCCTTGGTGGGGGCCTGTTTATTACAGTCACACTTTATATTTGATCTCTGATCAAAAGCCTATGCACAAGGTAGCTGTGTATGCATGAGGTAGCTGTAGAGGGAATAAATAATGGCAGTCATGTAATACCTTAAGGCCATTGCAACATGTTTGGAAAGAGACAAGTCTACGGTGGTGTCGCCATAGGGCGAGGGGAGGGAATAATCTGAGACTCTTACATCCAACACTTCTTCAGCCCTATGACCAATCCTGTGTTCCCCACACTGCTACATTTCTTCAGTAGTCTCAGGTTCCTTTTCTCTGCCACCTCTGCCCCCAGCACTATCCTGCTGTTGCGACTGCAGCAGCTATAAATTAGACGGCTGTGTGTTCTCAGGCCTATCTAGCCAAGGAAGGTAATTGCTCTGGACAGCTTTATAGTAAGGAGGTGTGAAGGGCCTGCTCTCTGAGCTGGGGGAGGACGCCCACTTGAGAGACAGTGACAGATTAGTAATTGTCCAACTGTTGAGATACAGGTGCTGGATTGAGATAACTAATTGGAACTGGAGACAAGTTCATGCCTGCTTGTGACACGCAATGAGTTGGAGAAGCCAAAATCACTGCTTGCTCTGAAATTTTTTTTACCCTTTCCTCAATGGGCTGGATAGGAACTCTGCGGAACAATGCAGTGATGTTCCTCTGCATGTGGGGAGATTTATATAGTGAAATGTCAGGATTTCAACCATAGTCTACTCCCGTGATGGTGAACCTATGGCACACGTGCCCAAAGTGGCATGCGGAGCTATGTTGCCCGTCACGTGTGGCACCGCTTGTTCCTCTTCCGGGTTTCTGGTGCACATACACACATGATGATCAGCTGGTCTTTGTGCGTGCGGCAGTGCCAGAAACCGGAAGAGTTGGTCTTCTGTTTTCCAGCATGAACATGCGCGCTGGCCACCTGATTGGCATGTGTGCATGTGTGGCAGTAACCGGAAGATTTTCTGGTTGGCGTGCATGCATGCGCCGGAAACTGGGAATACCTTATCTATCGTGCACATGCCCCCTGGGCAGCTCCTCTTCCTGTTTGCGGCCCTGACAAGCGCGTGCGCGAGAAGTGCTCCCTTTTCAGCACTTGGTGCTGAAAAGGTTCGCCATCACTGGTCTAGTTTTTTGCGAGATTATTAATACATCCTTGGAAGACTAATCTATTTGGTACCGCTCTTTGTAAAGGGTCAAAAGTGATTGCTTCAGGTAGCTTCATAATATCATCAGCAACAGTAGTTGAAATACAGGTAGTCCTCGACTTACAACAGTTCACTTAGCGACCGTTAGCAGTTACAATGAAGAAAATGACTTATGACCATTTTTCACACTTGTGACCGTCGCAGCATACCCGTGTTCATGTGATTTACCTTCAGACGCTTGACAACTGACTTGTATTTATGATAGAATAGAATAGAATAGAATAGAATAGAATAGAATTTTATTGGCCAAGTGTGATTGGACACACAAGGAATTTGTCTTGTCTTGATGGTCGCAGTGTTCCAGAGTCACGCAATCCCATTTTGTGATCTTCTGACAAATAAAGTCAATGGGGAAACCAGATTCACTTAACATCCATGTTACTAAGTTGCTAAGCACATTTCTCACTTAACGACATAAATTTCGGGCTCAATTGTGGTTGTATGTTGAGGACTACCTGTATATTCTCGATCCTTTTAAAGACCTTGACCCTGGAATTGAAGCAGTGGTAGAATTCAATTTCTTTTACTACCTGTTCTGTGGGCGTGGCTTGGTGGGCATGGCTTGGTAGGTGTGTAAGGGGAAGGATATTGCAAAATCTCCATTCCCACCCCACTCTGGGGCCAGCCAGAGGTGGTATTTGCTGATTCTCCGAACTACTCAAAATTTCCGCTACCGGTTCTCCAGAATCTGTCAGAACCTGCTGAATAGCACCCCTGAATTAAAGATTAAGCAAAAGTAGAACAATTTACTGCTTCCAAAGGTTTGATGCCGCGGTTTTGTAGCAGCTTCATGTTTTAGGTCGAGTGAAGAGCTGTGATTATGACTGTGGTCCCAAGACAACAGCACAGAGGACTGAGTGGTGGGATCTGATTGCCAGCATTGTGTGGACTTCATCAGCTTCCTTTCTTTTGTTGTGGCACAGGTACTTCCTATTTGAGGATTTAGCTTACACTTACTGTAATGAGAAACAAAGCTTAAGTTTCATAGTTCAATCAAAACAAATGCTATCTTTCTCTTTTAAAGTTTGTTACATGTTCATAATTATGGTGTGGATTTAAACATCCTTTGGGATGTGGCCACATTTAACAAGCAAAACAAATGCGTCAGAGGCTGAGTTTGCTCGTAAAGTTAGAGCTGTGCTTCCACTTCAAGTGGAAGCTGCTTTTGTGCAGTATGATTTTGTGGCAAGCCTTTTGGCCCATCACGCTCCTTACTGGCTTTGCATTGGATTTTCTTTTCTAGGGCTTCCTTTGATAGTTCCCAAGGTTACACATTTATTTATGAACGTATAGGGCCATCCCACTCACAGCTAGGAAACGATGTAGTTTCACTGAATCCAGCAATGGCTTCTGGAGGAGTGGCTTCAGATCCAACAGATCCCCTCTCTCTTGGATGCATTCACTCTGCATGGAAATCACCCTCCAGATGTTCTTGACCAAGGGGTCTCCAAACTTGGCAACTTTTAAGATTCTGGACTTTGACTCTCAGAATTCCTCAGCCAGCTATGCTTCTAGAAGTTAATGATCAAATTATAGTTTTGGACAAAAGAGGGGAATAATTCAATTTAAGTCGGAGAGTAAATCATATTAGCTGTACTTATTTTAACTGTGGATGCAAATATCAAGGAAATCAAATCAACTTTAGATATTGTCCTAGCCTGACCCCCTACTTTTTTTGGAATGTAACCTGAACAAATCGTTCAAATAATCAAGGCAGCCCACTACAAGAAAAAGTGGCAGGGCCCTGGTCTAGACGCTTCACTTTCCCTAAGAACTTCAAAGCTGATTGCAAATACATGATACTGATGATAGATACCAAACTACAGATTTTGGCAGGCCTATTATTTCATAAGATGCCCCCTCTGTTGTAATCCTCCCTGTCTGGTGTCTGTGAACACGACTATAGATGACTGTCACTGTTATTTCCTATTTTAAAAGTGATATTTGGAGTAATGATGGTTTCAGAGATGCTTCTTGGCAACCTTTCAGGAACCCAACCTTCCTTCCTTTCTTTCTTTGTTAGGGTGGGGTTTTTATTTTGGGGGGTTTTTTTTGATCTGCATTTTGTTGATTGGTTTTGGCTTTTTTCTCAGGGAAGTAGGCACGCAATCTGGGCATGGCATATTTGTTTATTGACATGTTGACATTCCTTTTTTAAAATATTTAAAACATGCACAGACTTTAAAGTACTAGCTTCAACATGGGAACGTGACCTGAACTGAAGAGGCTTCTTGGATGAGAAGAGAAACGTTTTCAAAAAAGAAAACCAAGAAAGGCCAGTTGCCTTTTGGAAAAGCACCTTTGGGATAGCTGGGAACAGCTATATGAGCCTGGCAAAGGATGAAGCTGCTTTAACAGTTTGAAAAGAGGCATATGGAACATGGGAACATTTCATGTTTGAAATGATTTGTGTCAACCTAGCGTAGAGCGGTTAAAAAGAGACACAGACGAATGTTTTGTTGAAAAAGGTCCAATATCAATGGATACTGAATGCATATAAACATAACTCAGTATCAAAACATAATATCTTTAAGAGCTGTAGTGGCGCTGTGGTTAGAGTACAGTACTGCAGGCTACTTCTGCTGACTGCTGGCTGCTGGCTGCCTGCAATTTTGCAGTTCGAATCTCACCAGGCTCAAGGTTGACTCAGCTTTCCATCCTTCTGAGGTGGTTAAAATGAGGACCCAGATTGTTGGGGGCAATAGGCTGACTCTGTGAACTGCTTAGAGAGGGCTGTAAAAGCACTGTGAAGCGGTATATAAGTCTTAAATGCCATTGCTATCAGTAGAATCCGCAAAATTCAACAAAAATTAAATATACAGAATTAATATTTGAACTGAGCCCAATATTTGAGCCCAATTAAAAACCAGCAATTTGATGGCCTGTTTCTAAAATGAAACTTTTAAACATGCCTTAAGTTCTGATTCAATCAGTTTTCAATAGTGTACTTGATCAGGTGCAAAATGAGCAGGACACCCTGCAAAATGAACATTTTCCTAAACTTACTAGGTCTGTTTAATGTTTCATGTAGATTGATTAGTCAAATTGTTGTTGACTCTTGGACACCACACAGATCCGTCTTCATGATGATCTGTCCCTAACCTGATATTTCAGGTCTTCCAATGGTACAGCCATCTCCATTATAAACTGAGTCCAGCTGCCTTACTCCTGCTAGTCATTTTTGTCTTTTTCTTTTCCCTTCTAACTTTCCCTGTATGAAAGCCTTTACTGGAGAATTGATATTTGCATAATGTGTCCAAAGTAAAATAATTTGTGCTCTGGTCATTTGTGCCTGAGTGGATTTGTTTTAAGATCCAGTTGTATGTTTTCTGGGCTGTCCATAGTATCCTTGTTCTATGTACACTGAATTACAAACAGTTATTCACCACCATTTACTAAAAGCGGGAATGATCATCAGGAAGAAAAAAAAATAGGATTGAAAACCCTGCATTTCTCCTGTGCTGAGGGCATTGCAGTTCATGTGTGATGTGACTAAGGCATGACTAATTCTTGGTCAAGGAGACTGACTCCACTTGCAGCTGGCTTAGTAATTTTGTAAGAACATTTCTTGCACTGCCACTATTTGAAGGTTAAGATCAAGGAGCCCTCAAAGTTATAAACTTGATTTATTAAGCGGAGTATAACCTGTCCTTTTGAACAACAGGATTTCTAATGTGTCTCAGTTTAATCTTAGTTTGATGTCTGCCATCCAAGCCTTTATCAGACTTGGGCACCATTCGAAAATATGGAATATCTTCTTGGAGTTAGAACCGTAAAGAGCAACAAATCTGGAGATGATTACTTTTTATTCAACAACCTTCCAATGGGGTTCTTTATGATGTTTTAGAGTCCTGTTTCCAGTTATCCCCAAGAAAGATCAATGTTTCTCAGCCAAACAACTCAAAGAGGTGTGGTCTTCAACACCCAGAATTTTCCATCCTTCCATTCAATTCCGAAAGCTGAAGTCAACACCTTTTCAAGTTGGTAAGATTGAGTAACGCCACCATAAACCGTTGGTATTTGCTTAAAATATTCTTCCGGTGGAACACAGGTAGTCCTCAACTTAAAGCCGTTCATTTATGGACTGTTCGAAGTTACAGTGGCATTAAAAAAGCTACGTATGACCATTTTTCCCACTTACGACCATTGCCGCATCCCCGTGGTCATATGATTTACATTCAGATGCTTGACAACTGGTTCACATTTATGACAGTAGCAGTGTCCTGGGGAAGCCAGATTCATTTAACAACTGTGTTACTAATTCAACAACTGCAGTGTGATTCACTTAATAAATGTGGCAGTAAAAGTCATAAAAGGAGGCCAAACTCACTTAACAAATTTGTTAAGAGTTTTGTTAAGTGAACAAAACTCACTTAACTAATTTCTCACTTGTCAGCATAAATTCTGGTCTCAATTGTGGCTGTAAGTTGGATGTACCATACTTGATAGAATACTATCATACAGTACCGTTTGCCCATGTCCAATGAAACAAATCCAAACTTGCACTCACAAATTATCTTCCAACATGAAATAAAAATCTGGGCTATAATGGCCTGCCATGAAATATAAATCTCTTATTCCACTGATTTTCATTTTAAATCCTATCAATTTCAATCTGATATTGGAGAACAGCTGCAGTGACAAATGATCTGTTAACTCATTTATGCTTGCGACGTGCACACCTACACACAGGTGTTGAAATCCCTCAAGGTATATATCTAGCTATCTGTATGGCTGTTGATCAGGCTTGACGTTTTTAAAATAAATGAATGACTCAGTTTAGAATGTATATTGGGAAGCTCTTTGCATTCCATTTAAATTTTCAAGTGGTATTCATTGCCTGTTCCTACAAACTGGATCCTGTTTTAACTTGATATTTTTTATGCCAAAATGTTTCCAATGTTTTGATTGTGAAGTGCTTATGGGTGACACCAAGGAAGAATTACATACAATTTGAAAAAAATATATATTTCAAATCTGGTTGCCCAGTTTTGTTATTCCATTTCATCTTGTCCTCTCACTGACTTATGTATTTATTTATTTGCTTTTATTTTAAATTATATGTGGTTGCCCATATAAGCCTGGCTGAAGAACAAGCAGCATAGAAACAATATAGAACACTTAGAACCAAAATTAAAAATAACCGTTTTTAATTTTAATGGCTAAGAGGGGAAAAAACAAAATACTATATAACAATTACAAAAAACCCCAGACACACATGCATTGGTTCCCCCCTAAAATCCTGGGTCTAATACCTAGAGGCAAACCAGGTTTTGATAACATTCTCAGAAGCCAAGAAGGTTGATCATACAAAGGCAATGGTATTTTTAAAATTAACGAAATGGCAAGGTAGAGAGAAGTACTCCACCAAATTAGTGTGATAGATCAGACAAACAATTATTGTGGAGTATCTAAATCAACATACAATAGGGGATTGATGTTTCTTATATAGCATACTGTTGATCTTTTTTAATCTCCGCAAATTTAAGATAAGTGGACTTCAACTCTCAAAATTCTGGGAATTGAAATCCACTCACGTTAGTCAAGTTTGAAAAAATGCTGCTTTAAACTTTATAGATGTGTAGTGTATGGGGATTGAAGAACCGTTGTATTATGGCTAATGTGTTACTATTACATTATATTTATATACTGCCATTTACCTGGAAGCCCAGAGCAACATATGGGAGAGAGGGTGTATGTCTCTTTTGTTTTATTCTTATAACAACTTTGTAAAAGATCAAGATGAGAGGGAGTGAATGAGTGCATCAAAGATACTGTAGCAATGAGCTAGAAATAGCATGGTTAAGATACAATGGATTTATTTATTTTATTTATTTATTGTTTACATTTGTATACCGCCCTTCTCCCGAAGGACTCAGGGCGGTTCACAGCCAAATAAAAAATACAATACTATAAATACAGATTAAAAATACAATTAAAAAACTTATTAAAATTGGCCAGAATTAAAATTTGGAACTAAAAACCCATTAAAACCCATTAAAACACTAACCCAGTCCAGCGCAGATGAATAAATAGGTTTTAAGCTCGCGGCGAAAGGTTCGGAGGTCCGGAAGTTGACGAAGTCCTGGGGGGAGTTCGTTCCAGAGGGCGGGAGCCCCCACAGAGAAGGCCCTTCCTCTGGGTGTCGCCAGACGACACTGTCGCGCCGATGGCACCCTGAGGAGCCCCTCTCTGTGAGAGCGCACGGGTCGGTGAGAGGTATTCGGTAGCAGCAGGCGGTCCCGTAAGTATCCCGGCCCTATGCCATGGAGCGCTTTAAAGACATTCACCAACACCTTGAAGCGCACCCGGAAGGCCACAGGTAGCCAGTGCAGCCGGCGCAGGATAGGTGTCACCGGGAGCCACGAGGCTCCTCAATCACCCGCCGCTGCATTCTGGACTCACTGTACCCCCCGGATGCCCCACAAGGGGAGCCCCATGTAGAGAGCATTGCAGTAGTCCAGACGAGACGTCACAAGGGCGTGAGTGACTGTGCACAAGGCATCCCGGTTCAGAAAGGCGCACTGGCGCACCAGGCGAACCTGGTGGAAAGCTCTCCTGGAGACGGCCGTCAAATGGTCTTCAAAAGACAGCCGTTCATCCAGGAGAACGCCCAAATTGCGCACCCTCTCCATCGGGGCCAATGACTCGCTCCCGACAGTCAGCCGCGGACTCAGCTGGCTGTACCGGGATGCCGGCATCCACAGCCACTCCGTCTTGGAGGGATTGAGCTTGAGCCTGTTCCTCCCCATCCAGACCCGTACGGCCTCCAGACACCGGGACAGCACTTCGATGGCTTCATTGGGGTGGCCCGGTGTGGAAAAGTACAGCTGGGTGTCATCAGCGTACAGCTGGTACCTCACACCGAAGCCACTGATGATCTCACCCAGCGGCTTCATATAGATGTTGAACAGAAGGGGCGAGAGAATCGACCCCTGCGGCACCCCACAAGTGAGGCGCCGCGGGGTCGACCTCTGCCCCCCCGTCAACACCGTCTGCGACCGGTCGGAGAGATAGGAGGAGAACCACCGATAAACGGTGCCTCCCACTCCCAATCCCCCCAACCGGCGCAGCAGGATACCATGGTCGATGGTATCAAAAGCCGCTGAGAGGTCTAATAGGACCAGGGCAGAGGAATAACCCCTATCCCTGGCCCTCCAGAGATCATCCACCAACGCGACCAAAGCCGTCTCAGTGCTGTAACCGGCCGGAAGCCGGACTGGAACGGGACCAGATAGACAGTTTCCTCCAGGTGAAGGGGAACTGATATGCCACCATATTTCTACAACCTTCGCCGCCAAGGTTGAGACTGGACGATAATTACCTAAAACAGCCGGGTCCAGGAAGGCTTCTTGAGGAGGGCCTCACCACCGCCTCTTTCAAGGCGGCCGGAAAGACTCCTCCAACAAGGAAGCACTCAGAATCCCCTGAGCCAGCCTCGTGTCACCTCCTGAGTGGCCAGCACCAGCCAGGAGGGCACGGGTCCAGTAAACATGTGGTGGCATTCAATCTACCCAGCAACCTGTCCATGTCCTCGGAGTCACAGGGTCAAACTCATCCCATACAACATCACCAAGACCGCCTCAGACGCTCGTCCGAATCGCTGCAATCTTGGTCCAGACCGTCCTTCAGCTGAACGATTTTATCGTATAGATAACCGTTAAACTCCTCAGCACGCCCCTGTAACGGGTCATCCCGCCCCCTGGTGAAGGAGGGAGCGGTCACCGGAACAGGGCAGCTGGGCGGTTATCTGTCGACGCAATGAGGGAGGAGGCGAGCAACGCCGCATCCTCAGTGCCACTAGGTAGGTCCTAGTATAGGATCTAACTAGTGTCCGATCAGCCTCTGAACGGCTGGACCTCCAGGAACTCTCTAGGCGTCTTCTCCGGCGTTTCATCCCCCTCAGCTCCTCGGAGAACCAAGGAGCCGGTTGGGATCTACGCCGGGTCAGAGGGCGCAAAGGCACGACACGGTCTAAAGCCCCGCCGCAGCCCGCTCCCAGGCTGCAGCCAGTTCCTCTGCCGTGCCGTGAGCCAGATCCTCAGGAAGTGGCCCAAGCTCCGTCCGAACCTCTCTGGGTCCATCAGGCGCCTGGGACGGTACCAACGTAATGGTTCCGCCTCCCGCGGTGTTGGGTAGCGGTCAGAAAGTCCAGGCGAAGGAGAGAGTGATCTGACCATGACAAAGGTTCAATGACTATTTCCTTTAAGTCCAGATCTCTCGACCACTGACCAGAGACAAAAATCAGGTCCAGTGTGCCACCCCCGATGTGAGTGGGGCCATCCACTACTTGAGTCAGGTCCAAGGCCGTCATGGAGGCCAAGAACTCCCGAGCTACCGTCGATGACGAGCCGGCAGATGGCAGGTTAAAGTCCCCCATGACTAAAAGTCTGGGGGTCTCCACCGCCACCCCGGCAAGCACCTCTAGGAGCTCGGGCAGGGCCGCTGTCACGCAGCAAGGAGCCAGGTACGCGACCAGCAAGCCCATCTGACATCTATGACCCCACCTCACAAAGAGGGATTCACACCCGGATATCTGAGGTACAGTGGTCTCCTCGGCTCTAAACTCTCTTTAATCACAACCGCCACCCTCCACCCCTACCCTGGGCCTCGGCTGATGGAATGCACGGAAACCCGGTGGGCACATCCCAACCAGGGGCACACCCCCTTCGTTGCCCAACCAGGTCTCCGTAACGCCTATAACATCCGCGGCACCCCCCTGAATTAGATCATGTATTAGGGGGGCCTTATTGGCCACGGACCGTGCGTTGCATAACATCAGACGGAGGCCCAGGCCCTGGGGATCCTGGCCATCCGGGGAACGGGGAAAGTTAGATCGGGCACGCGATCGCCTGCATACATCGAACGCGTGACCCCTATATCGACACGATCCCCTTCCGCCATATCTGCCCCTCCCACTTACCGTGCCAATAGACTCACCTCACACAAAGGAACACCTCCCCCATAACCTCCGAACCCATTTGATAATCGCCACGAGCATGCGCTGGAACTGGTTTCCTCCCGACGGGCTACCCCATCACCCGCCCTACCCCTCCCACCCCTTAAAAATGCCCTGTCTAAAAACCCCCAAAGGCTCTTTCTTCTCGCATGCCACCTCTGTGGGTCCCAAGACCCGTCATTGAGGCCGGCCCTTGGTAGCGATATGGGCCATTCCTGCGAGGCGGGGCACTCGCAGGCGCAAGAGTTCACGTGCAGTGTAGCGCATAGGAAAGTGCGAATCGCGAGGGATGCTAAGGTGGTAAAATCCCAAAGTAATAGAAATGGTGAGTCTTCTAGCGGGAGTCCAGTTGGTCAAAGGACAGATGGAGCAGGAACCGGATAGCGATAACAGAACAGGAACAGACAGGCCGACAGTCTCCATAGCATGCCTATGGGAAGCAGTTCTACAGATCTTAATCAGGTAGACGTGGCTAGCGGTCAGCCCAAGTCCCGAGACCAGTCCAAGCTAGTCCAATCCAGTCCAATCCACTCCATCCCGCTGATGGAAATGCATGACCGCCCAGTTTAGATGACCCATGGTCCGGGATAGGGATAGAGGGGAGCGGAAATAAAATGGAGCAAGCCAGGCCATAAGGCCACAAAGGAAAATACGATGGAGCAAGCCAGGCCACCAAGGGCCATTCGATGACACATGATGGAAAGCTGCGACCAAACAGGCCACAAGAGGGGACAAACCTCAGCCACGGTTCCGGCCTCCTCTCCCACCGAGGCGTTACCACACCCATCCTCGGTGGGGCTGCCAAATACAGGGCGCCGTTGGACAGGCACCTCGCGGTCCACACAGCCCCGCCGGGCCCAACCAGCGCCGATGGAACTGGCGCCGATGGAACTGGCGCCGAAGGAGCCGGCAAGCCCACCGACAGGCAAAAACGGGCCGGGATTCGCGCCAGCCGAAACCAGGCCGAATCCACACCCCGAAGCCGTCGGAGCCAGGCCGGAATCACCGACGATCTCACGCCGCTGAAATTTGGCCAAGATCGCCGGGGTCGCCGCTGGAAAGGGCTCCGCTAGGCAGGGCTCGCCGCTGGACCGCTGGGCAGGGCTCCGCTGGGCAGGACTCGCCGCTGGGCCGCTGGACAGGGCTCCGCTGAGCAGGGCTCGCCACTGGGCCGCTGGGCAGATCTCCGCTAAGCAGGGCTCGCCGCTGGGCAGGGCTCGCCGCTGGGCAGGGCTCCGCAAACGAGGCAGGCCGCCCGCTGGGCAGGGCTCCGCTGGGCAAGGCAGGGCCAGAACCGAGGCCGAGGCCAAGCCTGCAACAAACAGCAGGCCTCCTCGCCTCCTCGCATCTCCGCTTCCTCCAAAATGGCCGCCCCTTCCGGACCGCCACTCCGCCCTCGCCCGCTCGGCTGTCGCATGACCGAGAGGCCACAAACCTCTCCAGCGGCAGCCAGACCGATCGAACCACACGCCGAGGGACCGGAGCAGCCTGGTGAGTCAGCCCAAAGCCTCCATTTCAAGGAAAAGCCGCCATCGCCGATTCGGGCTCCTCTAGGTCGCTACCATTCTCGCGCATGCGCAGAGCCTTATACAGGTAGTCCTTGATTTATGACCACAGTTAAGCCCAAAATTTCTGTTGCTAGCGAGACATTTGTTAAGTGAGTTTGCCCCATTTTACAACCTTTCTTGGCACAATTTTTAAGTAAATCACTTCAGTTGTTAAATTGGTGAAAAGGTTGCTAAATGAATCTGGTTTCCCCCTTGACTTTGGTCAATAGAAGGTTGCAAAAAACCCTGGGACACTGCAACCGTCATAGATATGAGCCAGTTGTCACGTGTCTGAATTTTGATCACATGACCATAGAGTTCCTGCAACAGTCGTAAGTGTGAAAAATGGTAATGTCACTTTTTTCAATGCTGTTGTAACTTCGGTCACTAAATGAACTGTTGTAAGTCGAGGACTAGCATAATATAAACCTTGGAAATATAATAACTGGGAAGAACATATATTTTTGTACGACTAGAACTCATGAAGGTGAACATATAATTTGAAAAAGCAATATTTGTCTCCTGCTAGATATAAATGCATTGGTTGGGATGGATGTGATGTGTTCACAAATATCTGGAGGGCATCAGATTGGACAAGACTAGACCCTCACACATGTACATATGCATACCTAAACATAGAGAAAAGGACGGAAGGAAGAAAGGAAGGAAGGAAGGAGGAAGGGAGGGAGGGAAGGTAGGTAAATAGGTATTATGAATATCTTCAAGGGTTATCTTCCCTGTATATCATTTTAGTTTGCAGAATTTATTATATTTCCTGATGCTTTATTAGTAATAAAATCCTACAATGTGGGGGGGAGGCTAAACTTATTATTAGCCATTGATTTCTTAGAAGGAGACAAGGCACATGGCTATAGAAATTGGACACCTTTTTTAAAAATAGCTACTTTTTAGGTTTGAGTACTTTTTATTTTTCATTTTTTTAATGCAAGCATAATGGCAGAACCATGCTTTTAAAGAGAGGACAGAAAAACGAGATCATATGTTTCCTTTTTTAGAAGATTAGACGTGAAAGCTTTGTTTATACCACTGCTTTGTGAGTTACAGTAATTTTGCAGCTTGAAGACAAATCCTAGGTCTGGGTTACTTTAGTGATACCTTAGTTATATAGGTAGTCATCGACCTACAATTGGGACCAGAAAAGTTCATCCTTAAGCAAATCACCATGATCGTTAAGCAAGACTTCATATTTGTGATGTTTCCCGCTGGATTTTCCATTGATTTTGCTTGTCAGAAGCTGATTGGGTAGGTCGCAATCATGATAATGTAATTACAGGAGGGCTGCAGCCATTGTAAATGCAAGCCAGTTGCCAAGTATCCTAATCACAATCATGTGACCCCCCCCAAGCCATGGCCCACTACTGGGCTGTGGCCTATTCAGAATTGGGTTGCAGAAGTGGCTGGCCAGAGCATGCAAATGCCTGCAGCTCAACTTGCATGAATGATGGGCACTTGTGTGTGTGTGTGCCAGCTGGCCACTCACGCAAGTCGAGCTGCACATATGTGCACTAACCCACCACTCTCTCACAGGCTGCCTACACGCATGCCCTGGCCCATTGTTTGTGCAGCCCAGTTCCCCTTCCCTTCCCCAGCTGGGCTCCCAAGCCCCAAGGGTTGGGGACTAGTGATTTAGAGAACAGGTCATAAGTAACAGTTCTTTCAGCATGGTTACAACTTTGAACTGTGGTTGTACAAATGGTCCTAAGTTGAGGACTACCTCTATTGTGGTTGAAGTTATAGTTTTCTTGGACAAATCGAGGAATTATGTATACCTACCTACCTACCCAACCAACTAACCAACCAACCAACCAAACCAGCCATATAATCCACTTTTCTTGTATCCTGCACTATTGCAGTCTTCCTACCTTAGTTGAAAAGCAAAAATAACCCCCCAAATGTGAGGAAAGTCTATCACTTTCATAGTTTTATTTATTTTGTCGTATTTAAGATCAGCCCATCTCCTTCCAAATATTTCCAAATATTTATATGGCTGGCTGTCGTAAAACCAAAATTCTGAGTACGACCATAATATAAAACAGTATCGCATAAAGAATGGAAACAAACCAATGCAAACAAACAAAAACACCTGGTGCCGCACCCAAACTCCCTGGAGGCAATCCACAGCAATCTCTTCCAACTCTGACTTCACCCTGTCCCAACACTTGAGAAAATAGCCAGCTCTTCACAGCTTTCCAGAAGGTTAAAAAGGTAGGGCTTGGCTGGATCTCAAGAGAAAGGTTGCTCCATAGGGTAGGGGCTGACACAGTTAAGGCAAGATCCTGCAAGATAGCAACACACATAAGGGGAAGAACCTGATTGCCACCCACTCGATCAAATCTGGTGGGATAAGCAGATATCTCTAGGCAGAGAGGTGGGGGCTCCTGCCCTTTGGAATGAACTGCCTCTGGGGTTGCGTCAACTCCCCGACCTCCGGACTTTTAAATGCGAGCTCAAGACTTTGTTATTCCATCGCGCGGGGCTAGCCTAACGAAATTTTAATGGGAGCTTTTATGATGGTTTTTACCCTAGTTTTAATTTTTTGGCCAAATTTTAGACTTAGTTTTTAAATATGTTTTTAACTTTTGTTTTATTGCTATGCTGTTTTTATATTGGCTGTGAACCGCCCTGAGTCCTTCGGGATAAGGGCGGTATAAAAATTGAAAAAATAAAATAATAAAAATAAATAAATAACCTGGCCCTGTGCTACATAGAGCTTGAAAAGTAAGAACCAGCACCTTGAATGTCACCCAGAAGATGCCATTAGAAGCCAGGGCAGCTCATGAAACAGAGGTGTAACATTAAGCAAACCTAGAGGTACACAATTCCGCGTGCGTTGTCGCATTCTGAACCAGTTGTAATTTCCGGGTGGTCTTCAAGAGCGGTTCCACCCAGAGTGCATTGCAGTAGTCCAGCTGGGAAGTGATCGAAGTGTGAGTGACGGTGAGCAAAAATAATAGTTCACCAAGCTAAAAATAGTTCTTGTTATTGGTGCAGGTGTGGTTTATAATGTTGGTTTTATAACTTGATGGTTGTTTGTAATGTTTGTTCATTTATTTTCCCTTCATAACCACTTGTTTAGTCTTCAGACAGTCTCTCCTTGTGTCCCATGAGATGTTTCTCTTGTGACTTACAGCTTTAGCTGAGGAGAAGAATGGTGGCTTGTTAGGACCTTTTCAGTAGTCATAACTCTCCAGCGAATTAAAATAGGTTGGCTTCTTTTTGCACCAGGCATCCTTTTTATCTTACACATTTTCTATGTATCTCACTTTTAACAAACTCTTAATCCAGTGTAGTGCAGTGATTAAGGTACCAGCCTGAAGCCAGGAATTCTAGTCCTGCCTTAGGCACAAAATGACCTTGGGCCAGTCCCTCTCTCTCTCTAGGAAGGAAGCAAGGGCAAAATACTTCTGAAATCTTACTGCAGGGACGTGTCCAGGCAGTAACCAGGAATCAGGACTAAATGGAAGGCACCGAAAGGGGGAGGGTGAAATCCTGGTTTATGGTTGCACTTGCAATTTGTTCTAATATATCTGCTATTCTGAATTATTTTCTTTCAGTGAAATTCAATTATTGCTTTACTTATGGCTAGACTTTGAGAACATGTGGCCAAATATAACAGGGATGGATGGATGGATGGATGGATGGATGGATGGATGGATGGATGGATGGATCAATGAATGGATGGATAATTTGGCAAGATTTTACATTCTGTTATTCTTGCACCAGATCTTATTTGTTCCAGCTTCATCCCATATGTAATACTAGCTGCATAGACGCTGTCTAGACAAACCTTCAAACTTTAGCTCCATGTACCACAACAAAGAAGGAATCTGCAAATGGGAGACTGCTTGCCTTGGCACCAATCCTCACAACCCTGAAACACACTTTGTTTGAAATATTTTATACGGCTTTCCATTGTCAGTGTGACAGTCTAGCAGGCAAACAATTTTTTTTTCTTTCCGAAAAAGCCCATCTTAGTCAGAGCTGTGCTAATAGAGCGCAACCGTAAGGAAATCTAGTTTTACAACTAATTAAAATTTTATCTAACTCGTAATCCATTAAGGAGAACCAGCTGTGGGATTCCTAGGCAGATTTTCGGTGGACAGGAATTCCACAGTCAAGAAATAATCCTCTTTGTCATCGCTTCTTCTGACTTTGCCACAAAAAGAAGGAAAGATCTAGAGAATCATCTATGAACATGAACCTGATAGTCAGGAATGTTGAGGAAAGATTACATAAGTGTGCTTCTTTCGTGGAAGTTGCTGTGAGAGAAATGTCACTAATTTGAGCCCTTAAAACAGTTCATTCAGCCTTTCACGTCCTTGCTTTAGGAAATAATTTTACAGATTGCTCCTTGGTTGCTACACACGAAGAGAGGGAGAGAAATCGGTTCAAGAAATCAAGTAAATATCCTTAGGAGTGACTGTGTCTTCTCCAAAATAGCACTGCTGATTTGATTTGTTTTGCGGTTTCATTTTCACAGAAGCAGGCAGGACCCGTCCATGTTCAGTGACTGGAAAAACCTTTGGCTGGGACCATAAGCGAACCCTCGCTGTTCCCCAGTTCCAAGGAAAGACAGTGTCTTTACTCTGCTTTGCCCAAGTGCGAAATTACATTGAGAAATGTTGGTAACAATTAAACTGCATGTTGCGCAGAAGTTTGTTTACAAGACAAGTGGATTCATTTTGTTCTCTTTTTCTCAAAGATGACGTCAGGTTGAGGTTTGGGAATAGTTAGATTGGAACATCTGTGCTGTTAATTCTGAAATGTTAAAGCTTCTCTCTCTCTCTCTCTCTCTCTCTCTCTCTCTCTCTCTCTTTCTCTCCCCCCCTCTCTCTCTCCCCGTCTCTCCCTCCCCCTCTCTCCCTCCCCCCCCCCCCCCATGTACTTTTATGTACCATGCATTTTTGCTGGTGTAAGCTTAACAAACAGCCTTTCCAAAATAAAAATGTGCATTTCATTTTGTTCATTTTATGATATCTCCCATAATCGATGACTTCTGTTACCAATTTTATTGGCCCAATTTTATTGGGGTATCAGAACAATTACCTGCAAGAATTTGTCTTAGTGTCTTTGACTGCAACAAATTAAGACGTTCTGTGCCCGAGAAGTTGCTGATCGGTGCCAAAAATGCGAAGTAATTTCAACCAGCATTTTTTCAGTCAGTGTTCATATAGGATTAAAGGAAGATAGTTAACTGGTTCAATTGCCTGCGTTTAAAAAAATCAAGTCAAAGCTAAATAATCCTCAGCAGTTCACCCCTATCTTTTTTGTTTGCTTTCTTGATAAACCTTTTGCTCTTCAGCATTTAAAACTCGCTGGTGGTTTAAATTAATTCTGAATATGGTGCCTTCACATGTTGTGCAGTAAAAGTTGATTTTTTTTCTTTAAGGAGGATCCGATTCGAAGACCATATTTCATACAGCTGAATTCAATATGGATTTTTTTAAAAAATTTGAATCCATTTTGTAAGATTGTTTGCCCATTGAAATTGGTAGGATTTAACTGTAGTTTGCAGAGAACTGAAGCTCAAATGTGGTATGTTTGTTTTTGACTTGGGAGTTGTGCAGATCTACGCCTTATATTTAAAAAAAACCCCAAAGCTGCTTTTTTGGGATGGATGCACATATGTTAACAGCACCCCCCACTACCATCACCACCTGCACAAACACACAGTATGTCTTAAGAATGTAACCAGTTCATAATAGCTTTCAGCCTCTGCAGTTGGATGCTTACTTATGCATACTTGGGAGACAGACCTCCTGTAATCAGTGGAGTTTTATTTCTGAGCTAAAAAAAAAGTCTTCTAATCATTAAAAACATATATATCAGTTCATGGGACTATGGGAAAAAATTCATGACTGCAAAATCTAAATGATATCAGCATGCTTGGTATTATTGCATTGTTTTCCTTTGGTTTAGGTGATATAGTCTCCATCTTTTTAATTAGATTTAAGGAAATATTTTTTCTGAGCCCAACATAAATCAAGTTACTCATGAAATCCATACATTTCATTTTATCATTAGTTGACTCTGATTCTCATCTTGTGTGTGAATGTAACCATGAATAAATGAATCTCTTTATTAAATCAGTTGTGTTTGCGATAACATTTTCTACAGTTTTCACTTGGATGGTTGAATTCCGCCAACCTGTGTTATTTCCATTGCTTTTAAAAAACCCACTTGCAACATACCAAATCAAGTATGTCCTTATAGTCTGAATATTTATCAAAATTCCCATCCAGGTAAAAAACGAAACATTAGGTAGGCAAAGCTATATTTTCAAGGCAGCTTCTGGATCTTTTATAATATCCCATTTTTTTAAATGAACATCTTAGAACAGAACAGTTTGGTATCCATCTTGGAAAAATAGCATCCCTTGAGGCTACAATATATTGGGAATCTTTTTAGATCAGACAGATGCCTGTTTTTCCCTGTGGACATGAATCTGAGGGGTCATATTGTCAACAATTCTTTTCACCATCAACTGGTATTCAGTCCAGAGAGAAATGCTTCTTTTGTTTGTGGATGGGTATAGTTTTAACAGAATAACAAGAGTTGGAAGGGACCTTGTAGGTCATCTAGTTCAACAACCCAACCCCCCCCCAAAAAAAAGAAGGAGACTATACATGATTTCTGACAGATGGCAGTCCAGTCTCTTCTTGAAAGAAGAGCTCTTCATCAAGAAAGTGATGAAGCTCCCACAACTTCTGAAGGCAAGCTGTTCCATTGGTTATATTTATGATTGTTAGCCACAGATCTGTTCATTAACTTGATTTATACCCTGCCTTTCTTCTTTAGTGTGTATTCAAACCTGCCAACAACACTTAGAAAACAAAAACAGGATGTAGAAAAAAAAATCAGTGTAGATGAAAAGCAACAAATGGACCCTAAAACTGAACAATAAGGAGCCTGGTGACAGAGGAATTTTACAGAAGTTTTAAAGGTAAAGAGAATGAAGTCCAAACACAATTCTTAAAGGGAGCACATTCCACAGCCTGGGAGCCATTGGAGGCCTTTCTTACATGCTGCAAAGGCAATGGGAACTTTGATAAAAGGGCTTTTCCTGATGGCCATAACCCTAGCTGAATAGGTTTATCTTTTTAATTTGTCTAATCCTCGAAAAGCCATCTGCAATTGTTGCTCTCACCCTAACTTGGAATAACAGATTCCATTGCTTAACTAAAAAGACTCCATTTCAATGATTTCTTGTTTCTCTAGCAAAGTGAAAAAGGAATGAATAGGATATTAAATGGAAGAGGACTGTTACGGCTAACTTGGAAGTGGAGGATTCTTATGCCCCATACCCTGCTCTGGATGCATTGGATGAGTGTCAGGAACCAAAGCCTGATTGCGCCCACATTCATCCAGAACAGCTGTGGCTGCATCAGGTGACAAAGAATCTGATCCCATCTGATGCCCACTCCATTGTCAATTCAACAATGTAAATCAAACCAGCACCATATGAATCAGGACTACTTCTATTTTAACAGCCATAGTAACAGAGTCTTGCAAATCTGAATATACTACCTCCTCCGTCTTTAACTAGGAACGGACTTGTCTGAGATGTTTTCTCAAGTTGTTTTCTTGGCCACGGTTATCTAACCATTGCCTTGGTAGTAGTTCTTTCTCCTGTTCTTCAAGGCCATTTCATGTGCCATGTATGTTAGGTTGTGCTCTATGCTGAGCAGAGCAAAGTTATTCCTTCTCACTAGGCAAGGATGTTTCCAACCTTGATTGGCTTCCACCTGGCAAAAGCTTTACGTAAGAGCCACTGTTCCTTGTTGTTCTTGTTCAGTCGCTAAGTTGCATCCCATTCTTTGTGCCCCATGGAACATAGCTTATCAGGTTTTCCTGTCCTCCACTGTGTCCTGGAGTTTTCCCAAATTCATGTTCATTGCGCCAGTGATACCATCTAACCATCACATTCTCTACCGGCCCCTTCTCTTTTTGCCTTCAATCTTTCCCAACATCAAGATCTTTTCCAATGAGTCCTCTCTTCTCATTAGATGGCCAAAGTATTTAAGCTTCAGGCTTCAGTATCTGTTCTTCCAAAGAGCAATCACGGTTGATTTCCCTTTGGATTGACTGATTTGATCTCCTTGCAGTCCAGAGGACTCTCAAGTATCTCCATTATCACAATTTGAAAGCATCAGTTCTTTGATGCTCAGCCTTCCTTATAATCCAGCTCCACCTGCCATACATTACTATTGGGAAAACGCTTCGGCGATACAGTCAAAGGTTCAATGCTACTCAGGAAGAATCTGTTGGGAACAACAATTTTAATCTGAGCCTGTGAGGCCTTGAGCCTCTTCTCTCTTGAAACTCATTCTCTGCAAACTTGGATTTGATGACAACCAGATATATCTTTATCCACAGTGGAATTACTTGCTTCCAGAAGCTGTGAGTGCTCCAACACTGGAGGTTTTAAAGAAGCAACTGGTTGGATTCAGGTCACATTTGTGTTAGAACTTCGCTGTGATGTTTACGATACTATACGCACACTTTTGCTTGCCATTGCCTGGACTTGTTCAACCTGAAACCTAATTTGTACAGAATGTATGTGCATGTTGAGCCAAAAACCACCAAACAGAACAAATCACCTGAGAATTGATCATTCCGGACCTGAACTATATGAGCTGATATAGGAATATAAGCTTTTTTTGCAAAAATATCTGGTCTGTAATTATTTTTCCAACAATGATCAAGGAAGCAGCTGTTCTTCCTCACTGTGGCCACATCAGCAGCTGGTACACAGCAACATTGTCTTCTGTACCCAGAAGTGACATTTAGGTGTCATGATGAATGTTGATGGAGTGTTGATGGAGTTAATGTGAATTTATCTGATTTCCTTTCAGAGCCCTCTGCAAGGTATCTCTGTCTTTTGTCTCCTGTCCGACAGCAAGTTAGGGTTAGGACCCCAAGTTCAAGTATTGAGAGAGGAAGAAAATATCTGTTCATTTCCTCTATATTGCTCATGGTCATAAATGTGTATTGGGATCTTTTTGAAATTAAAAAGGTCCGAGTGTTTTGAGCTGCAAGCAGAGGAAGGGCATTCTAAAAGTAATCCTTCACTTTTGACCACAATTTGGACCATTTTTGTTCCAATGGTTGCTAAGTGTTAAGTTGTTTGCAGTTGCTAAGTGAGTCAGGGGATCATTAAGTGAATCTAGCATCCTCCATTGATTTTGCTTGTTAGAAGCTGCCTGGAAAGGTTGCAAATAGCATTCATGTAATCCAATGTCATAAATATATACTGGTTGCCAAGCATCTGAATTTTGATCACATGGGGATGCTGTAATGGTCATAATTGGGTATGACTAGTTTAATGAAAAGAAGGACTGGGGTGACACGATAGAGTTCCAATATCTCAGGGATTGCCACAAAGAAGATGGAGTCAAGCCAGTGGTGAAATGTAAAATTTGTTACTACCAGTTCTGTGGGAGTGACTTGGTGTGTGTGTGGGGTAATGTGACTGGGTGGGCATGGCCAACTTTTTTTTTTAACTTTTAAAAGCATTTTTTCTACAACCTCTTCAGCCGAAGAGGTTGTAGAAAAAATGCTTTTAAAAGGCTCTGACTATCCCAACTGAGCCGCACGATCATCAGAGCCTTTTTTTTACTTTTAAAAGCATTTTGTTGGCCGAAGAAAAAATGCTTCTAAAGTTAAAAAAAAACAAACTCTGATGATCGTGCGGCTCAGCTGGACATGGGGGGGGGTAGGGATTTTTGCTACCAGTTCTCCGAACTACCCGCCGCCATTGCAGGTGATCCGGTCCGAACCGGGAGCATTTCAACCCTGAGTCAAGCTATTTTTCAAAGCACTTGAAGGCAGGACAAGGAGCAATAGGTGGAAACTAATTAAGGAGATCAGCAACCTAGTACTAAGAAGTTTCCTGACAGAACAATTAATCAGTGGAAACTACTTGCCTCCAGAAGTTGTGAATGCTCCAACACTGGAAATTTTTGACAAGAGATTGGACAATCATTTGTCTGAAATGGTATAGGGTTTCCTGCCTGAGCAGTGGGTTGGGCTAGAAGACCTCCAAGTTCCCTTCCAACTTTGCTATTCTATTCTATAATGCAAGGACCAGTTGTAAGTCACTTTTTTCAGTGCCATTGCGACTTTGAATGATTGCTAAATGAATGACGGTAAATCGAGGACTAACTGAACACTTTCCCTCTTTTTATTATGTTATCATGTTTTCCCAAAAATAAGACAATTTTATATTTTTTTGAACCCCGAAATAAGTGCTTGGCCTTATTTTTGGAGAGATCTTATTATTTTGAGGCACATGGAGGAAGTCAGGGCTCTTCTTGCCGTCTTACCTGATTTCCAACTCTGTCTTCCTTACCCTAACCAGAGGAAAGGGCGGGGACAGGCTGCGCGTGCGATTAAATATTTTCAGGAAGGGCTTATTTTCGGGGAGGGCTTATTTTCGCACATGTGCTCAATAAACCTTATCCGGGGAGGTCTTGTTTTCGGAGAAACACAGTATAAATTTTAATACATTGTCTTGTTTCTATACATAGATCTTAGTTTAATGTGTTTAAAAATTATGATTCTGTTAAAATCATAGTATCGAGAAGAGAGAAATAAAGAAAAGGATTCTGTCAATGCTAATTACAGTTTAGGAGGACAATATTAGAAGCATAAAATTGCTTAGCTTTTTCATATGCTGTAAAACTGCAAATTCTGAGAGAGAGAAAAGGATAGCTATCGATTAGTCTTTACTATTTTATTCTTTTTGAAGACTTTTGTGCAAGATTCTCCCAAGAGTAAGGCCAAAATATATTAAATACCTAATCTGATATGGCCTTTCCTTTTTTTATCCAGTGACGTCAAAGAGCTGTATACATTTCATACGTAATGGAATTAAATTTGAATGTGTAATCCTTTTAGACTCACTGTTCCTGATTGGCAGGATTCTAGATCCATATTGAATCCTGCAAAGCATCTTCTGCAGACATCCTACTCTGCCCTGTGTTGTGATAAAGAAGTGTCTGTTTCTGAAAAAAGCGGGTGTGGAAATTGTTTCTGGATCAGACAGTTTCCTGTTCCAAAATCTCTTCTGCAAGGCAGAGGAGGAGAAAGGAAGATCACAAAGGGCCTCTTTCCATCTGCAAACTGATGTAATGGGTTGAAATGCATGGTGGCAGGCTGTCAAAAAAAAAAAAAAAAGGCTGCAGGTTCTATTAATCCAGGAAGGGGACATTGTTGATGTTTTGCTCTGTGCTGTCCCTTCAGCAGCAGTTCAGAGACTTTCAATTCTCTATTGAAGTCCAGCCATGTGTGCACCAGATTCTCCTCTGCTAAAGCATCTATCTTGGATTTGGGTGGGGTGTCTATTCAGGAAGCTGCAGGCAAAGGAGCTCTCTCTGGGCAGATTAGTAGAGAGATTCCTCTTGTGAAATTTTGATTGTTCAAGGTTCCTGGTTTTGCAAAATCCTTAGTGCTGTCTGAATTTGGTCATTTTCTTGCAGATGTTTCATAATCCAACATCTTTATAAAATGTTACCTATGGTTGGGTAATCAAACATCTGCAGGTAAACAACCAAGCTCAGACAGTATCAAGGACTCCATAATTCATCTATTAATATTCTCTTCTATTGGCTCCTGGTTCCTTTTGTGGGAAATGATGAAAAGCTGGATTAGGACAAAGGCTGACAAAATGTTTAATGGAAATGGCATTTGGCGCCAACACATATTCCTAGACTGCTCCTCTTCCTCTTAGCTGTCACTCACCCACCTCTGTGCCAGAAGGAGCCACAGAAATGTTTCCTGAAAATGCAAAGAGTAGGCTAACTTGAAATCTTCAAAAAGGAAAAAACAGATCCAGGAAACTACAGATCTATCAGTCTGACCTCAATACCGGGGAAGATTCTGGAAAAGATAATCAAGCAACGAATCACCGAACACCTAGAAGCAAACAAAGTAATAACCAAAAGCCAACATGGGTTTCTCAAAATAGATCATGCCAGACTAATCTTATCGCATTCTTTGACAAAATGACAAAAGTAGTAGACCAGAGGACTGCTGTCGATATAATTTAGTTGGACTCCAGTAAAGGATTTGATAAAGTAGACCATACCCTACTACTAGATAAAGTAGCAAAATGTGGGTTAGACAGCACCACTACCAGATGGATTCGTAACTGGCTGACCAACCGCACTCAACGTGTAGTCCTCAACGGAACTACATCCACATGGAGGGAAGTATGCAGTGGAGTACCCCAAGGCTCTGTTTTAGGCCCAGTACTCTTCAACATCTTCATCAATGACTTGGACCAGGGGATAGATGGGGAACTCATCAAATTTGCAGATGACACCAAGCTGGCAGGAATAGCCAACACTCCAGAAGATAGGCTCAAGTTACAGAAAGATCTTGGCAGACTTGAACATTGGGCACTATCTAACAAAATGAAATTCAACAGTGAAAAAAGTAAGGTTCTACATTTAGGCCAAAAAACAAAATGCACCAGTACCGTATATGTGGTACCTTGCTCAATAGTAGTACCTGTGAGAGGGATCTTGGAGTCCTAGTGGATAACCATTTAGATATGAGCCAGCAGTGTGCAGCAGCTGTTAAAAAAGCCAACACAGTTCTGGGCTGCATAAACAGAGGATAGAATCAAGATCACGTGAAGTGCTAGTACCACTTTATAATGCCTTGGTAAGGCCACACTTGGAATATTGCATCCAGTTTTGGTCGCCACGATGTAAAAAGATGTTGAGACTCTAGAAAGAGTGCAGAGAAGAGCAACAAAGATGATTAGGGACTGGAGGATAAAACATATGAAGAACGGTTGCAGGAACTGGGTATGTCTAGTTTAACAAAAAGAAGGACTAGGGAGACATGATAGCAGTGTTCCAATATCTCAGGGGCTGCCACAGAGAAGTGGAGTCGGGCTGTTCTCCAGAGCACCTGAGGGTAGAACAAGAAGCAATGGGTGGAAACTGATCAAGGAAAGAAGCAACTTAGAACTAAGGAGAAATTTCCTGACAGTTAGAACAATTAATAAGTGGAACGACTTGCCTTCAGAAGTTGTGAATGCTCCAACACTGGAAATTTTAAGAAAATGTTGGATAACCATTTAGATATGAGCCAGCAGTGTGCAGCAGCTGTTAAAAAGCCAACATGGGTTTGTCAAAACAGATCATGCCAGACTAATCTTATCGCATTCTTTGACAAAATGACAAAATTAGTAGACCAGAGGAATGCTGTTGATATAATTTACTTGGACTTCAGTAAAGCATTTGATAAAGTAGACCATAACCTACTACTAGATAAAGTAGAAAATGTGGGTTAGACAGCACCACCACCAGATGGATTCGTAACTGGCTGACCAACTGGACTCAACGTGTAGTCCTCAACGGAACTACATCCACATGGAGGGAAGTATGCAGTGGAGTACCCCAAGGCTCTGTTTTAGGCCCAGTACTCTTCAACATCTTCATCAATGACTTGGACGAGGGATAGATGGGGAACTCATCAAATTTGCAGATGACACCAAGCTGGCAGGAATAGCCAACACTCCAGAAGATAGGCTCAAGTTACAGAAAGATCTTGACAGACTTGGACATTGGGCACTATCTAGCAAAATGAAATTCAACAGTGGAAAAAGTAAGGTTCTACATTTAGGCCAAAAAACAAAATGCACCAGTACCGTATATGTGGTACCTTGCTCAATAGTAGTACCTGTGAGAGGGATCTTGGAGTCCTAGTGGATAACCATCTGACTGAGATGGTGTAGGGTTTCCTGCCTGGGCAGGGGTTGGACTAGAAGGCCTCCAAGGTCCCTTCCAACTCTGTCTTCCTTACCCTAACCAGAGGAAAGGGCGGGGACAGGCTGCGCGTGCGATTAAATATTTTCGGGGAGGGCTTATTTTCGCACATGTGCTCAATAAACCTGATTGGGCTTATTATCCGGGGAGGTCTTGTTTTCGGAGAAACACAGTATAAATTTTAATACATTGTCTTGTTTCTATACATAGATCTTAGTTTAATGTGTTTAAAAATTATGATTCTGTTAAAATCATAGTATCGAGAAGAGAGAAATAAAGAAAAGGATTCTGTCAATGCTAATTACAGTTTAGGAGGACAATATTAGAAGCATAAAATTGCTTAGCTTTTTCATATGCTGTAAAACTGCAAATTCTGAGAGAGAGAAAAGGATAGCTATCGATTAGTCTTTACTATTTTATTCTTTTTGAAGACTTTTGTGCAAGATTCTCCCAAGAGTAAGGCCAAAATATATTAAATACCTAATCTGATATGGCCTTTCCTTTTTTTATCCAGTGACGTCAAAGAGCTGTATACATTTCATACGTAATGGAATTAAATTTGAATGTGTAATCCTTTTAGACTCACTGTTCCTGATTGGCAGGATTCTAGATCCATATTGAATCCTGCAAAGCATCTTCTGCATAGACATAGGAAGTGGAGAATGCTGTAGATCAGGAGTCCCCAACCCCTTGGTCCATGGACTGGCACCAGTTTGCAGCATCCCAGAAACCAGGCCATGTAAACAAGCGAAGCCCCATCCACAGGATGCAGACAATACGTGAAACCATGCCCCTTCCGGTACACGGAAAAAATTCTCTCCACCAAACTGGATCCTGGTACCTAAACAGGGGCCACTGCTATAGATGGATAGATGTATCTGCTTCTTATACAACAGAATTAAACCAGATTGTTTATATACCACATTTTTTGGAGTATAAGACACACTGAAGTATAAGACGCACCTTAGTTTTTGGGGAGGAAAATAAGAAAAAAGCTGATTGGCAGGTGGATTGGCCTCCCAGAATACCCCCGATCAGCTGTTCCCAGAAGTGAATTTTAGCAACAGGTTCCTTGGTTGTGAGCTCTGTGCCTTGTTTTGTTTTTTGTTTTGCTTTTTTTTCTGCCTCTGAAAGCCTCAGAAACAGCTTCAGAAAAAAAGCCTCTGAAGCTCTATTTGGGAACTTCTTTTCTGAAGCTCTGTTTGGGGGCTTCATTTCTGAAGCTTCATTTCTGATGCTTTTTTCAGTCTCTGAAACCTCCATTTGGGAAGCTGGGCGGGGCTACATTCGGAGTATAAGACACACCCAAATTTCCCCCCTCTTTTTTTGGGGAAAAAGATGCATCTTATACTCTGAAAAATACGGTATCTGTTCCATATATGAACTTGTGTAGATTTGCATATACAGAGACAGACGGATTTCAAAACCAAACTCTGTTCTAGTAAGCATGTGCAAAACATTTCAATTCAGATTGTATTTAATTTGAAATAGTCTGCTGTAAAGACAGAATGGACTGTTTCGAGCATATGCTTCTAAAATGATTTAAGTATCTTGTTCTGCTTGAAGCAACATATGGTGTGCAGGAAGCAACGTGTTTTATTTATTTATTTAATCGATTTGTATAGCCACCCATCTCAACAAGTGACTCTGGGAGGTGAACAATATCACGTCAAAAAATAAATACATCATAACTACAAACATTAAAATGCATAGCAGCCAACGAAGGCATCACAATTAACAATTCTAATATACAGTCAAGGGTATCTGTGTGTCCTTGTACACACTTGGAGGGGTCTCTGGTCTGGGCACAATAGAATAGAATAGAATAGAATAGAATTTTTTATTGGCCAAGTGTGATAGGACACACAAGGAATTTGTCTTTGGTGCATACGCTCTCAGTGTACATAAAAAAAAAGATACATTCATG
Source organism: Ahaetulla prasina (assembly GCF_028640845.1). Taxonomy (NCBI): domain Eukaryota; kingdom Metazoa; phylum Chordata; class Lepidosauria; order Squamata; family Colubridae; genus Ahaetulla; species Ahaetulla prasina. The sequence goes on along the minus strand of NC_080540.1, from coordinate 39,433,282 downwards.
AAGAATCATAAGGTACAACAATTAATGATAGTCATAGGGTAAAAATAAGCAATCAAATTGTACTAGGAAACAATCGATATAAATTGTAAGGATACCAGCCATATAGTCATAAGTGCAAAGAGAGGGTGATAGTTTTGCACTACAAATAGGTTGAATTCAGAATGTTTTGAATCGAAACACAGCACTTATTTTATACCAATAAGCCATTCTATTTCACCGTTTTAAATACCAACTGGCAATCCTTCTCTAGACTTTTACAAAACAGTTTCTAAGGTTGAACCAATGGCGAAATGCTCCCGGTTTTGACTGGATCTTGTGATCCGGTAGCGATTGTGGCCAGTAGTTCAGCGATCCGGTAGTGATGGCAGAGCAAAGCTCCTCTCACCTGCCCGGGTGTCATTACTTCCTGGTTTTAACCAGGAAGTAATGTGTTTTTTACCTTCTGCGCATATACAGAAGGTTTTGCGCATGCGCAGGTCTGCGTGTGCATGTGATGCGTACATGTGCACTTCCGAACCGGTAAGGGAGGTAAGTAAATTTCACATCTGAGTTGAACTTGAGACCTTCTACTGTATATACTGTATATGAGCACAGCAACATAATTTGGGCCCAATTCAAAATTTCAGTATTTGTAATTCATGCAGACTGAGTTATCCAGTTCTTAATTATATCAAAGTACATCACAACAGAAAGAAAAAAAAATCAATTGTTAAACCATGTGCCTCTCCCTTTTAAACGGAACAGCCACGTACTATATGTTCCTTATTTGTTTTCTAAAGGCACTAAAGAGCTTGATGAGAATTTCAATGACAACGTGAAATTTTGCAATAAAAATACAGATGCTGTTCTTAACACAAATGAGTCTAATTTTGCAGTCATATTTGCATTCCTTTTTGGAAAATAAAATCCACGTTACTTGCTTCTTTTTCTCTTTATGATGCAGACCAGCTCAGACCTGTCTTTCTGGTTTGCGTTTTTTTTTTTAAGGAAGGGATTTGCCGGACAAATTGTGTTTTTGTTCAATCTCTTCTTGATTGGGAGATACTGTTTCAGGTTTAGAAGTACCTTGGAATTTTTAAGCCGCAATTTGCTGCTGTTGTTTTTTTCATTCAATATAAACCTCTTTGAATCCCTGTTGATTTCTATCCCAGACAGAGAAAAAAACGGCCTTTTGAAAATAGCGGGGGGGGGGTGTTGGCGGGGTGGTTGTGTGTGTGTGTGCCTTCCATTTGCTAGCCTTATTTTATCCTTTAACAGCTTGGCACACTTTGAGAATCATAGGCTAGCAGTGCTACCTCCAAAGTAACACACATGCATAGTGAGAAGAAAGTTGCTACTTACAAGTTGTTTAAAAGTGATGTGTGTTCTTCCCCCACTCCCCCCCCCCGCCAAAAAAACCCCAACATAGTAAGGGACTTGAGAGGGTGAATAAGAGGTGCTTGTTTCCTCACTCAAGCAAGAAGGCCTATGTTGAAATCCACCCTTGGATGCAGAACTTAACAAGAATTTTTGGGCCAATTCAAAATTTCAGTATTTGTAATTCATGCAGACTGAGTTATCCAGTTCTTAATTATATCAAAGTACATCACAACAGAAAGAAAAAAAAATCAATTGTTAAACCATGTGCCTCTCCCTTTTAAACGGAACAGCCACGTACTATATGTTCCTTATTTGTTTTCTAAAGGCACTAAAGAGCTTGATGAGAATTTAAATGACAACATGAAATTTTTCAATAAAAATACACATGCTGTTCTTAACACAAATGAGTCTAATTTTGCAGTCATATTTGCATTCCTTTTTGGAAAATAAAATCCACGTTACTTGCTTCTTTTTCTCTTTATGATGCAGACCAGCTCAGACCTGTCTTTCTGGTTTGCGTTTTTTTTTTAAGGAAGGGATTTGCCGGACAAATTGTGTTTTTGTTCAATCTCTTCTTGATTGGGAGATACTGTTTCAGGTTTAGAAGTACCTTGGAATTTTTAAGCCGCAATTTGCTGCTGTTGTTTTTTTCATTCAATATAAACCTCTTTGAATCCCTGTTGATTTCTATCCCAGACAGAGAAAAAAACGGCCTTTTGAAAATAGCGGGGGGGGGGTGTTGACGGGTTGTTTGTGTGTGTGTGTGCCTTCCATTTGCTAGCCTTATTTTATCCTTTAACAGCTTGGCACACTTTGAGAATCATAGGCTAGCAGTGCTACCTCCAAAGTAACACACATGCATAGTGAGAAGAAAGTTGCTACTTACAAGTTGTTTAAAAGTGATATGTGTTCTTCCCCCACTCCCCCGCCATAAAAACCCCAACATAGTAAGGGACTTGAGAGGGTGAATAAGAGGTGCTTGTTTCCTCACTCAAGCAAGAAGGCCTATGTTGAAATCCACCCTTGGATGCAGAACTTAACAAGAATTTTTGGGCCAATAACTCTCTCTTAGTTCAATTTATAGTACAGGATAATTATTGTGAGGGGAAAAAATACCACCTCAAGCTCCTGAAGAAAAGGTGAAATAGAAATCTAGCCAATAAAAATGAACAAAAGCTGAGGTTGTAATAACGAAGAACATCCTTTTTTAAAATACTTTTTAAATTAGGTTATAAATTATTATGAAATACAAAATCAAATAAGAGGACAGGGAGAGGGAAGGGGCAAAGAAAAGTGAGGAAGGTTAGGGAAAGAACAAGAAAAAGAAGCATTGACTTCCAACTCTTATCTGTTACAGGAGAATAAGGCATTAACAACAAATCACAACTTTTTGTTTTGCCATAATAGTATAAACCAGTCATTTCTACAAAAGTACACCAGTCTAATCTGTAAAACCCAAAATCAAAATATCCTTCTTTTCCATATCAGGCGTGAAGTTCAGAAGCAGTTTCCATGTGGAAACAAAAGTACTTATGTTTTTTTCTTTGAACAAAGTAGTCAATTTTGCCATTTCAGGCAACTCCATCCTCTTCTGCAATTCTTCTATAGTAAGAATCAAAGTATCCTTCCATTTTTGTGCATAATCTTGCTGCTGTCAACATGTTATAGTGACAGAGTTCCAAACTTTTTCTCCAATTCTTTTTCCATTAAACCTATGAGGAAAAGTTCTGGTTTCATATTTATCCCTCTTTTCAAGATTTTCTGTGTTAAGATATGAATCATATTTTTTTTGCTTTATCATATGTCCACCATAGATGGTAAAAGCTCCCTTCTTTGTTTTTACACTTCCAACATACATTTGACATACCTTTATACATCTTACATAACTTATCTGAGTAACTTATTTGAACGAAGAACATTCTAATAATAAGTACTAGTATATCATTTAATTGATATTGTTGCACTAAAATAAGCAAAGGAATGGGAGTTAAAAGTGTAAATAATTTCTTCTGATAATATAAGATCCTGGTAATTTTGACTTTACCAGCCTGTTGATAATTTCATGACAGGTAGAGGTATCTAATTCTGTTGATTAGAGCATTTCACTGTCATCTGCACCTCTATAACTGTCTGGTTTGGTTCTGCAACTCAACAAGACAGAACAGACTTCAGAGGATAATTAGAACTGCAGAAAAAACGCAGAAATGGACAAACTAACTCTGAGTCTGAAGGATAAAGAGACATCAGTATTTTATGGTATATGGGAACGGTGGTATGGATGGATGGAAAGGAGATAGGAATATTTAGTTACTAAGTATAATCAATAGATAAAATAAGAACACAAATATGTATAATTTAATGTTTGTCATTATTGCATGGATTATTGTTAGATGAAAAACACCACAAATAGCTGTTAAATGAGATAAGCTTTTCTTTTTCCTTTTTTTCTATGCTTTTAATGTAAAAAAGTTCAATAAAGTATATATATACAAGGGGGAAAAAAAGAACTGCAGAAAAACAATTGCTACCAACCTGCCTTCCATTGAGGACCTGTATACTGCAAAAAGAGGGCTGTGAAAATATTTACAGACCCCTCACATCCTGGGCATAAAATGTTTCAACTCCTATCCTCAAAACGACGCTAAAGAGCACTGCACACCAGAACAACTAGACACCAGAACAGTTTTTCCCCCGGACACCATCACTTTGCTAAACAAATAATTCCCTCAACACTGTCAAACTATTCACTAAGTCTGCACTACTATTAATCATCTCATCATTCCCATCACCCATCTCCTTCCACTTATGACTGTACGACTGTAACTTTATTGCTGATATCCTTACGATTTATATTGACTGTTTCCTGATATGACTTGATTGCTTATTTGTTCCCTATGACTATCATTAAGTGTTGTACCTTATGATTCTTGATGAACGTAACTTTTCTTTTATGTACACTGAGAGCGTGTGCACCAAGACAAATTCCTAGTGTGTCCAATCACACTTGGCCAATAAAAAATTCTATCCTATCCTATCCTATCGATAATATCAAAAAGATAAAGCTACCAATTGCTCTTCATCCTAGAAGCAAAGTATATGCTACTCTGTTTTAGAGGCACTAAGTCTCTGAATTAAGTTTGCCAGAGAAAAGGAATGAGAAGATCCCAATGTTTTTGGGGCCTGCCAGGAAACAGCATGGGAAAACGGAATACTGGGCTAGATGAGTTTTTGATCTGATCCAGCAAATCTATTTTTAACAATTTCACAAAAAGCTTCAAGAAGACAGATGCTATAGTTGCTTCTCCTATAACCTTGTCATTATTTTCTTGGGCCTGAGGAGGAAAGGTAAGACTTTTGCCAAAATGATAAAAGTTGCAAGTAAACACAACAGAATAGAGGGTAAATAAATAAATCTCTTTGGTGGAGTTTGAGAACATTATTTTAAGATTTTGGTCACCACTTCTATTTATAACTAACCCAGGTTGCTATAGGGGAGGAAAATAGTGATATTAATTTTTTTAAAAGTAGAAGATGCAAATGACCTTGACAGAAATAGGCAAGAACTGTTACCAAAGCAGTGAGGGGGAAAAACAAATTGTGTCCAAAACAAGCAGAAAATGCATGGAAACGGCTGAGGCAGAAATCTCCCTCATGAGCCTAAGAAGGGGGAGGCATAAAGCAAGTTAGACTCAAAAGATTCTGTTACTATAGCCAATAATAAAAACCCAGTCTCAATAAAAGTAGTTTTGGCCTTCCTTGTGGAGTTGATTTCTTGGTTTTTTGCTACCTAGTGGAGCCGACATTTTGCTGGATACTAAAACAATAGATTAGGCTTCCCTCTTGGCTCTGGATTTACTAAGAATTGTGCATCATTATTTTATTTATTTATTTATTTATTTTATTTGATTTTTATACCGCCCTTCTCCCGAAGGACTCAGGGCGGTGTACAGGCATAATAAAACCAACAATACAATATACAAATTTAAAATACGATTTAAAAAACTTATTTTAAATTAGCCCAATGATTAAAATTTACCATACTAAAAAACCCCGTTTAAAATTAATAAATTTAAACAATAAAATCCCATTTTAAGCCAGCCCCGCGCGGATAAAAAGATGAGTCTTGAGTTCGCGACGAAATGTCCGAAGGTCGGGTATTTGGCGAAACCCGGGGAAGTTCGTTCCAGAGTGTGGAGCCCCACAGAGAAGGCCCTTCCTGGGGCCGCCAGCCGACATTGTTTGGCGGACGGCACCCTGAGAAGTCCCTCTCTATGGGAGCGCACGGGTCGGTGGGAGGCATGTGGTAACAGCAGGCGGTCCCGTAAGTACCCAGGTCCCAAGCCATGGAGCGATTTAAAGGTCATAACCAACACCTTAAAGTGCACCCGAAGGCCACAGGCAGCCAGTGCAGTCTGCGCAGGAGCGGTGTTACATGGGAGCTACGCGTAGCTCCTCTATAACCCGCAGCTGCATTCTGGACTAACTGAAGCCTCCGAGCGCACTTCAAGGGAGCCCCATGTAGAGAGCATTACAGTAATCCAAGCGAGAGGTAACGAGCGCATGAGTGACTGTGCATAAGGCATCCCGATCAAGGAAGGCGAACTGCCGAACCAGGCGAACCTGGTGGAAGGCCCTCCTGGAGACGGCCGTCAAATGGTCTTCAAACGACAGCCGATCATCCAGGAGGACACCCAAGTTGCGCACCCTATCCTTTGGGGCCAGTAACTCGCCTCCAACAGCCAGCCGCTGGATAAAAAGATGAGTCTTGAGTTCATGACGAAATGTCCAAGGTCGGGTATTTGGCGAAACCCGGGGAAGCCTGCTCCAGAGTGTGGAGCCCCACAGAGAAGGCCCTTCCTGGGGCCGCCAGCCGACATTGTTTGGCGGACGGCACCCTGAGAAGTCCCTCTCTATGGGAGCGCACGGGTCGGTGGGAGGCATGTGGTAACAGCAGGCGGTCCCGTAAGTACCCAGGTCCCAAGCCATGGAGCGATTTAAAGGTCATAACCAACACCTTAAAGTGCACCCGAAGGCCACAGGCAGCCAGTGCAGTCTGCGCAGGAGCGGTGTTACATGGGAGCTACGCGTAGCTCCTCTATAACCCGCGCAGCTGCATTCTGGACTAACTGAAGCCTCCGAGCGCACTTCAATGGAGCCCCATGTAGAGAGCATTACAGTAATCCAAGCGAGAGGTAACGAGCGCATGAGTGACTGTGCATAAGGCATCCCGATCAAGGAAGGGGCGCAACTGCCGAACCAGGCGAACCTGGTGGAAGGCCCTCCTGGAGACGGCCGTCAAATGGTCTTCAAACGACAGCCGATCATCCAGGAGGACACCCAAGTTGCGCACCCTATCCTTTGGGGCCAGTAACTCGCCTCCAACAGCCAGCCGCGGCTGCAGCTGACTGAATCGGGGTGCCGGCATCCACAGCCACTCCGTCTTGGAGGGATTAAGCTTGAGCCTGTTTCTCCCCATCCAGACCCGTACAGCTTCCAAACACCGGGACAGCACTTCGACAACTTCATTGGGGTGGTCCGGGGTGGAAAAGTACAGCTGGGTGTCGTCAGCGTACTGCTGGTATCTCACCCCGAAACCACTGATGATCTCACCCAACGGCTTCATGTAGATGTTGAACAGCAGGGGCGAGAGAATCGACCCCTGTGGGACCCCACAAGTGAGGCCCCTCGCGGCCGACCTCTGCCCCCCTGTCAACACCGTCTGCGACCGGTCAGAGAGATAGGAGGAGAACCACCGATATACGGTGCCTCCCACTCCCAATCCCCCCAACCGGCGCAGCAGGATACCATGATCGATGGTATCGAACGCCGCTGAGAGGTCTAATAGGACCAGGGCAGAGGAATATCCCCTGTCCCTGGCCCTCCAGAGATCATCCACCAATGCGACCAAAGCTGTCTCCGTGCTGTATCCGGGTCGGAAGCCGGACTGGAACGGGTCTAGATAGACATCTTCATCCAGGTGTTGGGGCAGCTGTCGCGCCACGGCATTTCTACAACCTTCGCAACAAAGCGAAGGTTGGAGACTGGACGATAATTACCCAAAATAGCTGGGTCCAAAGAGGCTTTTAAGGAGGGTCTCACCACCGCCTCTTTCAAGGCGGCAGGAAAACCCCATCCAACAAAGAAGCGTTGATAATCCTCTGAGCCAGCCTCGTGTCACCGCCTGAGTGGCCAGTACCAGCCAGGAAGGACACGGGTCCAGTAAACATGTCGTGCCGTGAAGCCTCCCCAACAACCTGTCCACGCCTCGGAGCCACAGGGTCAAACTCATCCCAAATGTGCTCAACAAGACGTGCCTCCTCTCCTCGCTTGATCATCCCACCCGTCCAGACCGCCCTCAGCTGAGCGATTTTATCGATAGATAACCACTAAACTCCTCGGCTCGTCCCTGCAAAGGGTCATCCCGCACCTCCTGATGTAGGAGAGAGCGGTCACCCAAACAGGGCGGCCGGGCGGTTATCTGCCGACGCAATGAGGGTGGAGGCGAGGAGCGCCTCGCTTCCTCATTGCCACTAGGTAGGTCCTAGAATAGGTCCTAACTAGTGTCCGATCAGCTTCGGAGCGACTGGACCTCCAGGTGCTCTCTAGGCGTCTTCTCCGGCGTTTCATCTCCCTCAGCCCCTCGGAGAACCAAGGGGGCGGACGAGATCTACGCCGGGTCAGAGGGCGCAAAGGCGCGACACGGTCCAGGGGCCCGGCCCGCTCCCAGGCCACGACCAGTTCCTCAGTCGTGCCGTGGGCCAGATCCTCAGGGAATGGCCCAAGCTCCGTCTGGAACCTCTCAGGGTCCATCAGGCGCCTGGGACGGAACCACCGATAGGTTCCGTCTCCCTGCGGTGGTGAATGGCGGTTCGGAAGTCTAGGCGAAGGAGAAAATGATCCGACCATGACATTGGTTCTGTTACTAAATCGTCTAATACCAGATCATTTAACCACTGTCCAGAGATATAAATCAGATCCAGCATGCCTCCCCCCATGTGCGTAGGGCCATCATTTACTCGAATCAGGTCCAAGGCCGGCATGGAAGTTTGAACTCCCGAGCTGCCGTCGATGACAAGCCAACTGATGGCAAGTTGAAATCCCCCATGACTATAAGTCTGGGGGTCTCAACCGCCACAGCAGCCAGTACCTCCAGCAGCTCGGGCAGGGCTGTGGTCACGCAGCAAGGAGCCAGGTACGCGATCAACAAGCCCAACTGATTCCTATGGCCCCACCTCACATAGAGGGATTCACAGCCGGCAATCTGAGGAACAGTGGCCTCCCTCGGCTCTAGATCTTCCTTAATAACAACCGCCACCCCCCCACCCCTACCTTGGGTCCTCGGTTGATGAAATGCTCGGAAACCTGGAGGGCACAACTCAACAAGGGGCACCCCCCCCTCCGGGCCCAACCAGGTCTCCGTAATGCCCATAAGGTCCGCGGACTCCCCCTGAATAAGATCGCAGATCAGGGGAGCTTTATTAGCCACGGACCGGGCATTACATAACATCAACCGAAGATCCAAGCTCTGAGGATCATGGCCTCCTGAGGAACGGGTAGGAACTGAGGGGCCGGAGCACGTGATCGCCTTCAAACATCGAACACGTGCTCCCAGGTCTCGATACGGCCCCCCCCTCCGCCATATCTGCCTCTCCCACTAACCACACAGATGGAACCACAATTGTCACCTGGAACATCACCTCCCCCGGAACCTTCGGACCTATTAACACTCCGCCGCAAACACGCGCAGTGACTGGCCCCACCTCGACGGGCTACCCCAACACCCGCCTTTCCTCCCCTTAAAATTCCCTTAAAATCCCCGATAAAAACGACTAAAAGAGTTCATTAAAATCCCTAAGCCTCCTAGATTTCGCATGCCATCTCTCAGGGTTCCAAAACCCGTCCTCAAGATGTGCCCTCGATAGTGTGGAGGGCCAGACCTGCGAGAGAGGGGAGTCTCGCAGGGCAAGAAGGTCCGCGGTTGAAAATCTTCGCATAAGTAAATAAAAGTACAAAACGGTCAGCAGTCCATCCAGGCCGGTCAAAATGTCAAGGTGTTATTGTAGCGCGGTTATTATAGCAAGGTTAGGCTCTCTGGCTGGCGAGATGAACCGTGGACTTCCAGGGCTCCATGGGGCCGTTATTCTGCCCTCAAACCCAAACGGTCCCACTTGCCCCAGGTACAGATGACTAGCCATTCTCCATCAAGTCAGTCAATTGGTGTTAAAGTCAATATGGGCCTTGATGTCAGGGACTCCATACCCAGTTGCTCCAGGCCTGATTGAACAGTCCTAGGCCGAGCTGCCAAGGGTCTAAAAGAGGGCCAGCCACACCTCCGAGTCCTCCTCCGAGGGGCGAAACCCTCCAGATGGCAACATCTGGCCCTCCGCCACTACCACTTAGCGATCGATCTTCTCGTCTCTCCTCCTCCCTGGCATTGATGGAAAGACAATTCTCAGGCATTGATCGAAAACCCTCAGTCCCTGGGAGTGGGGGACCGCCCACCGCCGCTGCCATCGCCGCCGATACCCGGAAGCCAAGCGCGGTCGCCGTGGTCATCACCCCAGCCAGAGGCCCAGCAAGGCCCCGACAGAAGTCCGAAGGATAAGCCGAGGAAAACGCCAGGCTCCAAGGGAGAGAAGTCCGGCCAAGTCCCATCCAGCACTGTTGGAAAAAAAAGGCCCCTAGCCCCTGGGGGGGCCGCCGCCGCCGCCGCCGCCACCGCCGCCAGACCCAATTAACCCAATCCCTCAATAGAGAATTGTGCTATTTGCACATTACTTAGAAATAATCTTCATGGATTTTATCGTTCTTTAGATTTATATTCCACCTTTCATTCAAGAACTCATTGTAGTTCATATATTATTTTCTCCTCTTATTTCCCCCCCACCCTCATAACCTGTGAGAGTAATTGAGCTGAGAGAGAGTGAACTTGTAGAGCAATGCAGTTCCATAACTCAACTACTACACAACGTTGGCTGATGATGGGAGTCAACTTTCCAATAAGTGATAGCATTGGGCTGCTAATTTTGTAAATGAGATGGGGACTTGGAGGGATGTAATATACATCTTTTACTTGTGCTTACCCCACCTCTTTAAAGTTTACAGTTGAAGTATGTTTTTAGCTTTCTTCAGCACTTAGCAAGGATATTATGAGGACTTCAGAGTAGTTAATTTCTCCACTTCCATACAGTATATTTAATGAGGACTCATCTTTATATCATCTAGGACAGGGGTCTCCAACTTTGGCAACTTTAAGACTTGTGGACTTCAACTCCCAAAGCTGGCTGAGGAAGTTTGGGAGTTGAAGTCCACAGGTCTTAAAGTTGCCAAGGTTGGAGACCCCTGATCTAGGATATTGTCGCAGACCATATTCAAGTTTCCTTTCAATCCCCTGAAGCAGATTAGAAGGAAAAATATTGGGCACCATTCTTCTGTTCGTACCCACCATACACTCTGTTGAATGCCTAAACAGAGTCTAACAGTTTTTGTTTTAAAGCTTTTGCAAAACTCTAGTTAATTTCAGCATTCCAGTGAGATATTCTTCTGGTTGTTAAGATAAATCCATGTACTATTTTAATGTTCTCTTTTGTACCTTTATACTCTGATGGAAAAGCATCATTTTTATTGCTCTTAATTGCAGAAAATGTCATATATTTAACACATGAAAGACAATGTCAAGAATGTGGCAAGAGAGAATTCACTGACATAGTAGAAAGCTCAATAGACTGTATAGATGGTATTTATTTGTATGTATGTTTATTAAAAGATCTCAAATGCAAATCCAACAAAAATATGCAATGTTGCTAAAATTCATCTTATTAATGGTAGGATTGGAAAATGTTAGCCAGTAAAATGCCAATTTTAAAGAAGGGTTTGTAAGGCATAGAAACTGAAGGTTTGTCTTACATAAATGGTGAGAAATATTTTGCAGGTGAAATATAATGGTTTGCATCCATGGATGGAACCAAATTCATTTAGCATTTTATTTGCCTATGAGAAAGGGGAATAAACCACTCCCACACTGATAATGTCTACACTAGAAGGTCCTAAAATTGTGAAAGAAAGAATTGTCCAAGTAGAAGTCTACTCCTGAACAGTGGATTTCATCTTCACTTGATAAACACTTAGGAGAATAACTGTAGTTTCTGCAGCAGGATATTTTCCCCTGCCAAGCACTCTTTATAATGTTCTTTTGTGAAAATAGTGTAGGCAATCCTCAACCTACAACTGCAATTGAGCCAAAAATTCTGTTGCTAAGTAAGTGAATTTTGCCCAATTTTACAAGTTTTCTTGCCCCAGTTGCTAAGTGAATCATGCAGTTGTTAAGTTAGCAACAAGGTGGTTAAGAAGAGTAGAAAAGGGGATCGCATGACCCCAGGACACTGCAACTGTCATAAATACATGCCAGTTGCCAAGTGCCCAAATTTTAATAATGTGTCTACGGGGATGCTGCCATGGTTATAAGTGTTACCAATAAAGGAGAATATGTGTAGCTCAGGGTTGAAATGAGGGGTCCTTGGTGCTCTCTGAGCTTGCTTGTTTTCTTGCAGATGTTTCATTACCCTAACTAGTAACATCATCAGTTATAAGTGTGAAAAACTTGTTTTAGTGCCATTGTTACTCTGAACAGTCAGTAAATGAATCATTGCAAGTTGAAGACTATCTGTAATGAAGAAAATTTTTAGAAGTAAACATGTACTAAGGCAATTAGGACAAAAAACCAGTAACCTGCGTTGATGTCTTTAAACCAGCAGTGGCTATTACAGGTAGGAAAATAATCTTGGATTGTGGTAGATATCTCAGGATAAAGCTCCTGAGATAGGGACCTGGGAAAATTCTCTGCTGCAGTGCTACTTGGAAGAAATAATACGGCCATTATACTATTTTGATAAACTAGATTGCATTACGGTGTTGTGTAACTGTAGTTGGAAATGGTGCCTCTTATTATGAAACGTGTATGCTGGGACATCAATTGAGTTGGACTGCTTGGAACAGAAGACAGTGGGGCTCACTGAGAATATTTTGGCCCAGGACACAGTACTAATATGGGATATTTGAAGGCGATGACTTATTCGTTTGGACCAGCCACCACATTAACATCTTCACTGAAGGTCTTCTCCATGGTCTAGTTATCAGAAGCCCTGATTACTAAACCCTAATCTACAGGAGACTGAATGACAGTTGCTGGTGGTAGACAGACAAATGCTGTTGCTTTTATTCTGTTTTCTGAATGGTCTAGAAATAGGTCAGTTGTCACTTCTAGGAAAAAAGAATTCTGATCTCTCTGAACCTTTTGAATTAATCGAGAAAACACTTTAAGCCGTCATGTTGCTAATGTTTCAGAAGCGCTCATTCCATGAGGCCCTGGATACAGCTCACAGCTGGAGCATCTTTTTTTGACGGGGGAGGTGGGGAATAGATGTGATAGACATGTGTTTCCCTTCTTTTTGCCTTTGCTCTTATTTTTACTATTATCCAATGCAACTCCAGAATAATTAGGATTGCCATTTTTTTTTTTTTGCTGAGTGTAGAAACTGTCTTTTGCTGATACTACTGTCTCTCTTTAAAACAGAAACCTGAGCCACAACAAACTGACCGAGATTGATCCTTCTGCCTTCGCAAAGCTGCCAAAACTACGGGAAGTGTAAGTATTTTCTGTCTAAAGGACTTTTCATCCTGGCCGCTCTCTGTCTTCACTTCCATTCTGGCTAGGATAGCAGTCGGAAAAAGTATAAAGTTTCCTAGGACGTGACTCCATTGTTCTTCCAGCTTGCATCAACAGATTGAATCTGAGCTTTTGTTTTTCTTTTATATAGTACCTGGGTGCTGTTTAAAAAATTAACAGTCAATTAGTAGAACACAGTGTCTCAATTAAACGGCAGTGTCTTTATTGGAAATCATTGGTGTTGTCTCTTCTTCCCTGGCTCTATCTGCTACTATATTTCATAATCCCAAGGATAGCCAGGTAATCACACCAAGCTGCATGGATCTGTTTTCCTCTAATACGAAGTAGACGCTGCTGTGACATCTAATGCTAATCTTTTCTGGCTGTCTCAAGAAGAAAAGGCATAATGTTGGTATTATGGAATAATTACCTTCTCCCCCTCCCACCTGCTGTTACCTAGCAGAAGAGACAAAGAACTTCTTCCCAAGGCTGGCTAAGAGCTATTCATCCAAAATTATTCTAGGACAAAATTGGGTGCCACGTTACTCTGTCTGTCTGTTTGTCTGTCTATCAGTTAATTTCCCAGCATATACCTTGATAATAGATAGACCTGTTTCAACGGTAGCCTCACTACATAAGGTTACACTACCATGTAACCCAGATGATGAGAATTTATACAGTTGCCCATTCCATAAAACATTACTCTGGGCACCAGAGTAGCAATAGCAGTTAATGAAAACAAATATATAAAAAGAAGCATTCTTAAAATATTTTAAACTCCACCCACAAAATACAAGAGGGTGGATGTTAACCATGGAACCAATTCAAGGTTTCATCTGTCCTTTGAAACAACCGGGCTGGTGGAATCAATTTTTAAATAATTATTTAATTAATCATAAATCATTTTACCCTAATATTCTTGTAAGCCGCTTTGAGTCACCATGTGTGAATAGGCAGCAATGTAAATTTCCTAAATAAATAAAATAAATATGAATCTTTAGAGATGTTTTGAAAACGTGTGTCTTGCTGTGCAGGCATATATACTATAATAATAATATTCTATTATATATTGTTACACAATTAAGTACTTCAAATAGTGAATTATATTTCTAACAGGAAGGTAGTCCTCGACCTACAACACAATTGAGTCCAAAATCTGTGTTGCTAAGCAAGAGCAGTTGTTAAGTGAATCATGAGGTTGTCAGTCAAATCTGGCTTCCCCCATTGACTTTGCTTGTTGGAAGCTGGCACTGAAAAAGCTACTTATTACTGGCCCTTGTATTTACAACTGTTACAGTATCCTCATGGTCCCATGATCAAAATTTGGCTGCTTGGTAACTGGCATGTATTTACGACAGCTGCACTGTCCTGGGACCATGTGATCACCATTTGTGACCTTCCCAGCCGTCTTCCAACAAGTAAAGTCAACGGGGGAAGCCAGATTTGCTTAACGGTCACATGATTCACTTAACAACTCCAGTGATTCAACAAAGAGGTTGTAAAATTCAGCACAACTAACTTAATAACCGCCTTGCTTAGCAATGGAATGTCTGGTCCCAAGTGTGGATGGAAGTCAAGGATTACCTGTAGTATATGCAGAAGACTAGGAAATGGTGCTTTACTGATATCGTTTGAGAGTTCACTATAGTTCAGGGGTGTCAAACTCAAGGCTGGGGGGCTGGATCCAGCCCGTGGGGTGCTTAGATCTGGCCTGCAGGTCGCCCTGGAAACAGCAAAGGACTGGCCTGCGGTGCCTCTGCCAGCAAAAATGGAGCTCAGGAGGGCTCTCCCAAGCACCGTTTTTGCTGGCAGAGGGTTGCAGGAGGCCGTCGCAGCCAAAAACGGAGCTTGGGAGCCCGTTTTTGCTGGGAGAGCGTTCAGGCCGCCACAGGCGCCTCCAACACGAGTGATATTGACCTGGTCACACCACCCTGGCCACGCCCACCCTGGCCCTCCAAAGTCAAACACAATCCTGATGTGGCCCTAATGAAATTGAGTTTGAGACCCCTGCTATAGTTGAGATGAATTGGATACCTCCTTTTTTGCAATACAGTACACTTAACTACTATACTATTACTTTCAGATATCAATGAAACTTTCAATTTCTTGTGAAGTGGCTTTGCTGCTGCACAGTGAAGAATGCAAACAACTGATTCAAAAAAATGATTTAAAAAAAAACTAACTTGATGGCCAAAATGTTCTTTTAATGTGCATTGGTCAGAGCTTCACTTGCACCATTGTGAAAGCCATCTTGACTTTTTTTGACTATACTCTGTGGAGACCCCTGAATGCGAAGTCGATACTTTGCATGTGAATTGGTGACGGGGCACATGGAAGGCAGGGCAGTTTACAACGTGTTATATAAGAGCAGCAGGATTATTTGGAATCAGATCATAGTCCTTAAATAATCTAGCATGCTGTTCCCACAGTGGCTAACCAGATGTGTCCTGTTTTGTACCTACCATGAATCTTTGGATTGCAATGAGATTTACATGGGATTAATCCATTCAATTAATAACTAAAATGAAATAAGTGATTACGCCTGAAGGCCACAAGAAAATCATAAGTACAAAATCCCACCCCACCCATTGGAGATCATATACCATTGGACCTCTTTATGTTGTGTGAGGCTTGCTTTTTGTCTGAATATTCCCTTCTCCACTCTTTTTTACAGCTTGCTTAATTAAATGATATTTTTAGCGATTTATTTTTGTAAGCTAAAAATCCATGCAGTTTTTAACCTATCAAGGCTCCTTGAACACCACATGGAGTGAGAATTTGTGGCTGTCTAGAAGTTGTTGAACTATCCTATCTGGCAGCATAAAGGGTGCTTGAGCACAGTCTTAACATTTGAGCACAATTTCTAATTTCAGAGTTGATAAAACCTTAGGCTTGTTTTAATCATAATCAGGGCAAAATTGCATAAAGTTCCTTTCCCAAACTATTTTTTTTTTACTGTTTTGCCTTAAAAAAAGAGTAAAATCTAAGTGCCTTTCAGTGAATCCTCAAGAGAACCGTGCTATTTTTAAGTAGGATCCATTTCAACATGACATTAGCCTGGCAACTAGATTGTAAATATTTTATACCGAGTGGCACTCCCCCTTCCCCTTCTTACCACACATATTATCAGGATCAAAGGGTTGGAAAGAGAGCTTTTAGCTGTAGTTGCTTCAGAGAGTTGTTCAGCCTGTCTTACCTTTGCTTGTTATTGAAGAGAAGCTCCTGACCACATGCCAAAACTCCTTACCCAACAATATGCCAATATTTAACAGCAAAATAAACTAACAACCAGGAATTTACTGTTTAGATTGCTAGTAAGTTCTAACTTGTCCTGCCAGGTTATACCTGCCAATCAACACCCTATAGAAGCTTCTGTTATTGAATATACCTGAGGTCCTTCCTGTTTGCATTAACAAGCCTTAGGAAGGAATTCACGAATGAAGACATTCGTCACCATTTAAAGCCTTACTTATGATGTTCCAATGTTCATGTGGAGCTCTTTCATAAAAAGATGCCCATTTATGTTGTCCACATACATCTTCTTTTGTGTATGTATTGATAAAGGCCGTGGCATTGTCAGGGTTCCAAGAAATAGGCCCATAGCAAGCAAAACTCCAAGGCAGGTAGATTCCTCAAAGAATAGTTTATTTGATATATCATATTGGCGCAGTTCTGGTGAAAACCAACTCTGAAGGTTCCTGCGGTTTTCACCTAATTAAAAGTAAAAGTTTGTCACTTTCTCAAAACAATCAGTCACATGATCCAATCACGGCTCAGTCTGGTTTCCTGGTGACATCACTCCTCCTTCCTCTGACCAGGTGTGAGAATGTCCTTGGTTCCCAAGAGAAAGTATTTTATTTTGACTACAGAGTCCCAGTTTTCTCAATTTGCTCCTCCCTATCCCTCGGCTCCAGTGTGGCAACACTGAAGCTCCAAGATGGCTTCGGTCAGGTCAGTGTCATGGTTGACAGGCATTTTTGAGTTCCAAGAAGAATTTGTGAACTTCTGTAGAATCATCAGGATGTTTGCTATGTATCTTCACAAAGGCAGAACTTTCCATAGATACATAAAAATCAGAATCAATTCAATAATCTTCTTCTTGGTTTCTGGAAGGTTTTATTGAACAAAAACAGCCATGTGTTATTTTTTGTAGAAAACTGTTTATACTTGTAATTGATTGCTCTTGATATGGTTTATAGTGGATAATTGGATACATGCATTACTGCTATATCTTCTAATATATACCACTTTATTTTTCATATACTTCTAGAACATCCTCAACATAGCATCCTTCAGATTTGTTGGTTATTTATTTATTTTTAAATAGTGGATATTTATTTAATAAATGCTCAAAACTGGTTAACGAAATGTCCAATTTTTGTATTGCCCGGAGAATCCAGCTAATACAAAAATCGGGCATTTTGTAACTTCTGTTTTATTTGAAGGAAACTGGTCTGGGAAAAATTATTGATATAAGCAATAATTTATAATTTGTTGATAATTTTTAACAATTGTAACCATTTGCCTTGCTTGACTTTTAAAAATAATGTTAAGAAATACAGAAATGCTTTGGTATAAAAGAGTTTGCTGAAACAACTGGATCTTAATTTTATTTTGCAACATTTCCCCCCATCTCTGCATTTTACAGATATAGCAGATCATATGTCTAAAATAAAGAACAAACCATTTAAAATCTTTGCTGTTTGGAAAGACAAAAAAGGACAAAAAACCCAAGATCCAATTATATGTACCTCTTGTAGAGTTAGAGAAACTCTCCTGTTCTTAGGCAGGAAGCGAAGGTTTTTTTGCCTCAATAACTTTTCTAACTGCTTCTTTGGAAAGGCTAAAGCCAGGCAAGGAGGCCAGGAAATTGGGCAGTTTTCAAGCAACAATACAAGCACCTGTTTAATGCTAATTAATGGACTAATTCAAAAAGGGAACCACAGGTGTCTAAATTCTGAAGGTAAAAGGCTATATGACCTAGGTCACCTTTCTTTCAGTAGACCAATCTGGACATTGTACTATTAAGAGTGAAATTCCGAAACCTAATAATTTAGCAATGGAGGATAAAATTGTAGCGGTCCATTTTTTAATTTCTCTTAGAAAAAGTTTGAATCTTAAAGCATCAACCCTTATTTCCATTTCATTTATATCCAGCATGTACTGAAAAGACCATTAATAAACTGAAACAGTTAAATGGGCATACTTTGCTGAAATAAGCATACTTTCGAGGTAATCATTTCTTTTACACAATATATACCTTTTCTTCTTTAAGAAGAAAAGGTATATATTGTGCAATATATTGTGCAAAAAAAAAAAAGATCACAAATTCAGTCCTTTCAATTTCTATTTGATGGAGCTGGTAATTGGAGCAGATAGCACAGGTAGTTCTCAACTTATGACTGGTTGCTTAGCAACTGTTCGATGTGCCTTCCTGGGGATACTTATAACTTGGGGCTGAAGTTCTGATGGCCATTCTCTCCTCCCCCATGGTCGCATGACTGCAGGTGGGCACTGGGCAACCAGCTAACATTTATGGTTGTTTCTAGCATCCTAAGCATTCTAGTGACACAAATGCATTTTATGACAGTTTTGTGAAAAACAAACCAACCAACCATGGCATTTACTTTTTTGTTTTCAGCAAAACTTGCCCAGGGTGAACCATTGGTTTGCTTAATGTCTGTGGTGTTTGCTTAACAATCACTGCAGTGAAGGTTGTAAAATCAGTTCACTCATGTGGGTGACTCATTTTATGATCATCATGACTTACAACCATGATGGGCAACCCTTCCAAGTAGAGGACTACCTGTACTGGGAGAATTGAGCTATTTGTCTGGCTCTACATTAAGCTGTTGTGTATGCTTTGGTTAGCAAGACAAAGCAAAATTTATCCCTCTTCTTGCTTAATTCCTTCTTTCTGCTGAGCTCCTGAGGATTTACTGATTGCTTCCACATCTTTTTATCTTCCACTTCTTTTTATGCCTTCGAGACAGTGTTGACTCTTGCCAAATACCTACACAAGTCCCACAGTTTTCTTGGCAAGATTTCAGAAGTGGTTTGCCATAGTCTCTTTCCTAGAGCTGAGAGAGAGGGACTCGCCCAAGGTTACTTAACTGGCCTTCTTTGTGCCTAAAGCAGGACTAGAAGCCCTAGTTGGTTTCTATGACTTAACCTCTAGACCAGTGATGGCTAACCTTTTCTGGACCAAGTGCCCAAAGCGTGTGTGCAAATGCACGCGTGCATAACCGAACCCCCAAAATACAATGTGTGTGCGGCACCCATGCATGCGCCCCAACCCCTGTGCATGTGTGCATGTCACCCTGCATACGCATGCGCCCCCCTGCACGCCCTCCATATATGTGTGGCAGAGACCCAAAGACCAGCTGACTGGTGGGAGGTGCGCGCGCATGCGCAGTGGAGCTGAACTGAACTGACAGCTCACGTACCCACAGAGAGAGCACTGCATGCCACCTCTGGCACACGTGCCATAGATTTGCCATCACGGCTCTGGACCAAACTCACCGTCTCCACGTGCATTAAGATTCCCAAATTCATGAGACTGATGGACTCATTTAGATGGAATAGTTGTCATGGGGTCTGACCAGCCATAAAGCCATCTGACTCAATATATGTTGTGAGGAAGAAAGAGAGACAGATTGAACAGGATGTTAATTACGGAACATACCCACAACAACTTCAATCCTGTATGCAAGAAATGCTTCACGCTGTTTCCTCTGTCTGCATGCTACTAATAGGGACAGCACCAACTTGGATTGCTGAATGGACACAGAAAGGTGATTGGGAGAACCAAGACTTAATACAGAATAGACTCGGGCACCAGGTCCTTCTTTTATTCCCTTTTGACTACATGATAGTATCTAAAGCAAGAAACTTTGGTGGTATCTAAAGCTGGAGGCCACTGCCTAGCATGATATTTCTGGATGGATCATCATCATCTGTTATAACTAATGATGCAACCCTCTTTCAGGAGCCATTGTGGTTACGATCACTACTAATCCTGATCTTGGCTGTAACCATGTCTGGTAATCAAGTTCAACAAGGGGATCCTAATAGAGAAACTTCTTGTCCCCAAGCCATCCATTAAAAATACATATATCAAAAAAAAAAAGGGCAGAAGAATGTAGATCAGGAGCTCTGCTTAGAACTCCCCAGGAGCTGCATGTGTCTCGTGATCTGTCGTTTGCCCAGCCTTGGAGGGAGCTGGCACTTGTTGCTGTTCCATAAATATGTGTTAGCAATAACTAAAGTAGGCATGGAATGTGCAGCTGGGTTTCTATTACAAGTGTTCTTGGCAGTGACTTGGCTGGAAAGTCACAGAATTACAGGAAGTGCACTGACACATTTCTGCATGCAACCGGGCTTCTAGGTTAATAATCATGACAGACGGCGAGCAACGAAAAGCAACCTGAGATTCTCAAAAAAAAAAAAAAGTTGCTTCATTTTTTTAATAATTGTTTTTTTATTGTTGTCATTGTTTTCTCCAGGCGACTGAATAACAATGAACTGACAGCCATTCCATCCCTGGGAGCAGCTTCTGCCCACATAACTTCCTTGTTCCTGTAAGTCTCAGCATTAGCATTCCTACGAGTATATTTTTAATTTGAAGAATCTGCGCAAGGTATACTTTGTGTTTCTTATTTTAGCTTTAATACATTGAATGGTATCTGGCCAGCTGGAGCTTACTAAATGTTGAAGTTCCAGTTAAAGGCCTCTGCTGTTCTCACCTGTAAAGTGAAGTCTTCCACTATCTTTTATCTAAAAGTGCCTTTTACCTAGAATATATTTGTAAAATCTAACCTGAAAGAGAGAAACAGTGGTAACCAGTGATACCTGAAAGAGAGAGAGAATGAAGATGATGAGTTATAGGTCTCAGTACTCAATAGAGGTTATAGGTTTGCAGAACTCAGTTGAAAATAATTTTTCCCCCTAATCATTTATATCAGAGTTGTCCAACCTTTCTGGGTTGGCGGCCCGGAGGGAAAGGGAGGGGCAGGTGATGCTAGTGCTTGTGGTGACATTAGCGCCTGTGTGACCTAGCGGTGATGCTAACGTCCCTGTGACATGATGCTGGCTCGAGTTGGGGTATGAGCACGGACACACAGCTGTGGTGGGATTCAAATTTTTTTCTACCGGTTCTGTGGGCATGGCTTGGTGGGTGTGGTATGGCTTGGTGGGCATGGTAGGGGAAGGATACCGTAAAATCTCCATTCCCCCTCCAATCCAGGGGAAGGTTACTGCAAAATCCCCATTTCCTCCCGATCAATTGGGACTTGGGAGACAGAGAATTGATGGGAGTGGGGCCAGTCAGAAATTTTACTACCGGTTCTCCGAACTACTCAAAATTTCCACTACCAATTCTCCAGAACTGGTCAGAACCTGCTGAAACCCCCTCTGACACACAGGCCCGCACTGGCCAGCCATTCACATGGCCTGGTGTTCAATAGGCCACAATCTGGTAGTGGGCCGCATCCCACAGATTGGGGACTCTTGATTTATATAATTCCCCATCTTCAGATGTGCAAGATTCTGTTAAAATGTCATTAAAGGTACAGTCCACGCATTCCTGAACAATATGTTTCTGGATTGGCTTGATCTTTTACTCCAACAACCCTGAAAGTTATATTTAAATAAAAATTTCCTGCTAAGTATCAAATTAAGGGTGACAAAGAATACAGGTAGACCTTGATTTAGGATCATTCATTTAGCAACCATTTGAAGTTATAGCAGTACTGAGAAAAGGGACTTATGATTGGTTCTCATACTTAGAACTGTCACAACATCTCCACAGTCACATGATCAAATTTCAGCCAGCCTGCATTTATGATGGTTGCAGTGTCCTGGGGTCATGTGATCATCACCTGAGACCTTCCTAGCTGGCTTCTGACAAGCAAAGTCAACTGGGGAAGCTGAGTTTGTTTAATGACCACATGATTCCCTGAGCAATTGCAGGGATTCGCTTAACAGCTACGGCAAAAAAGGTCATAAAATTGGGTGCAATTCACTTAACTGTCTTGCTTAGTAATGGAAATTCTGGTCCCAATTGTGGTCATAAGTCAAGGACTGTCTGCATATAAAATGAATAATTTTTAAAAGAGAGAGACTGTTAATGAAAATGTCGCATTAAGGCTGGTTTTCAGTGTCATCGCTTTTGTTCTAGCTCAAAGCTGAGCCACCAGAGATTATAAAGTGACAGATAGTCTGCATTGACATTTGGCCCCGCAGACTTTGCTTAGTCTATGTCAGAAGCCAGCTAGAAAGGTCTCATTCTGGTGGTCTTCAAGGATACTCCAGCCACGGCCATCAGTGGAAACATTGTTTCTTACCATAAGCCAAAAATAGGTTTAAAACCAATGTCCAGAAATATCCCTCCACTCTTGGATTTTCTACATTATTTATTTAATTCCCTCCCCTCACAGCTCAATTCATGTGGACTATGTATGAGACCAAAACAGATTAACTGCTTTCTTGCATTTCCATTGAGATTGCTCTAAAATATGGAAAGGACCAGAGCTTCCTCTTTCAGGTTAACACTGACAGCTTTGTCAGTCCATCCCAGAGGCTGGATTCATATAATTTACCTACCGGTTCGCCCAGCACCGAAAATGTGAGCGTGCATGTATGCGCTCTCACTTTGCTCTTGTGCGCCACCTCCGCACATGCGCTCAGCCTTCCATGCATATGCTTTGCTTGTGCGCTTGCCTTCTGCACATGCGCCTGGCCTCAAAAACATGCCTATATAGGACAGCATAGAGCCGGGGCGGGTGGGCAAGCCCACCCACGATTTCCGCTACCGGTTCACGTGAACCGGTTCGAACCGGCTGAAGGCCCCTTCTGGTCCATCCTCCCTCTAAGGTCCTTTTTCAAAGAAGACGAAGTCAAATCTAGGTACCAGATTTGCCGTGCTTGCCTATTCTATTATCAAAGAGAGTTTCTTGATCCCGTTTTCTCTTCTGTTATAGTTGGGTCAAAGTTAAAGTATTCCTTCATTTATCTTTCATTCAGATTTGTCTTGTTCCTATTAAGAGGCTATAAGTATAGAAATTTATATGTGCATGTTGTGGTTTGATGAGTTTGAATCTTATCCATAAAGAGCTCATTTTTCAGCCTGGTAGGAAATTAAAAGAGGACTCTTTTTTATATCCCCAGATTTTGTAAGTTGATTAGGTTTTTTAAAAAAAATTCTATTTATTTATTTATTTATTCCATTGATATGGCTGCCCATCACAAACATATTTACATCTTGCTTTCTCCTAGTAAAATCAGCCAGTGAGATTTATGGTAGAAACCATAGCTGCCACTACTACGAGCCACCAAGCTCGATTGACAATTTACAAATAACAATATCAAAGTAGCATTTGAAACTATCAAATCTCCATTCCCCCCCTCCCCCCAAAAAAGCGCCTATTGAAAGCAGCCAAATTCCTAATAAGGAAATCAAGATAATGGGTTTTTAAGCCTCTTCTGAAGCCATGCAGCCAGGGAAGATGGCATGCGTTTCAAAGAATAGGAAGTTCCATCCATTTGGTGCACTCACTCAGAATGCCTTAGCCTAGTTGATTCTAACTGACCTACTAGGTTAATAACACTGTAATAAAACCCTTTAAAGGCCACCGGAGCTTGTGGTAACATCTTTACAATTGCGGTATGATCAGCTTGAATCATAATCTGTCCTGGAATTGCAGTTGCTTCCTGCCTGTGTTGTGCTTACATTAGCTGTGTAGACACTTTCTAAATGCAACTGGTTGTTTCTTAGTTGTTGTGGTCATAGATCAGCATCTGGTGATTAGCCCATTTCTACAGTTTTGGTCAATTCTTCCGGCACATGCATATCCTTTACAGTTTACACGTAGCTGTTTGATTCTATTGGGGGACGTTCATGTTGAGGGCCTTTTTCCTAGGCTTGATACAAAGCATTTAAGTAAAAACATAAAATACAAATGATACTTCCCTGCAAAATCTCAGCATAGTTCTAGACGTAGCAGACTCATACTATATTGTTAATTGAGGCAGGGCCTGACATGTATTACAGTTTAACTGTTCACTGGGGAACAGATTTTATTTTTCTTCCTTTTTGCTTTGAAAATATTGCCAAAGAAATTCATCTCCAACACTAGCAAACATTTGGAAAGGATTTTATGGGAACAGAAGAAAACAATTTGTATGTGAGTTAACCAAAGACAGACCTGCAAAGAGATTATAAATACCGACAACCTGGTGGTGATTCTGATGCAGGAAATTCAAAGTGTGGAGACTATATTTTGAAACACAACTCTACAAATTCCAAAGATACAACAGGAGTAGATCTCATTGTAAGTTAGTTAATTATTGCTTGTGATGTAGAACCGTGGCAGATTTTTACACGCCTTCTGAAAAGTTCAGGAGAAGCACAATTCTCTCTATGGCAAACATTGTTCCAATTCTCTTAATTCCTTTTATAAGGACCCCTGAGGATTCTGTATTACTAGCAGGTGAGCCAGGGCAGCTGAAGAAAACCCAGAGACTTGCAAAGCAGGCAATGACACAATCAAGTAAAAAAAATATCGTGTAGCCTCTTCTGAGGACTTCACAAATACAAAAAAGAAAAAAGAAAAAGAGAGAGAGAGAGAGATTAAAATAATAACACTTATCCTGTGTTCCATCCTCATTTCGGAGGCCTTCGAGGACAAATCTGTGTAAAAGAATATTTTTCTGACAAATTTGGCACTTGTAACATTAGCAAAAGAACGAGAGTGTCTGCTAACTGATGAGTTCAATACAGATGTCTTTCCCAATAAAGACACATGTTAACTAACTGCATATGTTAAGCAACTGGTTGGTTTCAAGATGGAAAAGGGAGGCCAGAATTCAAGGAGGAGAATGAGTGTGGAGAACTTGTGGACCTCCAGATATTGCTCAATTGCTGTTCTCATTTTTCTTCAACTCTGTCCACGTTGGAACTGTTGGGATTTCCGGTTAATAAACATCTGCAAGGCCAGACATTCAGTATCATTGGAGTGGAAGGATGTTATTTTATGGTAAATCAGGAAAACCTTTTAAACTTTCCTCATTTGCTTCTTGAATAAGGCAGCAGCATGCTCCAACACTGGAAGTTTTTAAGAAGAGATTGGACAACCATTTGTCTGAAATGGTATAGGGCTTCTTGGCTGAGCAGGAGGGTTGGACTAGAAGACCTCCAAGGTCCCTTCCAGTTCTTATTCTCTTATTATAAGTGACTATCATGATTAAGGAGAATGTCCGCTTTCTGCAGCAAGTTAGGAGAGATAGGCAAACTTGGTGAAGTTGTCTGCACTTTCTTTATTCTGTTACAGAATCGTTTTATTACCGGTATATTGCTTATTTTTCTGCATTACTGATTCTTAAAACAATTGTTCCATGACTAATTAAGGGAAATCATGAGGTTTGTTATATTGCCTTGTTATGGTAAAACATATCTTTCCTTTCTTGATTAGACTTTAGTTTTCAGACCAAAGAATAATTGCAGGATTTTATTACATGTCTAGGTAAGTGAATGGCTGGCTCCTTGAACCATTCCCATTTAGGAGGAAAATGGAGATGAGTAGGTGCTTTGTTTATCAAATCACAATTGGGTTTTGTTTATTTGAAGTCTGCAGGAATCGCATAACAGAGAACAATAAAAAAATATCTAAAAAAACTCTTATTCAGTTTTCTTGTATCATTTCTCTGTTCTTTGGGCTAATTGCTACCCTATTTAAGATAGAAATGTTTGCTGTATATACATGTGCTTATACTTTCAAACACTGACACAGGATTTACTTTATAATAAATCAATGTTACAAATATCACCTGTGAATTCTTAGCATTCATACAGTCTCCCATTCATTTCTTGATGATCTTTATTAAGGCTGCCATGGGCCCTAATGTTAATGCTGTTACTGGTAATAATGGTCCCTTCTACAGTAGTTGTTCCATATATGACTATTTGGAACTCCAAACACCCCATAGCATGCTAATTGAAATTTGTTGTTCAGCCCTTTTAGCTTAGCTGTGGTGGTGTAGTGGTTAGAATGCAGTATAGCAGGCTCATTTTGCCAACTGCTAGCAGTTCAATTCTCGCCAACTCAAGATTGATTCAGCCTTACATTCTCTGAGGTTGGTAAAATGAGGACCCAGATTGTTGGGAGGCAATATGCTGACTGTAAATCGCTTAGAGAGGGCTGCAAAGCACTAGGAAGCGGTATATAAGCCAAAGTGCTATTGTTATTGCTATTAATAGTTGTGTTAAGACAAAAAAATTGAAGAGGAAGAAGTTATAAGAGGAGTTTAAAAATTTAATTTCTTTCTCCTTTTACCAACAGAGTGGAAAATAGGATTGGATAATTAATAAAGGACTCAAGAGCATGCTGTTATCTAAACGTCAGGGTAAAATCAATAGAGTTACTTATCTGCTAAACAGTGCATAACTCTTCCTTGGAAAACACTGGTGATTTTTACAAATTCATTAGCTTAGAGATGAATTCACATTAAATTACAATTAAACAGATTATAATTAAACAGATTATTATAATCTAATAATGAGCAATGCATTGCAAATTATATATTCTACTACTGCTGTTTCAGAATACATGGAAATTAATTTGTCTTCTATGTTGAGATTTTTGGATTACCTACAGAAAAATGGAAGGCATTTTAATAGACCATGAGGCAAAAAATTTGGAGTGCATTACGGGTTGATAATCATAGGAGGAGCTGAGTTTAGGATGCTGAACACTTAAAAAATGAGCACTTTCTTTTACTGAAAATAACAGTTTCCCAAATGTGGTTCTTCAGATGATATTGAACTGCAGCTCTCACAGTTGTTGATTATGGGTCTGCTAGTAACTGTCAGTAGGAATAAAACTTGGAGAACCAAAACTGAGAAGTATTAATTTAGATGGATCTTTGGAATGGGTGGGTGGGGTAGAGCAGAGGAAAAAAGAAAGAATGAATTCAATTTGTAGATGTAATGGTCCACTTTACAGGGTGCATGGATGCATACGTGTGGTGCCTTTGAATAGTAACACAATAAGTTTAATATCCCAAATATATATTTTATAAATCTAAGCATGGTTGAGATAAGTAAACCGAAGGAAGCCCATGGTTTAAACCAGAGGTCTCCAACCTTGGCAACTTTAAGACTTGTGGACTTCAACTCCCAGAGTTCCTCAGCCAGCCAAAACTGGCTGAGGAATTCTGGGAGCTGAAGTCCACAAGTTTTAAAGTTGCCAAGGTTGGAGACCCCTGGTTTAAACTGTAGTTCAGATGAAGTTCAGATCTCAGTACAAGATTGCTTAATGTTTTGTTCCCATGAAAATTTTAAATGGCTGTCACCACTTTTAGGTTGGAATATATACCATATTTTTTGCTCCATAAGAAGCACTTTTGCCCCCCCCCCCAAGTGTGTGGAAACAGTGCCCGTCCTTTGGTCAATAGCAGCCAGGCTGCAGCGGCAGGGTCGTTTTACAGTGCTGAACACCGCCTCTTTTGTCTTTGTCATTGCCTGCTTCTTCTGTTTCTTTTCGGCAGTGCAGGAGTCAATAGACAGAGCTGGCACATGAGAGGACACCTATCTGTGGTCCTCTCAGGCGCCACCTGATACTTTTGTTCTTATTTTCTTCCTTTAAACCTAGGTGTGTCTTATGAACCAAAAATACAGTACTTCATAGCAGTCCTCGTTGCCCAACTCTCTTCCAGTTGTTGGGACTGTTTCCTCCAGGAATTAGTAGCAAATTTTCCTAAAATATCTAAAGAACTTTGTGTTGCAAAAGGCTATTTTTCTTCCAAACCAAGGGCTATGCAGGTAAAAGTGTTCTTGACTGTTATAGCCCTCACATCCTGGACATAAAATGTTTCAACTCCTGCCCTCAAAACGGAGCACTTCACACCAGAACAACTAGACACAAGAACAGTTTTTTCCCAAACGCTATCACTCTGCTAAACAAATAATTCCCTCAACACTGTCAAACTATTTACTAAGTCTGCAGTATTATTAATCTTCTCATTGTTCCATCTCCCATCTCCTTCCACTTATGACTGTATGACTGTAACTTTGTTGCTTGTATCCTTATGAGGTATTGATATTGATTGTTTCCTGATTGCTTATTTGTACCCTATGACTATCATTAGGTGTTATAAATGTTGTACCTTGATGAAGGTATCTTTTCTCTTATGTACACTGAGAGCATATGCACCAAGACAAATTCCTTGTGTGTCCAATCACACTTGACCAATAAAAAATTCTATTCTATTCTATTCTATTTGATCTAGCACATTCTTACCATGTGTTTTTAAATGATAAAATCTGTACAATCTCTAGGCTGGAAGGTGTTAACAGTTGAAATTTTCTTCTGTTAATGTATGGCTGAGATATTTAATTCTTTATATAGCCCTTAATTTGAAGAGATGCACCACCTAGAGTTATCTATGTTAGGTGACAGTCTAAGTAACTGGCTTTTGCAATATTGTTTCAATTTCTTAGTCTGGGAAGTGCTTTTAGTATTTTCAGAAATGTTTTTAAAAACCATCTTCTATATAATTTTCTTTAAGTTGAGAATCTGGTAGTAGTTAACATGAACAGGTGCCTATGTATTGTATTCTAGAGGCCATAGAGTGCAAACAAAGAATATATTTATGGAGATTCTCAGTCATCCAGGTCATGGTTGTCCCAAAGATGATTTTTCAAGAGGCAAGTGGACTTTGTTTTTCCTTGAAGGCATTTCGCTTCTCATCCAAGAAGCTTCTTCAGTTCTGGAGAACTGAACAGGCTTCTTGGATGAGAAGTGAAACATCTTCAAGGAAAAACAAAGTCCACTTGCCTTTTGGAAAAAAACAAATTTGGGAGAAGCAAGGAATATATATGCTGGTTTCCCATTATTTCCTGTTCCTGGAGCCACTCAAACATTTTCTAGCTTTGTTCCGTCAGAACTCAGAACGTGCTGAGTTTTGTTCACTGGAATGCATCTGTTTCATAACATTCCAAGTGGGACAGTTTTATGTTTGAAACAAAAACAGTTTTCATTTCCTACAGAATACAGTTTAAGCCCAACAACAATTGGCCAGTTTGCAATCACGGGATTTCAAAACCTGTAGCAAAAGGACAGATTCTGTAAATGGGTTTTCAATTAGAAAAATGATTGTTAAATTGCATTTAGTGGGTAGAGAAAATGGAAATAGCAGCCTGATGTGTAGTCCAATTAAAAATTACCGATTTCATGTTTCCTGCTGACACAAGGAGATTTGGTCTGGGAGGTACATTTCTTACTAGAGAGAACAGTAGGACAGCCTTTCCTGGTTGATTCATTTTCACTTCTTAAGAATAAAAAAACAACATTTCTTTTTCAGAGGGGGAATCTTGGAAACACAATGTTGAGACTGGCAGTGTAGGGCTGAGGAAATATAGGGCTCATTTTAACTGGTTTTAAGGTAACCTCACTCCATTCAGATATTCCAAGAAATGCTGGGGAAACATAATTCCTTCAAAAGAGTAATTCTGCTATCAAATGAGTCAGCTTCACCCAAATGGGTTTATTTTGTTGCTTTGATTTATATTGTATGATTTTGTGTTTATAAGAAAAAAAATAGCAGAGATGAAATTGCTAATACAACTTCTTAGATTTGTTTTATAAATGAAGGCCTTGCTGCCTTTTTTGAAATAGAAAGAATGGGATATCTGTGGTCAACCACTTCAGATTTTTAAGGGGCAATGGTATACAAAATAGCAATAACACTTAGACCTATATACCACTTTACAGTGCTTTACCACCCTCTCTAAACAGTTTACAGATTCAGCATTTTGCCCCCAACGATCTGGGTAAAATCTCATTTTACCAACTTTGGAAGGATGGAAATGAACCTTGAGCCGGTCAGGATCGAATTCCCAGGCTGTGGGCAAAGTTAGTCTGCAATACTGCATCCTAACCACTGAGCCACCATGGCTCCTGGTAATAAAGTAATATTAAATAAAAGCAATATTAAATCTGACACCAGAAGGAAGGCATTCCTTGGTTTAAGAACAATCTTAGAAAAGACATTCGTGCAGATGTGACAAGTCTGTGAACACGAGGGCATCTGTAAGAGATCTTTTGGTGATCTTCATGCCTAGATAGATTTGGTTAGCTAATTTATACAGCTGCCTATCTCAACAAATGACTCTATATGGCAAACAATATTTAAAATTGAAAACAATTATAATCAAAATTACAACCGTTAAAATACGTAGCTGAGAGAATATAGGAGTCACCAACACAACTGGGACATTAGACCCCAGGCCCAGGCACAACGTCGGGTCTTTAAAGCTTTATGAAAGGCCAACAGGGTTGGGGTCAACCTGATTTCCAGAGGGAGAATGTTTTAGAGGAGGGTTCTCCAACTTTGACAACTTTAAGACTTGTGGACTTCCTCAACTTGTGGAGTTCCTCAGCCAGCAAAGCTGGGAGTTGAAGTCCACAAGTCTTAAAGTTGCCAAGGTTGGATAACCCTGTTTTAGAGGTAGCCACTATGGCAGAGAAGGCTCATCTTTTGAAGCTCACCAGCTGACATTCCTTAAGTGATGGGACTGGAACATGTCCATCTTGTTGGACCAGTTCGGACAGATAGAAACAACTTGGGAGAGACAGTCCTTTAAGGTTGATAGCCAAATAATACCTCAGGTAGTCAAGCCTTTAGCCATTTAAAACTAATATCTTGAACTATGTCCAGAAAACGCCCAATACAATTTTTTTTTTACAGTTATAAGATGCTTGCATGATCCTATGCCATTTGGTAGTCTAACTGCAGCTTATTCAATTATTTGAAGTTTCGGGATATTCTCTAAGAACCACCCCTCAAAGAATGCATTGAGGTAACTAAACTATTATGCATCTAAGGCAGAGCTGTCAAACTCCTGGCCCGCAGGATGGATGTATCACCTGCGGGCCACACCCACGCCCGGTTTAGCGAAGGAGGGAAAAGTCCCGATACGTCACGCAATGCTACTATGACGACGTGAGTGTGACACCCCTGATCTAATGTGTATGCAATCAATCTGACTCGTTTAAGGATGATTGTGACTGAAAACAAGGTGGAAACATTTCTGGCTATTGCTGTCATCAGGAGATTGAGGGATACCTGGAGACCTAGGAGCGTTTCCAAACCATCAACCTGCTTTTTTAATCCTTACTACAGTGGTGAAATTCAATTTTTTTAACTGCTGGTTCTGTGGGCATGGCTTGGAGGGCGTGGCAGGGAAAGGATACTGCAAAATCCCCATTCCCACCCCACGCCAGGGGAAGGATACTGCAAAATCCCCATTCTCACCCCACTCCAGGGAAAGGATATTGCAAAATCTCCATTCGCACCCCACTCTGGGGCCAGCCAGAGGTGGTGTTTGCCGGTTCTCTGAACTACTCAAAATATCCACTACTGGTTCTCCAGAACTTGTCAAAACCTGCTGGATTTCACCCACCCCACCTTACTAGAAAAAAGTAATGCATTAATGTAGCTCTTATTAGAAAAAGTTGAACTCCAGATTCAGAATCTGATTTCCTGCAGGTCAGCAATCCCACCATATTGATTTAGTTCCACCTTGTTCACCCTCTTAAAGTTCACCATCAAAGGGAGTGACTGATTCCTTGGATAGATGACACAGAACTATATATCGGCATCAACAAGAATACTGACCTAACTAGCAAATAGTAGTCCCTTGGCAATACTATCTAGATTTGGCCAGAACTGTAGGGTCCCAAAGGCCCAGTTTTGCAGATGGTCCTGAAGGAAACACCTAATCAGTGATTTCAAAAGTTTTTTTTAAATTTGAATTTATATCCCGCCCTTCTCCGAAGACTCAGGGCGGCTTACAATGTGTTAAGCAATAGTCTTCATCCATTTGTATATTGTATATTTGTATAAGTTGTAAAAAAATCAAAACAAAACTAGACAGACTCTTCAACTTTGGGTTTTTAATGTTTTTAATTGATCATCTTGACCGGCTACCATTGTAGCGACAAGTGGAGTTCAGTGCGTTGCAGCTTTCAATGGTGCTTCAAGTTGGTATCTGCTGCTCCTATAGAAGCATGGTTTGGGCACCTGGGACACAGTTGAAGAAACGCAAAGGGAGAAGAAAACGCTGGTTCTCACAGATTGGCAAGCAGCCAGTCCAGCAGTCCACACGGAGGTGTATTTCCCAATGCTGGGTGTGTATGTTGTTGCACAAAGTATCTCTTCACTTCTTGGAGAATGTCACCTACTGTGTATGCTTTGTTGCCTGCTCTCTCAGCTAGCTCTGGTAGCTTTGATAGTTCATTGTCCTTTTCATTTATGAATGTCAGGCTGGGGACATTGAGATGGGAAGCCGCCATCCACTGAAGAATAGCTTGGAGCTCTCTATTTATCATGCTATCGTCAGCGTGCTGGTTGTCCACTATTACTTCTGAATTTGTTAATTGTTCTCCATTAGCTGGTAAAGCTGATATTTGCCCTTCACAGTAGGAGTCACCAGAACCATTTTTTTGGACTGTTAAGTCATCAGTCGCTGCATCAGAACTATTCTCTTTATCTGGATTTAAGGATAGCTTTATTATTGATACTGATAACTGATCCATGGGTTGGCCCTCTGTTTCATTCGTATTGTCACAGGTAGCTGGAAGACCTTCTTTCTGTTCTGATTCAACCTTGCCAGATTGAGATGAATTATCAGAAACAGGAATGGGATCTGGATCTTTGGCGCTATGAGGCATTTTGCCCAGCAATTTCACGTCACAATGTTAACGAGTACCTTAATGAAAATCCTGTTCGATTGAGCAGCTTGGATGACTTAGCCGGACTTGATTTTGTCTGGTCTCTCAGGTGTTCATGCTCTTAATACTGGCTTGATAGCAACTTCCCTTTTAAGAGCGCAAGTTTATGTGTCAGTAGTGACATCATAAAGAATAGTTATGATTTCCTAACCAATCATATGTTGGCAATGCTGTATTTAAATATTAAGCCTGCCTAATTCCAGCAGCTTCAAGAAAGATGGATTATTGCATTAAAAAAAAAGTTTTCAAGTCAAGATTGACTTCTTGTGCGTTAAATAAACACATTCATGGAATCTTGGCATAATAAGAAATGTTGGCTGTTGCTTTCTTCATGGACTTTTTTTTTCAATTTCCTAGTCTAACTTAGAATCATGAACTTAGAGATAACCCCTTTAATGCTCACCAAGATAAGTCTTGCTCACTGTATGCTGAATTGTATAAGCTGGCCAGAATAATTTTGGAGTGGGCAGCTTCTGAATCAAGTAGCTAAAATTATTGAATTCATAAAACAGAATGAATGAAATGAATAAAATTCTAGAAATGTCACTTTTTCTACATTTCTCTCAATTACTATTCAGCTAGATGTCTGGAAGTAGTTGCCCCCTCCCTTTTTTTTTAAGGAAAGCACAAAAAACGTCCTTTGTTTAAAGTACCATACAATTATAATGCCAAAATATCAGTTTAAATCACAGGAAATTAGAGCAAAGTAACTGCAGAAATATCAGCCTAACAGTCAACACAATTGCTGAAAAAAATATAATAATAATTATTATTACCCAGATCTTTGTTTAAATATTTAAAATCAGTGTATGATATAAATGTAAAAGCAACTCATAAATATTAAGACATGATAGAAACATTGCATCGTCAACATCAACACATTTTGTAATCTTGTATAAGTACTAGTGATGATAAGTTGAGGCTAAATTGTTGTCACAAAATCCAAAAAGTTATAAGAGTTCCCAGGTCTCCTTCTTAACTGGAATGCAACAGTTGAGGAAATGAGAGGATTGCTTGAGCCTATCTTCATAATATGTAGACAATGTTCATAAGGATCTCTTACCAAAAGCAGTCTTGATACCTATGTCTTGAGCAGCTCAAAAGACCTGATTCTAATTAATGATCTTTCTCTTTGATTTGTAATAACCCCAAGAGCCTAATCTTACTTTATCATTAATTTAGGACTAAGCGTCACAAAGAGAATTCCTCTATAACTTGCTCATAGTCTGGGTGAATTTCAAAGGGAAATAGCTGTTTGAATTACAACAAAGGTGTTCTTTGTCACTTGAGTTATTGAAATGAGAATCCATTTCCATAGTTGCTTCAGATTGCTTTAGGCAAAAAGGTTTCATATCTAAGTAGAGGCTTTGCTTTCCTTAGCCAATATTTAAGTTTTAGATTTTCCCTCCCCCCCCCAAGACAGTGTGCTACAGGTGTTCTGACTTTTTATCCCAATCTTCTCACTGAAAAAAGCTTGCTGTTTGTACCCTCTCGTCTGAGGTGGGGCACAAAATGCACAATTTGGAAAAAAGATTTGGATACAAAGCATTTGGGTTTTTGAAAAAAAAAGTCCAATGTCTATAGATAGATACACAGCAAACGAGATAACTATGCTGGATTTCGTATCACAGATCACTAGTCGAACACTTCCCAAGCGTTTAGGACTGTGTGATGTATCGGTGAATTATGTGAGCAGATCCCAGTAAGGTAGCCTTCTGCAGCTGACCAATGGTGATCTTGTCAGCGCCAATTGGTTTTAAGTGCTTTCCTAGGTCTTTAGGCACAGCTCCCAGTGTGCCGAGTACCACTGGAACTACCTGCACTGGTTTATGCCAGAGTCTCTGCAATTATTATTATTATTATTATTATTATTATTATTATTATTATTATTATTATTATTATTATTATTATTATTATTATTATATTTACACAAAATGACAGTATACACAGCAAAAGAGATAACTGTGCTGGATTTCGTATCACAGATCACTAGTCAAACACTTCCCAAGCGTTTAGGAGTGTGTGATGTATGGGCGAATTATGCGAGCAGAGCCCAGTAAGGTGGCCGTCTGCAGCTGACCAATGGTGATCTTGTCAGTGCCTATTATTATTATTATTATTATTATTATTATTATTATTATTATTATTATTATTATTATTATTATTATTCTGCTTTGTAAATTAGTATGTTCTGTTTCTGAGCTTCTTTAACGCATTTTAGAAATTGATTTTGCACGATTGCTTGCAGGATATTGGATATTGAAAAGAAATAAACTTGTGATGTTCAAAGTTATGTCTTTTCTCAGCTAATGGGACTATTTTCCTTAGAAAGCTGTTCTTGTTATAAGTCTACATGATTGGAGAGGTGTAAAAATAAAGATGGACAGCTCCCTTCCTGTAATATCTCATGGTTTCTCTGACAACGGTCACTGACTGACAAGCGCTTTCAACAGTGTAGAAAGCAGGCCACCTTTTACACTTTTTATCTTGTATGTCCTGAAAGTGTTAACAGAAGTCTAAAGTGATCATGGAAGT
This sequence comes from Ahaetulla prasina, assembly GCF_028640845.1. NCBI lineage: Eukaryota > Metazoa > Chordata > Lepidosauria > Squamata > Colubridae > Ahaetulla > Ahaetulla prasina. Next base: position 39,397,933 of record NC_080540.1, on the reverse strand, counting down.
ATTAACAAAGTGTTAAATACAGGGGTAAATCTCTACCAGCTCCATTCTACATAGGAGGTAGTCTGATGTGTTAATGTTCCTTTGCACTTAGACAACTAGACAAGTTGTGACTGATTGAGACTAAAACATAATCTTTCTAAAGAAGGATTCCCATTCCTTTAAATGATAAACAAAATACTGTTCTCTTTGATTATATCATAGCCAAGATAAGAGAATTTATTTATTTTCCTTTCTATGTCATATTTAAAATCTTGTTTTACTTAACAATTTGTATGACTGACCAACTTGTAAAAAGCTATTCTAGATAGCTATTGTAGGATTAAAAAAACATGATAAGCAGTTAATGAAAAAATGTATAATTATGCAATGTAAAATAGCATAAATAAAGACCAAAACCATAACATGTTCAAAGACTGTAATACATTTTTGGTTTCAATTTCAATTTTTAACCAATTTTTTTGATTTTTTAAAGTTTATTTTCCAATTTTATTTAGGAAAACATTTGTAATTTACTTTCTTCCTGTGATGTAAATTGATTGTGACATTGATTAGCTGAAATCATCCATCCATCCTTGATGCTTAAAGACTAGAATTCATGAGGCTCTTGTCTAGTGCTTCAGCATTACATCAGATTTACTCTCACATCAGAGGCTTATCTGAACCCAATAGGTTTGACTGAGAGGTTCAAGGATATCTGTCTAGCATTATTATAATTTTCTCTATCCTGTTCAGTGTTAACATCACACTCTGGATTGCCTTCTTCCCTTTCTGTTCCAGTCCAGATTTAGAATCTATATAAGTTTTATGTTCATCTTATTATGTAAGAAGAACTTTAGCCCACTGCAGTCTGGAAAAGAAGGGCCAGTATGCCATTAAAGTGAAAAATGCATAAGAACTGTGAAATTCCAGAACAAATGACGTGTTCTGACTTTTAGCTAGTCCTATAATTTATGAGGAAGAACTCAGAACAAACGTATGAAAGTTATCACAGGCTTTTCTTGTGGTCTTAGAAGTGGTACTTTTTATAGGAATCAAGAAAAGACACTTTACAAAAATATTTTGTGTGTGTATGGGTGTGTGCATTTACACCTATGCAGGTACCCAAATACATGTATCATGTATGCTTGAATTCTGAATTATGATAGTAAGGGTGCCTATTTCTTGCTAAATATGGTTGAGGGGGAGCCTTGAAATGAGAGGAGTCACTTTATTCAGCTTTTGTTTTCAGATCAGTACATCCTTCCATCTTTTTACCTGAAATCTAGCTTGTATAAAGGAATGGTAATTGAGCAGTGAAGACACTTGATTAAATTCCTGAAGGTTGCTTATGCAAAGATTGTTTGCCTGTGAGAGTCTGTGTTTCAGAGGACACACCCGTCTCTCTGATTTCAGCACAAAAACCTTACAAACAATCAGGAAGTTTCATACTCCCTTGTGGAGGAAAGAGATGGATTTTAGGCTGCTGCCCTAAGCTCCCTTGTTAAGGAGCCTAATAAAATACAGGTGACTAACGCTTCAGTAAAAATGCCAAAGATTATGCTGTAACTGTTCACAACTGTGTCGCAAGTGTTTACAACTTGAGTGGGAATTGAATGGTTATCCAATCTCTTCTTAAAAACTTCCAGTGTTGGAGCATTTACAACTTCTGGAGGAAATTCTGATGGGAGTGGAATACCAGATTTGAGCAAAATCTCTGGCTACTTCGTGTTTTCACCTTCTTCATCCCAGTGAACCACATTCTTCTGGCTGAAGTTTTATATATTCTGGGTGTTGGCTGGGCTCAGTGGTGTGACATGGCTTTTCCATGGGGTATGTCTCCACAGTTTCTGCCATGTTTCCCCGAAAATAAGAATCAACTGGAAAATAAGCCCTAGCATGAATTTTCAGAATGCTCATAATATAAGCCCTACCCCCAAAATAAGCCCCAGTTAAGATTGTCAACCAGACGGACGCATTTAGTATTTCCCAGAAAATAAGCCCTAATGCGTCTTTTGGAGCAAAAATTAATGTAAGACCCTGTCTTATTTTTGGAGAAACATGGTAGGTACGCCTGGGAAAGGTGTGTGCTTTACAGTTGTCTCAAAAATCTGGAAAGTTGCTTTGAGTACATCTTGAGAGGTGGCCTTGTGGTCTGATGCGGAACAAGGCATCTTCATGTGTCAGACGCAAGAGAGTGGCAGGCAGGGTTGGCAGCTTTTGAATCTGCTTCTCTTAATAGAATTTAGATCTTTACCAGTTTTCAGGAGACTGCCCTTTCAATTCACATCAATTGACAACCATTCTAGCAGCATCCTTCTAGAAAACTTTGATGATGGACATTGGGAGGAATACTCTTGTTGGGTCTTTCCCATCATAATGGAATAGGTGAAAACCTGATCTTTCTTTTGCATTATTCTGAGGATCTTTAGGTGTTTTTTTTATTTGAAACAGGCAGACAGTAATTATCAACTAATTCAATTACATTTTTGGTGTATTTAAATCGGTTCAGATCTATTTGCTGATGTATGAATATAAATAGTCTTGGCACTGAAGCGGGGAGGTAAATGTTACTCTTGTGGGATTTATTTTGTTGTCCTCATGAGAAATTTATATAATGTCAGAGAACAGGTGAACATAGTGAAACAGATTGTCTCCAGGTTGGCAAACAAGTTCAACAAAGCTGTATATTTTCCCCTTATTTATTCAACCTATATGCTGAATATATATTAAGGATTAACTTGGACTGGAAAAAGATGGGCATGGCTTTAAATTTGAGGAGGAAACATCAAAAACTTGCACTATGCTGATGATACTACCTTGGTAAATTCAAAGGATCTGCAAGCCCTAATAATAAAAGTTGAACAGTGCAATGAAAAAATGGAACTAAACTTAAAGAAGGCCAAATTAATGACAACAGGTAAAATAACCAGCCGTAGAATTGGCAATAAAGATATTGAAGTGGTAGGTAACCTCCATCTTTTAGGATCAACCATGAACGAATAATGAAAAAAATATACTACAGGCTTTTGGACAAGGAAAGGTGAACCAAAGATGTATCCACAAAATCTGAGGCAACAACAGTGGTGATGAATGAAGAACCAATGAATGTATCAGCTTTTTGGAGCCTGTCTGGACAAAAAGGATTAATAATATCCCTATCCAAGTTAGAGATAGGGTATCATGCACAAAATCTACCTGTGTGGTTGTTAATAGTTGAAAATGTGTTTTTGAGTAGACTTTTCACCAATTTTCAAATGATTCTCTACCCAGTTCTTGTTTTAATAAGAACTGAATAGAGCTCAAAGACATTCTGTACCAAAAATCTTTTTTTGCATTTCTTTCTTGTATTTTCACATTCCACTTAACAGTAGGCTTCATCTAAAGATGGAGGCAAGTTGAAACTTAATGGCTAAATTATGTATTCATTTTTTCTATGTCTTATCGGATTTTGCTCCATTCCAATCCCCAGTAAAGTTTAGGAAAGCCCTACTAAAGTTGTCACTACTTGAGAACCAACCAATTTGTACCTCAGTCAGTGTAACTTACTTACTTACTTACTTACTTACTTACTTACTTACTTACTTACTTATGGACTTACTTACTTACTTTCTTGGAGACGTGGTGGCTCAGTGGCTAAGATGCTGAGTTTGTCGATCAGAAAGGTCAGCAGTTCAGCGGTTCGACTCCCTAGTGCCGCGTAATAGGGTGAGCTCCCGTTACTTGTCCCAGTTTCTGCCAACCTAGCAGTTTGAAAGCATGTAAAAAATGCAAGTAGAAAAATAGGGACCACCTTTGGTGGGAAGGTAACAGCGTTCTGTGCGCCTTTGGCGTTGAGTCATGCTGGCCACATAACCACGGAGACGTCTTCTGACAGCTCTGACTCTTCGGCTATGAAACAGAGATGAACACCGCCCCCTAGAGTCGGGAATGACTAGCACATATGTGCGAGGGGAACCTTTACCTTTACCTTATAAGTGTATTCTCTTGCTCACCTGGCTGATAGGTGGCAGCACTTGTCTGATTTCATCTGAACTTAGAAGCTAAACTTCTCGTGAGAACTTGCATAGGAAACCAACAGGAAAATCCATGATTGTAGATTGGAAGTTCAAAAAGCTTTGTTAAGGAAAGCAATAGCAGACTTCTTTCATACTGCAACAGTTAGCAAAGTCAGCAGGAATCAATGTCAATTTGAAAAAAGCTACTGCTTAGTTTATTTTGATGTGGCACTTAAAGTGTCACAAGAGGTAGTTGTGGTTCCTACTCCCTGTTTTGACTATTACATTGCCAGATAGAGAGTTTTTAAGCATGCAAAAAACATAGTAAGAAGCATGCAGAATAAGTAAGAAGCAACTTATTCCGGATTTCTGGATTTTTTCCCCTTATATCTGGTGTTGCTACTTGTGATTTTCAAAAGCAGCATTGTTAATAAATTTTATTTTGCACTGTGTGTGTGTAGTGTGTATAGTGTATGCTTATTGTATGTGTGTATGCATATGTATACTGGCTGTGGCTGTCTTCCGTCCATCCATCTACCTTTTCATCAAGCCATCATTTTCTGTCCCCAAATTAGTTTTAAATTTTATATTGCCATTAAGGCAAGATACTACGATTACTTTGGTTAAGCTGAGATTAAGTGGAAGAGTTCAACTGATTTATTTCAGATGTATTTCATCTACTACTGTTGCATTTTAATCTCAAGGCATAGCATTTTAGCTTAGACTATTTTCTTTTCTTTTATTTGTTGGAATCTTTGAAATGGATGGAACATTTAGCTAGAATTTTACTAGGCAGGAATAGTTCTTCTCTTTCAGAACAGTTTCAATCCCCCCCACCCCCTTTGGGGTACCCCCACCCCCAATTATAGGCGTTTATCTCTTCAGAGGTCTTTAAAAATTTCTTTCGGTGAAGCTCTATCTTTTCATGATGATTTGTAACAAGAGTGAAACAGCAATCTTTTGCTAAAACCTGTGGTTGAAAATAAGCGTTTTCAGTGTCAATAGATACCTTATATCTGTTTGGATTTTTAAGATTTGCAAAGAGGTCATTCACTCTCCTGTCGTTAATAAGGTATGTCTAGCAAAAAGAGAAGAGGGGATCCTCAGTGACTGAGCGCTTGGATAGAAAAGAACATCTCATCTTTTCTGCTATTCTGATACAAAGAGGAGAAACATCATTATTGAGGCTGGACTTCTAGTTTTTGGCAAACTAGATGGGCTGTCTGCAATATGGCATTTTAAACTGCTCGGGAATTATGATTTTTACTTCTTTCAAAGGAGTTTCTTAATTTCAGTTTTGTGCTTGGATATTTTTTTTTAGATATATTTTTACAGGAAAAAATAATATATTTTTCCGTTAACCACTTTGCTTCCCGTTCTTTTGCAGATCATAAATCCAAGATAGAAATAATAACCATTTCAAAAAAAAAAGCAATGCAACTGAATCAGAATCATTTATATTGATGCATTTGATTTGTAATGGCCTATTTTTTAAACAAAAATTAGTCATGTCTCTTCTGGGAAGGTCGTTTAGTCAGGGTGGTAAATTAAAGATTAATGATGATTTAACCAGGCTTAAAACAGTCCCATACAAGGAGTGAACAGAGTTAGATGGAGATTTTTTATTTTATTTTATTTTTTTGATCACCAGGGGATTCTGCACTCTGCTCCTTCCATTAGAATAGTGGTTTCTTTTTTTAAAAAAATAATATCGAGGGTTTCAAGCAGCTGTTAAAACATCATATTGGTCAGATGATGGCTGAGAAAATGACTGGGATAAGCACAGATGCCTGCCTAGAGGGCTGGGACGTCAGCTCTGGAAAAACACATGGATTGCCAGCCGGTGAGAAAGATACCTGAGGCTTCCTGTGTATATGTCTTGTGATGGAGGTGAGGTGATGTAAGCCCTGAGTGAGGTAATCAGTCAGCATCTGTGCCCACACATTAAATAAACAGGAGCTTTGTAATAGACCTGAATGAGATTGACCCAGAAATAGTACTTGTTTACTTTTATCAAAGTCAAGAGTGGAAATACTGTAGTGCAAAGGAAACTGGGTGCCAAATCGCTTTTGTGCAATTATCAACAAGCAGGTGGGTACATTTATTAATTATAAGATTTGGGGAGTAGAATTTTCTTAGGGATGCCATTTTGTCCTCTGTGCCTTCCAGAGAAGACAAGCTAAATAATGGTCTGTTGCCTGGATGGATTGTGCTTCTAATCACCATGAACTCGATTAAAGCGACCCTTAATTGAATTTGTGTCAGTTAATAAAAGTGTACCTTATAAGAGCACAGAGTGTAACATTTGTAGAGATCTACTCTGAGGAACATGCTATATAAATAAATAGAAACTGGTTTTGTCTTGTATTCTTGTTATTGTTATTAAAAGGGCCTCTCGTGGCTCAGCAGACTAAGTCTGTCTGTTATTAACACAGCTGCTTGCAATTACTACAGGTTCAAGTCCCACCAGGCCCAAGGTTGACTCAGCTTCCACCCTTTATAAGGAAGGTAAAATGAGGACCCAGATTGTTGGGGGCAATAAAAGTTGACTTTGTATATAATATACAAATGGATGAAGACTATTGCTTAACAGTGGTTAAGGCGCAGTGGTTAGAATGCAGTACTGCAGGCTACTTCTGCTGAGTGCCGGCTGCCAGCAGTTTGACAGTTCGAGTCTCAACGACTCAAGGTTGACTTAGCCTTCCATCCTTCCAAGGTTAGTGAAATTGTTGAAGGCAATTTGCTGACTGTAAACCACTTAGAGAGGGCTGTGAAGCAGTATATAAGTCTATGTGCTATTGCTATTCGTATCTTAACTGGCTAGGAAAAAAATATACAGATAGTCCATGCTTAACAATCACAATTGGGACTATAATATGGTTGTTAGAGAGATATTATATGAACTCAATAGAGTTATGACATCACTTCCACCACTTCTAAGCCAGGGGTGTCAAACTTGCGGCATCGCATTGTCGCAAGTTTGACACCCCTTCCCTAAGCAATTTCCTATGGTCATTAAGCAAGACATAATGTGATTGTGACTTGCGATTTTACTGCCAGCTTCTCTATTGACTCTGCTATTCATAAACTGGCTGTGAAGTGCATAAAGGTGATCATGTGACCACAGGATACTGGAAAGTTATAAAGACTGCAAAACCTCCAAATCTCTAACATCTGACCATGGGATGCTGCAATAATCGTAAATGCAAGAACCAGTGTTCACTTTACTTTTTCAGTGCCATTGTAATTTTGAATGGTTGCTCAACAGGGCAATCTTTAAACGAGGACTACCTGTATAAAATAAAGAAAATTGGCTTTTTTTCATTAATCACCATTAGGATTCAGTAAAACAAAAAAAATAATAGAAATTGGATGTGAAGGGAAAGTGGACAGATGAGAGATTCACTATGACATGTCCTGATAAAGTTAGTATCAGGGCCTCTGGTGGCTCAACGGACTAAGTCTGTCTGTTATTAACACAGCTGCTTGCAATTACTGCTTGCAATTACTGCAAGTTCAAGTCCCACCAGGCCCACCCACGTTGGAAACACACTGGATCTGATTTTTGTCTCTGGACAGTGGTTGAGTGATCTGGAAGTACGAGAATTAGTCACTGAACCTTTGTCATGGTCGGATCACTCTCTCCTTCGTCTGGACTTTCGGACCACTGCTCAACACTGCAGGGAGACGGGACCAATGCGTTGGTTCCGTCCCAGGCGACTGATGGACCCGGAGAGGTTCCTGATGGAGCTTGGGCCGTTCCCTGGCGATCTGGCCCACGGCTCGGCCGAGGAGCTTGTTGCGGCCTGGGAACAGGCCGCGGCGGGAGCCTTGGACCGTGTCGTGCCTTTGCGGCCTCTAACCCGGCGTAGGTCTCAACCAGCTCCTTGGTTTTCCGAGGAGCTGAGGGAGATGAAGCGCCAGAGAAGACGCCTAGAGAGCGCTTGGAGGTCCAGCCGTTCTGAAGCTGACTGTACACTAGTTAGGTCTTTCACCCAGACCTATCTAGTGGCATTGAGGGAGGCCAAGCGGGCCTATGTTTCTACCCTCATTGCGTCAGCAGAGAACCGCCCAGCCTCCCTGTTTAGGGTGACTCGCTCCCTCCTTCACCAGGGGGGATGCGATGATCCCTTACAGGGTTGTGCTGAGGATTTCAGCAGGTATCTGTTTGACAAAATCGCTCAGCTTCGGGATGGTCTGGACCAAAATTGGGTAGTTTCGGGCGAGGTGACGGAGGCTAGTCTTGTTGAGACCATCTGGGAGGAGTTTGATCCTGTGGCTCCCGAGGACATGGACAGGTTGCTGGGATGGCTGAATGCCACCACATGTTTATTGGACCCGTGTCCCTCCTGGTTGGTGCTGGCCACCCGGGAGGTTACACGAGGCTGGCTCCAGGGAATTGTCAACGCTTCCTTGGGGGAGGGTGTTGTTCCCACCGCCTTGAAAGAGGCGGTGGTGAGGCCCCTCCTCAAGAAGCCCTCCCTGGACCCAGCTGTTTTGGGTAACTATCGTCCAGTCTCCAACCTTCGCTTTGTGGCGAAGGTTGTTGAGAGTACCTGGAGGAATCTATCTATCTAAATCCTTTCCAGTCTGGTTTCCGACCCGGGTACAGCACGGAGACAGCTTTGGTCGCGTTGGTGGATGACCTCTGGAGGGCCCGGGATAGGGGTTATTCCTCTGCCCTGGTTCTCCTAGATCTCTCAGCGGCTTTCGATACCATCGACCATAGTATCCTGCTGCGACGGTTGGGGAGTTTAGGAGTGGGAGGCACCGTGTTTCGGTGGTTCTCGTCCTATCTCTCCGATTGATCGCAGACGGTGTTGGCAGGGGGGCAGAGATTGACCTCGAGGCGCCTCCTTTGTGGGGTGCCACAGGGATCGGTTCTCTCGCCTCTCCTGTTCAACATCTATATGAAGCCGCTGGGTGAGGTCATCAGTGGTTTTGGGGTGAGTTATCAACTGTACGCGGATGACAGCCAGCTGTACATTTCCACCCCTGACCACCCCAATGAAGCTGTCGAAGTGTTGTCTCGGTGTTTGGAGGCGGTCCTGGTCTGGATGGGGAGAAACAGGCTCAAGCTCAACCCCTCCAAGACTGAGTGGCTGTGGATGCCGGCATCCTGGTACAGCCAGTTGCAACCGCGGCTGACTGTTGGGGGCGAATCATTGGCCCCAATGGAGAGGGTGCACAATCTGGGTGTTCTCCTGGATGGACGGTTGTCTTTTGAAGATCATTTGGCGACCGTCTCCAGGAGAGCTTTTTACCAGGTTCGCCTGGTCCGTCAGTTGCGCCCCTTTCTAGATCGGGATGCCTTATGCACGGTCACTCATGCCCTCGTCACTTCTCGCCTGGACTACTGCAATGCTCTCTACATGGGGCTCCCCTTGGGGAGCACCCGGAGGCTTCAGTTGGTCCAGAATGCAGCTGCGTGGGTGATAGAGGGAGCCACTCATGGCTCCCATATAACACAATCCTGTGCAGACTGCACTGGCTACCTGTGGTCTTCTGGGTGCACTTCAAGGTGTTGGTTATCACCTTTAAAGCGCTCCATGCATTGGACCGGGATATCTTCGGGACCGCCTTCTGCTACCACATGCCTCCCACTGACCGGTACGCTCCCATAGAGAGGGTCTCCTCAGGGTGCCGTCAGCCAAACAGTGTCGGCTGGCGACCCCCAGGGGGAGAGCCTTCTCTGTGGGGGCACCTACCCTCTGGAACGAGCTTCCCCCAGGACTTCGACAACTTCCTGACCTCCGGACTTTTCGCCGCGAGCTGAAAACATACCTATTCTTCCGAGCAGGACTGGCTTAATAGGGGTTTTTAATTCGTTTTAAATGGGGTTTATTTTTATATTATGTATTTTATATTTAAATTTAGACCATATGGAATAAGTTTTTTAAATAGTTTTTATTGTAATATATTGTATTGTTTTACTTGGCTGTTCACCGCCCTGAGTCCTTCGGGAGAAGGGCGGTATAAAAATTAAAATATTATTATTATTATTATTATTATTATTATTATTATTATTATTATTATTATTATTATTATTATTATTATTATTATTATTATTATTATTATTATTAAGGTTGACTCAGCCTTCCATCCTTTATAAGGTAGGTAAAATGAGGACCCAGATTGATGGGGGCAATAAAAGTTGACTTTGTATATAATATACAAATGGATTCAGACTATTGCTTAACACAGTGTAAGCCACCCTGAGTCTTCGGAGAAGGGCGGGATATAAATTCAAAAAAAAAATAAAAAAAATTGTCAGAGCAGGACAGTTTTTGTTCTTTTTCAATTCAAGGGCCAACTGCATAGAAAGCTTCAAATTCTAGGTGCTAACCTTAAAAAATATTGTAATTCATCGATAGAAAAACAATGTTACATAGTTTTATTTTACATATACTTTGCAATTTGAGTCTCTGGGGTAGGGACAGTCAATACTGACAAGCTGCAAAATACATCCAAGAAATGCCAATCATTTGTTTTAAGTCATTTATCTATACCAGGGGTGTCAAACTGGCGGCTGGTAGGCTGGATGTGTCACGCACAGGTCACGCCATCCCCAGCTCCACAGATAGCAACGTTTGACACCTGTGATCTATATTGTGCTTTAATTTTCATAAGAAACGTCAAAATGCTTGTTAATATTTCAGCCCGACATTCTGTTGGAGATCTAAGAGTAACATGAATATAAGCCCATTATTCATCCTGCCAAATCCATAAATTAGCCAGACAAGGGAAAGAGAAGTTGTGCAGCAAAAAGTATACTTGAAATAAAGAAGAGGGGTTTTATGTGCGCCCATGAGCACGCACACATAGAAGAATGAAGAGCAGCTTCTGAATTCCAGCTTAGAATGTAATTGGGACTCCATTGTTGATCGATGTTTCTTAAGGCAGGGGTTGTCAAACTAGCTGCTTTGGGCTGAAAGCCACAGAGGAATCTGGTTTATGAGGGGGATAGTATAATATATTTAATTATTGGAATGATCACCTCCAGAAACATCCAATAAGCCATGGTGGCGCAGTGGTTAGTGTGTAGTACTGCAGGCTACTTCTCCTGCCTGCCGGCTGCCTGCAATTTGCCAGTTCAAATCTCACCAGGCTCAAGTTGACTCAGCCTTCCATCCTTCTGAGGTGGGTAAAATGAGGACTCAGATTGTTGGGGGCAAACTGCTTAGAGAGGGCTGTGGAGCACTGTGAGGCGGTATATAAGTCTTTATTATTATTATGATTATTATTATTTATTCAATTTTTATACCGCCCTTCTCCCGAAGGACTCAGGGCGGTGTACAGCCAAGATAAAACAAAACGGTACAAAAATATACAATTAAAATACAAATTAAAAAACTTATTATATAGTTGGCCTAAAAACTTTAAAAATATATAAAACTAAAAACCCCTTAAAATTAGTAATAAATTTAAAACCAATAAAATTTAGGCCAAATAAGTGCTATTTGTTATTGCTAATAAATTCCTTGGAACCACCTGCCTCCAATTCCTCTCATTAAGACTGGATATAGTTAGCAGATTCTGAGAGCTAATTGGTGCAAACTGAAGGGCAGAGATGAAGTCCAACTCACAGTTTGTTTTGGTTGTTTATTAAATTTGTTTGCCGCCCATCTCACCACAAAGTGAGTTTAAGAAATATTGTCCAGTGAAATTCCCCTAAACTGAAAAGTTGGAGCCTTGTGAAAATTTGCATAAACTTTGTGAAGTTTTAATATGAAAGGAAATGAAAGTACACAATATTCTTGACTATCACTATTTTTCAGTCATCTTGTTCCTGTTAGTGCTTACCGCATTTCTTATTGACTCCACACATTCATTTCCGTGGAGTCTCAAGTACCTCAGTTTAGTGGAATCATTGTTTTTCTTACTCAAGAAAGATGATTGGTCAGGACTCACAGGAAGGTTGCAGTTATATAAATACAAACAAATAATGTTACGTCCCTTGGCTCTAGTTTATCTATTTTGAAAGGAGTAACTTTTTACTTCCAAAAATTACAAAATCTCTTGTGCTGTATTCCTTTCCTTCCCTTCCCTTCCCTTCCCTTCCCTTTGATTCTGCTATACTATCAGTAGTGCTTTTGATCTGGAAATAATGATAGTGTTATTCCCTTAACTCTTGTTAGTCCTAGATAATATCTTTGTTGTTTAGGAACTGTTCAGTCTTTAAAAAGTATATATCCTATCCACTTTCATCTTCTACCATGAGTGATATTCTCCATATTAACAGGTCAGAGTAATTCTTGAATCTGTTTTCTCTTGGTCATATAGATGAGAAGCAGTAGGTTTTTATTCCTATAAAATGTAAGAGTGATACTAAAATTCTACCTCAGTCGCTGTTTTTTTTAAAAAGCCATTTCCTCTGCTCTTTTCTATAGTGTATGCTGTTATTTCTACTTTGTAGCTTGTCTCGTTGAATCTTCCTTCCTTCCTTCCTTCCTTCCTTCCTTCCTTCCTTCCTTCCTTCCTTCCTTCCTTCCTTCCTTCCTTCCTTCCTTCCTTCCTTCCTTCCTTCCTTCCCTCCCTCCCTCCCTCCCTCCCTCTCTATCTATCTTTATTATTTTTACAAATAACTCAAGTTAGCAAACATATCCAACACATCTTCCTCCTCCTATTTTCTCCATAATAACAACCCTGTGAGGTAGGTTGGGCTAAGAGAGAATGACTGGCTCAAAGTTATACCCGGCTAATGCTATTCACTGATTTTAGCAACAGCTTCCAGATTGCTTTAATCATACGCAGACCAGTGGTACTTTTTCCTTAGAGTCGGATTGCTTTAAACCCCACTGCTTAACATTTATCCTGTGGTGATTAGTGGTTGTATGTCTGTGCAGCCGGTCTTCATTCCAGGGGAATAAAACATCCATAAATTCCTGCAGATAGGAAATCCAGGGAGGGAATTGGCTCTCTTCTCTCCTTTGTGTTTCCAAGCAAACCCATCATCTTACTCCAGGGCCAGTGCTGCTACTAATTAAGATGTTGGTGTGTACAGTTTATGTTGAATTTCACAGTGGCTGACCCAAGCACATCAGGAGTACATGTTCTGCTCTTAGTACACATTTGAGCTGTACCTGAACAGCTTTGGCAATAGTTTTGAGAATCTACCAGATTCTCCCTTTGGACCTTGTGATTCAGTGGCCTCTGAGAAAAGTAGGTTCTGCTTTTCTGGATAGTCATTCCTGCTTGATGAACACATTGCAATCAGTCTTTGCAATTTCCTTGGGAAATATAGGATATTAATAAAAGCAAAGGATGTGATTCAAAAGATGGACTTTCCCTTGTTTTGCTAAAAGTCATTTGTAGAGCAATACAATGTAATACATATTCATTACTGTGACCCATTATTACAATTCATGGGAAACATGCAGAGGGTAGCCTGCATTTTTCTCCATTTTAAGACAAATTATGGCAAAAGTAAGCATGAAGTTAAAATGTTTGTTTTATTCTTGACTTCTTATGGCCAATTTTGGTCTTCATTTGAAATGTCTGAATCTCTCAAGGCATACCATTGGTCATTACAATTCCATCTAGCCTATTTGAATGGCATTGGAATTTGAAGAAAGTGAATAGATAGTTTTCCTGGACTTTTTAGCCCTGGGTCTGGCAGTTCCAGGTATAAATCCTGAGATCTTTGCTAAAATGCAAACATTAACCTATCACATGTATCATATTTCTGTGTATTTGAAATGGTTTGGGTGGAAAATATGTGTATTTCCTATAAATCATTCAAAAGAGCTATGCTAATACCATCTTCCTCTGGCTATCAGTAAATTATGTTAGGAAATCTAGGTTCCCCATTGTAGATTTTATTCATTCATTTATTTATTTAATTCATGTAGTCACTGACCAACTCCAACTGATTCTCAATATAATACAGCATAAAAACTCAAAACAGAACAAGACAGAATTCAGTCATTCTGGACAGCCATAGACAAAGAGACATGCCAAAAAGGGCTGAACCACTGGTGAAATGCTACCAATTCTCACCTGTTTGGACGAACTGGTAGTAATAAACTCTCATATACACACACATCGTTGTGAAGAACTTTTCTTCTTCCCATTCCACTGGCATAATCTTATGTTGGATCAAAGATCATTCTATCATCGGAGTAAAACCAATTGTTTCGTATTCATAAAATTTGTTCAGTATGTGGCTGTTCACTCTGAGGACAAGCAATCTTTGGGGCAACAAGTTGCAGATTCTCTGATCAAGAATAAGTTTATTTGTATTTATAAGAGTTCTTGCCTGGCTCATAGGACAAAAGAGGGAAGCCTCTGCATCTCCATGTCTTATTGTCTTAAAGTTCTCAGTGTTTTGACCATTGAATCCTGCATTTGTTCAGTATATAACATGCACCATCGTGCTGTGGTATGTGGGCAAGAATGTATAAGTTGTGTGTCAAAGTGAAAGGCAATAGTGAACAAAATTTTTAAAGTGCAGTGTGGCTCTGCTCAGTTATGGGGTTGTGGATCAGATTTCTACTGTTTAGCTGTTCATTAAGAAATGTGTGAAAATGAGAGTTGAGTTTTGTTGGCTTAATGCAAATTAATGGCAAAGTGAACAGGTGTAAAATTAAAGGTTTGCTGTGAAGAGCAATATGTGATAGAAATAAAGCAGCATGAGGATTGTTGAGTACAGTGAAATGGGTAATGAATAATGCAAAATGGGTGATATAATTGATTGTGTGATGAATGTGGAAGAACATTTGTGGTGCTATGTTGCTTGGGACATGTATGTGTCTACAATGTTGGTCGAAAATTCAATTGATAAACTAAAAAGAACTATGGATCTAAAAATTATTGTATCAGAATTAAAATAATGTTTTGCTGAGTTCTCTGGTGATTTGAAGGTTTTGTTGCCTGCAGAAGGTGGAATTTTGCTATGTTAAGACTTTAAAAAAAAAAGCACTGACTAATTCTGTAAGATGATCCTAGATAAAGGCCAACTGTACGGTTTCATCTTGCTTTCCCATTCTTCATAAATAACCTCCATTATGGAGGAGCCTAATCATCTCTATGCTCAGGTTAGTCTTCCTCCTCCCAGGTAATGTTACTTGCTGAAAGACTTTCCAATAAATATCCACACAGATACTTAGCACAGCCTACTCATCAGGATTAAGATATAATCTTACCCTCTAAAGCATACTTCGGTATTCCTAGGAAAGCCAGGATTGTTTGAAGTAGCACCACCTGTTTTACTCTGTCATTTCTCACGCCATCCACGCTGCAGTCTAACATCAACACCTTACCTCCTGATTTAAGTCCTGCATCTGTGTAAATTGCAAATGTTAATGTGATTCGTAGAAAGGTTCTTCAGTTCTGGAGACAAACTAAATACAGTTTCCAAGCCATCTTAAGCTTGACTGAAGGAACTTCGGCCACAGACCCTCTGAGTAAGATCAAGGCTGAAACTCCTTTTCTCATTAGTTATTTAATGTTCTATTCTCTGTTTTGATTTATTAAGAGAAGAAAATGCTGGATTTAGTTCTACTTTGCATAGTGGAAAGATGTATGTATCCATTTATACATTCCCATTTCCCCCTTGAAAAAGGGGAAGTGGGGATGACAGAAAACATTGGAGGATCCAATCTGGGATGGTCACTGGGACCAGAGATTTAGCCTTCTGAGCTTTCTGACTCATGCTGGAGCCCATCCTCAGGGAATATTTCTCAAGCAGAATGTGTGCTCTAGAACAGGGGTGTCAAACTCAAGGCCTGGGGCCTGGATCTGGCCTACAGGATGCTTAGATCTGGCCCTTGAGGCCACCTTGGAAACAGCAACGGACTGACCCACAGTGCCTCTTCCAGTGAAAGCAGAGCTTGGGAGGGTTGGCCCTCCCAAGCTCAGTTTTTGCTGGCAGAGGGTTGCAGGAGGCTGTCACAGTCGAAAATGGAGCTTGGGAGCCCGTTTTCGCTGGCAGAACACTAGGCCTCCACAGGCGCCCCTGACATGAATGATGTTGAGCTGGCCATGCCCCCCACCCCCGCCAAGGTCAAACACAACCCTGATGCGGCCCTCAATGAAACCAAGTTTGACACCTCTGCTCTAGAAGTTCCCTGAGGATGGGCTCCAGCACGAGTCTGAAAGCTCGGAAGACTAAACCTCTGGTTCCGGTGACTGACCCAGATTGGATCCTGCAACATTATCCTGTGACTTATATATTCGCCTTCATTCATGAGAAAATATTGACTTCTCTGGCAAACTGGGAGATTCAATTGTACTCCCAAAGGATATCCACCTGTAGTTTAGCCTTCCCTTTTCTATTGCCCAATCAAGGTCTCACCTGTTTACTCAGTAATAGAGTACAATGATAACCTGCATAATTGATTTTGCTTAATCGATAATCTCAGCTAAGGCAGCCTGTGACTGCAATCTTAACTCAATTTAAACGTTCGTCAGGAATACAGATATTACACAGATTTTCATTCTTGTGTGTAGTTATTTCTGTCTAAATTATATATTGCAGTAACTGACTGGGTGCCGAGCAAGGACTCTTGGCTAGGTTCACACATAGTGCTAAATCATAATGGGCATTGGTTTGGTCAGAATGTGATGTGTGAATCTAGCCACAGTAGATCAGACACAGTTTATGGATAAGCACCAAATGTAGACTCAGCCAGTCATTGTTTACTCAACAAATGATGGTTAAATAAACAATAGCATAGTCAGTAGATCATAGTCTTAAACTTAGGGCTTCAAAGTGGTCTTTGTTTCCACTGGATAAATTCTTCAGTATTCTGCTTATCTACGTCAATTTATGTCATTCTAATAACAAGTTTTATCTTCCCTCTCTAAATTCTGCTGTACTCCCTTACTCCATCTGATGCAAAGTGCCAGATCAGTTACAAAGACCTGTGTCTTGCTGTATGGATGTACTATTATATTCTAACCCAGAAGGGCAAAAAGTGAATTTACGTCTGACTTTTTCTCCATTCTGTGTGGCAGGAATCGCAACCGAATCCACAGCATTGAAGCCAGCCAGCTGGAGCCCTATGTATCCCTGGAAACGTTAGACCTCAGCTCAAATAACATCACAGAAATCCGAAGTGGCTGTTTCCCGGTGGGGCTTCCCATAAAGGATCTGTAAGCTTTCTTTCTTTTTAAAATGTTTTATGGAAAAGCACTCATTTATACAAGAAGAACTGATTTTCAGGTTACTTTGATCTTTTAAAAAAGGGTTACCGGTTATAACATGGGTTAAAACTCAAATGAATGCTGTCCATCTACGTCAGGGGTATTAAACCCACATCATCATGGAGTGTCGAAGTAACAGTAACAGAGTTGGAAGGGACCTTGGAGGTCATCTAGTCCAACCCCCCTGCTCACGCAGGAGACCTATATTAGGGATTCAAACCGCCGACCTTTCTGATCGACAAGCTCGGCGTTTTAGCCACTCACGTGATGTATCATGATTTTGCTAAACCAGGCATGGGTATGGGCAGGGCGTGACACATCTAGCTTGTGGACGGCGAGTTTGACACCCCTGATCTACATCATCTCCAGCATCCAGTTCTTTCATTGGTCGTGTTATGTTACGGAAGGAATGGAACAGTGATACTTGGTTTTTGCTCTCTCTCTCATCCTCTTCTCCCTCTTCCTATTGAGTTGATATGGAAACTGGGTTTTTCTGTCCATCTTTTTCTCATGGCCTCTTATAGTAGCTAATATGAGAGGTGTGAGGAACGAAAGTGCAAGGAACACTAAGTTCAATATTCTGTCATATGTACCTATCACAAACAGCTAATCGACAAAATTCTTCCCTCAGATTTTTAAAATAAAATGTCTTTCTTGGTTTTCTTAATTATCTTGAATTAGAATTAAAATGCTCATGCTGCAACATTTCATGATGTTATATATGTCCTTTTTGATGAATATGTTTTTTAGAGTGAATAGTCAGATTCTCTGATTTCTGATGCAACAATATGTCAGAATTGATCTCCGTTAACCAGTGGGGGATATACAGTGGAACTGTGACCTATACTGTCTTTCTTTACATTCAAAATGGTTTCAAACAAAACCTGAGAGCCAAAATCCACACCTGCAAAAAAGAATAGTTTTGCCCTTTTTAAGCAACATCATCCTGTCATCGATTATTTTCAACTGTACAGCAGTTGAATGGTAATAAATGAAAATGAAGAGAGAGAAAGAGACAGAGAGAGTACAAACTTATAGATAAGAACTTTAGGTTCTAAACCAGCAGCCCTCAACCTTTTGGGCACCAGGGAGCGTGCTGTGGAGAGAGGTTTTTTTCACGGACCAGAGGGGGCGTGGTTTTGCATGCTGCCTGCATCCTGTGGGTGAGGCTTCACTTGTTTGTGCGGCCCAGTTTCTGGCATGTTGTAGCCCAGTGCCAGTCCATGGTCTGGGGTTGTGGACCCCTGCTCTAAACTACACTCCCCAAAATTGAGTGTGGCTGATATGCAGATGGGCTTATCTGCAAGTATATATAACAATATTTTTTTTAAGGGACTCGTATATACTTCTGGATAAACCCATTGGTGGATAAGACAAATACCATAAAAACATGTCACTCACAGATAAGCCAGTTATAAAAATCTGAATATTTTGAGGGTCTGGAGACATAGATGATTAGTAGATCACTGGTTAATTGCAATTAACAATCCCAACTCTCTTAATTTAAGAGTGTTGTCTTTATAAAGTTTCTGGCTGGCAGTATGCCATTGGCTTTTCCTCTTGAACTATTATTTTACATTATTGGTGCTCATCACATTTCATCCATTACTATGCGTTCAGATCTGTTTGATAGATTTTGAGATTCCAGTTAAATAGAAAAATCTGTCATTCCCATTTTAAGAATGGCTAGTGTAATTGAAACTAATTTCTTCAGAAGACAATGTTTAATCTAGATGGAATACAGTTGTCTTACTTTCAGTATTATACTTAGTTGTTGTTCAGTCGCTAAGTTGTTTCTGACTCTTAGTGACAGCATACTAAGCCCCTGTCTCCTGGAATTTGTGAAACTCCATATTCATTGCGTCAAAGATACTATCTCATCCTCTGCCATCCCCTTCTCCTTTGGTCTTCAATCTTTCCCAACATCAGGGTCTTCCCAAAGATTATTATATGTACAGTGTATATTTGTTGCGCTTTTGGTTTGGCTTTGATGTCCTGTATGGACATTCTTTCTCATCTGGACTACTACTCCAGAATTCAAAGCACAAAAAACAATAGAAAATTCTGGAAGCTTAAGTTCAACAAAAGGCATTGAGTTAGGGAAGGAAACTCTGGCAGACTGGAGGTGCTTCAGTATCAGAGGAATCTTTTAATCATCACCTGCCTATAAATTGTACAAAATGGCTTGATTGTTGCTAGAGTGGGAAGACATTTGGTTTCTGAAAACAGCATGTCTGATGTCACCACCTGCTAAGATAAAGAGGGACTAATCAAGACCTCCAACACAACCATTTTGAATGTTCTTTTATAAATTATTACAGCTACCTGGGGAGCAACAGAATCAGCGTCCTGGAGACCAAGGCTTTTAACAGCTTGTCACGATCCCTGCTGACGCTTCGCCTGAATAAAAACAGAATTGTCCAACTTCCTGTCAAAGCATTCAAACTGCCCCATCTAACACAACTGTGAGTAGAAATGTGCAGCATTTTATTATAACACCAAGCTTTAATTCCCTAAGGACACTCCCTAAGGACATACACAATCCTTCAGCTTGAATGTATGAAATGTTGATTAAAGCATATTCGAATGGTCTTTTGCGATATGAATGAAATAAAAATTGGATGTGGCTCTGCCCCGGATTGACTATTCAGTTTACATTCTTAATAGGACCAAAAGAAAGGAAGGGAAATATCTGAGTATTCATTAAGTAGAATATATGTAATAAATTTTCTTCCTTATGTCAGTCGCACGTGTGTGTGTGTGCATATTTTTTAAAAAGAGTCTTTTTTTTTTCTTTTTCTGGCTTCTACTTTGATTTTGTGGACACCCAATGAAAGAAAAGCAGGATTGAGAGAGCTTTCTTAAACTGTTTTCATATACGGTGTTCAAACTGTAAGGAGGGAAGAATGCGGAGTTGGCATTTAGGTAGACAAAGGATGCTTTTGATGGTTAGCACACATGTTGTTTGTTTGTTTGGCCAAGGTACAGTTTAGGCTGCATTTGATCTGCATCTGCCGACAGTGCTTTATGTACATATAATTGACCTTTGGCATCAACATTTGCTTGCTACTTTCTTGAAGTTTGGAACCCAACTCAAAGACTAGATTCAGCATAGTTAGTGTAAGATTTCACACTACAGATGTGAAATATTTTAACTCTATAGGTAGTCCTCAGATTACAATGGCAATTGGAATCCAGATTGCCAGTTGCTAAGTGATGCAGTTGTAATATGCAGCCGCATCCGCTTAGCGACGGCAATCCAGGCAGTCCTAGTTGTCATCAGAACCCAAAGACATATGGGTCACTAAGTGGAAAACTGGGAGAGTCCAGGGCAAGGAATGAAGGATTGCGACAGAGGGTTAGGTCTTGGGAAGCCCAGTGCATGTTGCACCAATGCTGGCAGGCGTGGCACAAACTCAGGCCTGGAAAAGAGGTCGCTGGTGTGCAAGCGACTTTGTGCAAGTCTAGGGAAGCTCAGAAAGGAGGGCACTGGTGTTGCGTGCATGTGTGAGTATGAGTGCAAGGAGGCACAGAGGAGGAAAGTGCCAGTGGATGTGTGCGAACACAGAGAAGCCAGGAAATGAGGGAACTGATAGGTGCATGCAATAACCGGGGGAAGGAGGGTGCGGTGCATGTGAGTGAATGATTGAAGAAAGTTGGGAAGGGGAGTAACTTGTGACCTTCCCTATCAACTTCCCCATTGACTTTACCTGTGGGAAGCTGGCAGAGAAAGTTAGCAACGACAATCACATGATTATAGGATGTTGGAACCAGTCATAAGTGCGAGCTGAATCTTGTTCATGTGACTGCAGGAGCGCTACAGCTTTGAACATTCATTAAACAAAAAAGTCATAATTCAAGGACTACCTGTACAAAAAAATAAGGGAAGTTTTTTTAAGTGAAATTATCAAGGAAGTATATTCCCCTTCCGTTTTAAAATCAAATTAATAGCGTTTTGGTCCATTTGGCTTCTGTGGTTAATTTAGCTTTCTTTTATTTTCTTGCATGACTTTTTCTGTTCAGGTGACGCACGTATTCATTTTTCCTATTGTCAAAAACTCAAATTTATGTTATTGCTTTTATCAAAATATATGGCAGAGGTGGAAATCCTGTGCTTCCAGATGTTTTTAAATTATAGTAACAATTATCTCTACCCACTGGACTTCTCAGCTAAGGTTTGGGGAGTTGGAAATTTACCCTTACGTGCCAAATATCTATGGACTACACAGGTACTTATTAATTGTCCCAGGCAAACCATTTATATTCTAATAAACCTGAATTAAATTAGATTCCTTCTATATGTATACAAATAATTTAATAAATTCAAAGGTTTTGAACTATTTTTTACAAGAAATAAATGTTAATAGCATACAATTACGTTTATATTGGGAAGAAATACAATACACACTGCCTTCTGTTTGTGGTAAAAATCTTATGGATGAAAACTTTGATATTTTTGCAAGGTCTCTAAAGGAATCCCATTGAATTCTAAAACATGTAATGTTTACAAACTAACAAAATGCTGTAGAATGTATTTTATATATAAGTAGAATATATACATTTTTACAGAAAACGGGTCTAATATAAGGCGGTGACACCCTATTCCTAATTTACCTATGCCTGGTGTTGGCTTTTGAAGATCAGTCCATTGAGAAAGACTTGAGTTAACATCCTTCTGTGTTGTTGGTCATTTTCAGAGAGTTAAACCGGAATCGTATTCGTTTGATAGAAGGGTTAACATTTCATGGACTGGACAGTTTAGAAGTTTTGAAGCTGCAGCGCAACAATATAAGCAAGTTGACAGACGGAGCTTTCTGGGGTCTGGCCAAAATGGAGGTTCTGTAAGTCAATAGTTATGCTGATAGATTTTAAGGAATACTGTATTTGTTTTGACATTTTCTTTGGATGCCAAGGAAGTCATCCTCCCACATCATAGCATGATTGCAGATATGCGATTTTTGGTGCCTGAAATGTTTGCTTTTGGGCAGTCCTTATGAACGAAGTGGGTTCACTTCTGGAAGAGCATATATAGACTTTTGCTGTTCAGCTGTGTAAAGGTGCACAATTTATAGCCCAAAGACATATTTGCACTCTCCCCAAAGCATGGTTGCAATTCTCGAGTCTTTCCGAGAGCTACTTCTGAATAGTGGTTCTTAATGTAAAGGAAGAGGAAATAATTAAATACATGGACAATAATTGTGTTAACTACATTAAATTAATTTAAATCAAGGTTATGTTGTCTCCTAGCCCTGAATAGCTTTTCCAGTACAGACCTAGAATGTAAAATGATTATATACTCCTTATTTAGGTGTTTGATTCAGTAACAGGGCCTATGATGCGGGGCAGCACCAAGTGGAACTCAGACTGAGGGAAGCAGTGAGGTTCTGACAGGTTCTGGAGAACCGGTAGCAGAAATTTCGAGTAGGTTGGGGAACCAGCAAATACCACCTCTGGCTGGCCCCAGAGTGGGGTGGAAATGGAGATTGTGCAATATCCTTCCCCCTGGAGTGGGGTAGGATTGGAGATTTTGCAGTATTCTTCCCCTGCCACGCCCACCAAGCCATGCCCACAGAACCGGTAGTAAAAAAATGTGGTTTTCACCATTGAGTGAGGGAAGAAGGAAGGAAGTAAATCCTTAAATTACATTGGGAAACTACAAAAAACATCATAGAAGCAGGCATCAGCAAATCACTTCTGTCTCACTGCCAAAAGAACCATATGAGCATTTCCATGCAGTTATGAAATGTCAATTTTGACCTGGAGGTATCTTTACTTTTATCAGTAATAGAATGTTGGGGTGTTGGAACATCATGCAAGGAATTTCATGTCAGCCTATAATCCCAGGAATCAAATAAGCATGTTATTTAGATTGTGGTTTTTCTTCTTCTTAAGTATGATAAAGAAGTTACAGATTTGGGGAATTTTCCCTGAGAAAAATTGTATGAAAAAAATCAATGAAAGTTTGTGTGCAATTTAAAATGTCCAGCTTGGTTTTTCACGTAGGCACCTGGAGCACAATGTCCTCACAGAAGTGAACGGTGGTTCCCTGTATGGCTTGGTGTCCCTTCAACAATTTCATCTGAGTAACAACCTGATATCCAGTATCAGTCCTACCGGTTGGAACTTCTGCCAAAAGCTGAATGAACTGTAAGTTAGCTAATTTGGGAGGCAACCGCTGATAATAAAAATAGAAACTCTGGCACTACGGTATATGTAGGCAGTGCTTTAAGAGAGAAAGGTTTTTTAGAAAGTTTTATAGAATGCAATTATTTCCCCCTCTTTTAAAATGCTACTTTTTAATTTAGAAGATTTAGGACTGTTTCTTCCACAATAAGTATCAGTGTTAAAGTTGTATCTTTTTTCTAAATACCACTTCTATCAAAGAAGTTTGTTTCACCTAGATAAATTATTTTCAACAGTCGGCATCCATATATTAGTTTTCATCACTAGCAAGCCTTATCTGTTCCTAACTTCTCTTGAAAAGCCTTTATTAATCTAGATAAAAATGAAACAATTATTTATTTGATGCTTTTAAACCTTTTCTCCAGCATCTAACTGTGCTTGGTTGATTTGTTTATTTTTATTATAATTTATTTTAATTTCAAATCTCTTTAAAACACTGGATAAAAGATGAACTGAATGTCTGTACATTTGTTCATGGATATATGGTTTTTTTTTTAATGTCTGTGATATTGTGGAGAATATCAGTTGATGTCCCTAGAGGTCTTGAAGATTTTTCTTTAACTCAAGCGTTTGACACTGTGTTCGCTTCTCTTGTTAATGTCTGTTTTAGTTTTATCCAAATAGCCAGATAAAGAATGTTAAGAACACTAGTTAAGAAAATGTCTTTTAAGGATACACATTCAGTTATTCAAGAGACACAGGTGTTGTGGATTTATCCAGAATACAAGGGGTTCACAAATCCCTTAAGGGAGAGGTTTCCTTTCCCATTCTGAAATTAAAATATGGATGGGTTTGTTTTTTTTTTGATAAATCTATATATATCTCTACTTGGGCTGCAGAGAGGTACATACAAATATTTCTGTCTCTTTCTGGCTGATTGCAGAGGGATACTACAAAGCTTTATTTTGAAATTTGCTCTTGGCTAAATTTAGTTGATGTCAAAAAAGAAACGTGCCTCTACAGTTCTGACAAAAAAACAACCTTCTGCCAACTATGAGGTTTTTTTAACAGTTGCGCTTAGCGCTATCTGCTAGCATTGGATTTCTTCTATGTAACCCCCTCCATTCCCCTTTTGAAAAATTCTTTCATCACAGGTGAGGAAATAATGTTGACTGGTTGCCATCTCTTCATAATTTGACACCACAGTCTCCTTGGGAATTAATTTATGTTGTCCCTTGCCTTTTGGAAAGCTTTTCCAAAGGCCTTTCATTGCTCCTACTGGTAGTTATACCAGAGGTGGTATTCAGCAGGTTCTGACCAGTTCTGTAGAACCAGTAGTG
The DNA here is from genome assembly GCF_028640845.1 of Ahaetulla prasina. Taxonomy (NCBI): domain Eukaryota; kingdom Metazoa; phylum Chordata; class Lepidosauria; order Squamata; family Colubridae; genus Ahaetulla; species Ahaetulla prasina. The sequence continues at coordinate 39,373,350 of NC_080540.1, read as the reverse complement.
TAAATGTTGAGTAGTTCGGCGAACCAGTAAATACTACCTCTGACTGGCCCCGCCCCCATCTATTCTCTGGTTCCCGAGTCCCAGTTGATTGGAAGGGAATGGAGATTTTACAGTATCCTTCCCCTGCCACGCCCACCAAGCCACGCCCACAGAACCAGTAGTAAAAAAATTTGAATCCCACCACTGAGTTATACCATTGCTATCTCGGTGCATGTTTGCAAAAAGCATGTCACATGTTTGCCAAGGAGATAATACCCTTGTTTTTCTTTAGGAATATTTCTGTCTTGACCTGGTTTTGGCAGATGTCATTAACTTTTATATTCCACACTTCACCATAAGCAGTCCTCGATTTAACAATAGTTCATTTAGTGACCATTTGAAGTTATAATGGCATTGAAAAGACTGACGTATGACCGTTTTTCACACATACAACCGTTGCAGCATCCCCATGGTCACACGATCAAAATTCAGATGCTTGTTAACTATATGTCATATTTACGACAGTTGCAGTGTTCTGAGGTCATGTGATCATTTTTTGCGACCTTCTGACAGACAAAGTCAATGGGGAAGCCAGATTCAATTAGCAGTCGTGTTCCTAACTTAAGAACTTCAGTGATTCACTTAACTGTGGCAAGAAAGGTTGTAAAATGGGGCAAAATTCACTTAACAACTGTCTTGTTTAGCAACAGAAATTTTGGGCTCAATTGTGGCCATATGTTTGGGGGCTACTTGTATTATTAAAACTGGATAGAAGAAATTGTTGGCGCTTTTGCCTCATTATTCCGTATTTCTTTTGTAGTTTTGTCTCAAATCTACAAATCAGTGCCAGGGTACATATAAAATATTGCTATTTTAGGTTGCTTTATTTGAAGAGAAGCTGCTCACAGACTAAAATGCAACTCGGCCTCTTGCTGAAGCCATAGGTACATAATCCATGTATTTTTTATTTGCTGTACTTGGAGGAAGTTGAAGAACTTTTAAAGGAAAGGTATAAGGGAAATGGGAAACTAAGTCAAATCTGTCTTTATTGTAGTCAGGGATAGGGAGTTTTGAGCCTCTGTAAGATGCAAGGCAATCTTAGGGATTCCCCCAAAATGTTGCTATCCTGATGCATGAAAGAAGAAAATTGGGAAAAGGAGACAGCAACTTATATAACAAGTTCATTTAATGGGAAACCATAGTTTTTGGAGCTGACTATTTATTGTGACTGAGATCATATGACACAATGCCAACCCCAGCTTTGCAATTCTTCCAGTTCTATGCACTTCCTGAGTTTCATGATCTCATTATATATCGGTTGCTCTGAAGCTGGGATTTGTGGTTTATGTTTATTTATTTAAAATCTTTATATGGCTGCCTATCTGGGTGGCTTACAACAATTAACCCAATAAATCAAGCAATCCTAAAACAGTAAATAATAAAACAAAAACCCTGTGTCACAATTGTCCCTATAGGATGCCTCACTTCAGGCTTAGCTATCTTCCTTCCATACTATCTGCCTATGTAATCCTATCCCAGCATCTCAGTAAAAAGCCACTTCTTAATAACCTTCTGAATTGTTGGAAGAATATACGGAATCCTATCTTATGCCCGTTTCCTTGGTTCAAAGAAAAATGGGCAATTCTTTCCATATTTTAGCAGGATTGTTATAATATAACCAAGATCCTGAAGTTAGCTTGAAGATAACTCACTCTGAAAGCAAACATGCTTTGATTTTGTCAATGACTAGATGGAATAATTGGACATAACTCTATGAATAGGTTCTGAGAACCTGAAGGAGTTGTTGAGTTAAATTAGGGGTATCAAAGTCAAGGCCCACAGGTTGGATCTGGCCTGTGGGGTGCTTAGATATGGCCTGCGGGCCTACCCGGGAAACAGCGAAGGACTGGCCCACGGAGCCTTTGCCAACGAAAACAGAGCTTGGGGAGGCCATGTGCGACCCGCCCGGGTTCCGTTTTCACTGGCAGAAGGCTGCAGGAGGCTGTTGCGGCCGAAAACGGAGCGTTGATAAGTGATGTCAAGCTGGCCACACCCTCCTGGCCCTGCCCGCCCCCCGAGGTCAAACACAAACCTGATGCAGCCCTCAATGAAATCGAGTTTGAGACCCCTGGTTTAAATCCATATGTAAAAGTTAAATTAATTACTTTCTGACTTTATTTTGCCCATACAGTAAATACTTTATCTGACTTGGATATTCCTGACCTTCTTTCCATAGGAAATACATTTAGGATATTCATGAATTAAATTATTTCCAGGACCAAGGAATTATCCAGTGGAATTATCATCAAGAAGGGAAAATAAATGCTTCACATTGAAATTTTGCTCTTTTTTCCCCCTCAGGTCCTTGTCATTCAACAACTTAACCAGGTTGGATAAAGGAAGTTTAACAGATCTGGGAAGCCTGGAGATCCTTCACCTGAGTCACAATTCCATCAGTCATATTGGAGAAGGGGCATTCAAGGGACTCAGAAGCTTACGTGTCCTGTACGAGTTTTACATTTTTCATTTTGTTTGTCAGGTTAACTCTTGAGAGGAATAAAAGGGACAGGTCTTGATATTTGCTTTTGCATTCTCTTAATTATTAGACAATGAATATTCCAAATGTACTTTTTTCAAAAGGCAACTGGACTTTCTTGGGTTGTTGTTTTTTCTTTGATAACGATTTGCTTGTCATCCAAAAACGCTTCTTCAGTTCTGACTGGTGGGGAATGGAAGGATTTATATTCTTTGCAGTCATCTGGTCATTGGGACTTTGAGGATCGGTGGTTAGCTGTACAGAATCATTGAGGCCCCTTGAGGGTTTATCTGTATGCTCAAAGTCACCTGAATTAAAGTACAAATGGGCATGGAACATTCTTGGGACTGCTGAAAGGACTGGATTTATATAGGAGGTAGGTAGTGTCGTATCCCTTCTTCTCTGTTGAGAGAGAACTGTTCAGTTTTGAAATAGATGGTGTTTTTTTTTATTCCTGTTTCAAACGAAAGAAAGAGTGCTAATGACCAGATGACAGCAGAGAATATAAACCCTTCCATTCTCCACCAATTAGAACTGAAAAACTTCTTGGATGAGAAGTTTTTAAAGGAAAAAAAAAACCAAGAAAGTCCAGGACAACCGTGACTGGATGACTGAGAATCTCCATAGACATTTAGACAACTATGTCTACCCCAAATTTAACACTATGTGGATGAACTGTACCATAGCAGTTATTGGTGCTGAGAGGACATTAACTGAGGATGACCTTCTCTCCATTTAACAGCTTCTGGGAAACTTCCAGTCTAGCAAATACTTCCTCCAGAGTCAGCCAAGGAAGAAAAGTGCCATGAGTGTGTCCAAGGAGACATTTTGCCCTTGTACTTAATGGGATATTTCTTTTTTCATTGAATCTCTGCTTTTGTTGACTTGTCATTCTATGTGCACAATTGTGATAACTTTGGTTTTGTGAAAACCAGAATAACTTTATAGAACCTTGTTTCTTTCTTTTTTTAAAAAAAAATGTCCTTCCACCAAATGAACAGTTCTCCAAATTACTGATTTAAAATTCTTTTCTCCAAAGCTCTTTTGAAGTCGGAGCTTAATGGAAAAAGAAACACAGACTTTTTCCCCCCTTGGTTACTGCACTGTGCAGTTATTTATTCCTTTGATTGAAGTGAGGACGGGCTTTATGTTTCTTTGCCTTTCCCAGACCCACTTTTCAATCCCGTGCCTGTTTTCCGAAAGGGCTTGCTCCTAGGCAGCTGGCACAGAAAAGGACGAAAGACTTTCCCAAACTGAAAAGAGTGTTTGGATTGCAGCTAATTCTCGGTCTCCTTTTGTGTCCAGTGCACAGAGGGGAAAGAGGGTGGGAGAGCAAGTTCTAATTGAATCAAGAGGAAGGCCCATCAGCCCCTGCACCTGGTGAAAAAGAGCCGGGCATGCTTTAATTACCATCTATTGTTGACAAGCCTTTGGTGGGTGTGAAACTGCTGAAATGAGAAGCTATTCAAATAGAGGTCAGTCCCTGAGACCTCACAGCAGAATGATTAACAAGGCAGTATGCTTTCAGGGCCAGCCAGCCAGAAAGAATAGGAAATTGGCAACAGAGGCTGTGAGAAAAGCAAAGTGAATGCAAAGAAAACTGAACTGGAATACTGGATCCCCTATACGTTGGATTTTTTATATAAAAAAAAATAATTTATGAGAAAGCATGTTTCTCACAAAAGGATGTTCTTTTGGAAGAAGCAGTAAATTCATTCTCTTTCTCCTTTTACAAAATACAAAGTCAAGATCAATTACCTTTTTTTAAAAAAAAAAGGGTGCTAGAGAAATCTCACTCCACATTAATTCCCCCCAAAGTCCTCCAGTTCATCTCACATGTGGCAGGATGATCATGGACCAATTCCCAAACCTTCAGAGATCAATTTCCCTTTACAAAAAGAAAAAATGGAGGGAAACAAGGAATTTACTCTGGAATAAAGCGCAAATGGCTCCATGCAAAACATAAAAATAGAAATGACATTGTTAATTCGTGCAGCTCAATCTCTGGACTTCAAATGCCTTGCATCTACCTTTGGATCCCATTATTTCTCCCCTGATTGCTTCATTGCCTTTATTACCCAGGCCCAACTTTTTTGATTTCAGAGGGGTGGGTGGAAGGGAGGAGGAGCTTTTTCTAGCCATGTTTATATTACCAACTGAGCTACGCCCTAAAACCTGGGAGCCCCTACTCCCGTGACTCAACCCCAGTCAAACCATAGTAATTGTATTTGTATTTATTTGCACGTTCTCATCCTTACTTCTAGTTGTCTATGAATATTCTTATTTGCCTAGGTCATGGTTGTCTTTTATTTTAAAGGCAGCTGGATTTTCTGATTTTTCGCTTCTCATTTAAGAAGCTTCTTCAGTGCTGAAGAAGCTGAACTGAAGAAGCTTTTTAGATGAGAAGAGAAACGTCTTACAGAAAAATCAGAAAGTCCAGTTGCTTTTAAAATAAAAGCGCCTTTGGGCTTATTTCTAGTTATTGATTTTTATTGGATTTATTAAGACTGCCCGATTCCAAGAAGACTCGGGTGGGTGGGTGGGTGTAAAATAAGTTTTTTTCTTGCCCTTTCTAAACACCAGAAGAAGTATCACCCTAACTCAGTTGATGAGAATCAGGTAGCAGAAGCATCATTTGTGGGAGTTTTCTTTGAAAGAAAACAATACAGAAGAGGCCAGGACGAGTCAACTAGAGTAAATGATTACTGTTTTTCCACAAACGCTTCAGATGAAAGCTTTATGCTACAGGAACAAAAGGCAGTGTCTTTGGGGAAAGTTTCCTAAAGGTTGGCCTTTGTGAGCCTCTTTGAATGCTGGGCTCACAAACTGGGAAATTGATTGCGATCTTTCTTTTGTCATCCTCTCCCTAGGAATCTGGATCATAACGAAATTTCAGGGACAATAGAAGACACCAGTGGAGCATTTATGGGCCTGGAAAACCTAAGCATGCTGTGAGTATCGTATAACTTTTGCTTCTAGAAAACAAAAGTTGTTTTTCCAAACAACTTTGTATATCTCTGTGTATATTAGGAGTGGGATGGGAGAAAGTGGGACATCTGTTGAGCGTCTATCATGTGCAAGGCAAATATTTTTTAATACTAGTACATGCCTTAGAAGCTCACTTGGCCATAATTCAAACTCTGACTGTACTTTTTTTTTCTTAGTTTGTAGGTCTAAAGAGGGTTCACCCCCCCGAAAATAAAATAGAGTCACCTTATTTTATGAATCTTAAATGATAAATTTGTTTCGCTTTGTATTCTTGACAAATTGCTTACTTTGTGTCTTCCAGTGAAAGTAAGGCATACATTTGATTTTTCTTTACATGATGTTCAGATGGTGATCTTTTAAACAGAAAATGCACTCAGCTTTTGTTCCAGGGGAAACTATATTGCTGATACAGGTAGTCGTTGATCTATGACTGTTCAGTCAGCAATCGTTCCAAGTTAAGATACTGCTGAGCAACTGGCAATTATGACCAGTCCTCAGAGTTCTGGCCTTTCCAGAACACCTGCAGTCACTTTATCACAATTTGAGTTCTTGGGAACCCATTCACATTTGCAGTCAGTTGCCAAGCTCTCTATGTTTGCAACTTCCCTATAAAATCAGTGGGGAATATAGCAAATCACTAAGGTTAGTCTCCCTCAGCCACCTAGCCTCCCCAGCTCTTCTGCACTGAAACCATGCCAACCTGTGCACCTTCCTCATTCACATTATACCAACACACACCCACACCCAACCTGTGCCATACATCTTACCTCGCATACCCTCATGAACCTGCCCAAGCCTGCCACACCTCTTGCGCTCCCTTCCCAACCTGTGCTGCACTTCTTGAGGTCACATCTCTTGCACACCTTCCAAGACGTGGCGTAGTGGTTAGAATGCAGTATTGCAGGCAATCTGCGAGGAGTTCCATCTTGACTGGCTCAAGGTTGATTCAGCCTTCTATCCTTCCGAGGTCGGTAAAATGAGGATCCAGATTATTGGGGGCAATTGGCTGACTCGGTAAACTGCTTAGAGACTGAAAGTTGGAAGATGTCGTGAATTAAGAGAAACCATTCTATAAACATAGTAAAATCATATAAGAAAAATTAAAAACAAGGATATTGTTGTACACTCTTTTTAATATAGGAATATATAAATTAATAGCATTGGTGAAGTAAAGATTTTGTTCTGTAAAATAGATAATGACTTCCAATATAGCATGGTAATTTAATTCAGTTTTAAGCCCCAAAACTGAGCTGTAGTTGTCCAGGAATACACTAGGAAGTGATTTAGGATAAATACCTAACCTTGGAAAATTGACGAAAACATGGAAGAAGAATTTTTGTTTTCAAATTAACCAAGTGTCCAAATGTATGAGTAATGATTACTTTTTATTGAAAAGCTGGGGAGGATTCCTGCTTCCCCTAATCCTTTGATATGCCTGCAGGAGACCATTACATGGCATACTGTGAAATTGACTAAAAGCTTAGCTTTGTTCGGATATTAGGCCTCACATGATTACAGATGCGTGAAGAAGAGAATGGTCTTCACTTGATGCCCTCACCGTAGCATTATGTCTGTTGAAGGCACCATGCCCTCTAATTGGCATACTAGGCAGCAAACTAGGAAGGGGCCACTCTGAACAAAAATCAGAATTTAGTGTGATCAGGTTCCTTAATTCTGCGGGGTGTGTGTGTGTGTGTGTGTGTGTGTGTGTGTATGGTGTATGTGTGTGTGTGTGTGTATGACTTCTGCAGAGGGAGAGAGCAGATTTCTTCTTTCAGAACATGCCCTCCAGAATGAAGTTGGTTGGTGGGCTGTAAAATTGGCAAAAAACACATCAGCAGGAACAAGCTAGTGACTATGGTCATGCATACACTCACACGCATGTACTTCGTTGGAGCAGAGGAGAGAAAGTTATTCATATTCATTTAAGCCTAGAGACCAATGTGGGCAAAGCCAGGTAAGGGAAAAGGAGGAATATGTTTCTCCTTGGTGTTCTCTGACCTTGGTTGTTTTCTTGCAGACATTTCATTACCAAACTAAGTAATAACATCAGTGCTCATAGGGAATGGGAGGAATGTCTTTTTCCTGGGACTCTATTAAAGCTTCTAAAAAAAGTAGGTAGGTACTCTGTAGTAAGAGCTCTGCACCTGTAGATTGGCTCCATGAGAGAGTGGGGGGGAGGAGAGAGAGAGAGAGAGAGAGAGAGAGAGACTTAAGAGGAAACCTCCACATGAATTAATAATTACTTCAGTGTTTTGGAGACAGTTTTAAGAGTTGTTCCTCTTTTGATCTGCGTGGACAAGCTACTGAAAGGAGGTTGCAGTGAGTACTAAAGTACCTTGTTCATCATAGTGGAGGTGTTAACAGGAGTGAAAGGGACAAGCAAAGACTTTAGCCTTCTCTGAATTATAGATGACATTTTCCACTGAGGAGAGAGCAAGCTTAAATTAAAACCTGGCCTCAGAAGAACAATCAAAATATTACACTGGCAAAAACTGATGTCTAGAAATAGCCCTAATTATTTAGACCTTGTATTTCTTTGCAATTTTGAAAAGACAAAAGGTGTCCATGGGGCTGATTTTAGTTCCATTCTTCTTAGGGACAAAAAAGTAAATTAAAAAAAATAAACATGGCCGTATCCAGATGCTGTGGATATTTTTCTTCATAACATCCCTGCAATTAGTTAAAACAGAGGGAACAGAGATGTCACTGTATTCTATGCTCTGCACCTTTTATATATTTGTAGTTTTATTTCATCCAGTTTATATGCCTGCTCAATTTAAAAAGAAAAAAAAAATATCTAAGCAACTTACAAATAATACTGAAATAAAAATAAAAATATACCAAGGAAAACATTTTTTTTTCTTTTGATGGAGATGCAACAGAGAAGATGCTAATGAGCAGCCAAGAAGTAAACCAGAGTCTGGGTTTGGGAAAACAGACCAAGTATATGGAAAATAATTCTCTCTATTCTGAAAGCAATGAAATGTATTTTTGCTAATGAGTGAATAACTACATATTTCTTCCCCACCTCTAAGCTTTTGTTAAAAAATAATTTTTATTAAATGTTTTAAAAAGAACATAAAATATAAACAAAATACAAAATAGAAGAAAGAAAAAAAAAGTGCAGTAAGGAAGAATGAAAAAAAAAAGAATCTTCTATTTTCCTCTACAGTAAATTTAGGTATGATTACAAAATTATTAATTAAAAAAACTCACTTTTTTCTACCATCCATTTTTTCCCTAATAATCCAAACCACAAGTCATATGTTCATATTTTTCCATGTTTCTTGCAAAAAAACTATAGTCTATAAAAATCAGCCATTTATGAGCATGCAGAGATAGCTAGCATAACTTCCTTGATCACAGAAAAGATTAAATCTTTTCTGTGATCAAAGTAGTTATTCTAGCTATCTCTGCATGTTCCATCGTCAATTATTCCTCCATTGTGTGTAATATTGAACCTTTTCCCCACCTTTTAAGTTTGAGGTGATCTTTAACTAACTGCTGGTTGTGTTGGGCTGTTTGGAACTAAACTATGTGAGGATAGTGTGTTGATTCTCTTTTCTATCCATAATAGAAAAACCTTCCTCTTGAGACCTCCTGGAAATGCTCAAACAAGTGCTGAGACTCAGAAATTTGTCAGGAATTTGGCTTTCTCATACAGCTTTCGTCTCCAGAGTTTTATTGAGGAAAAACCAAGACAATTAAATCAATTTTTAAAATTCGAAATGCAGACATGACCTAATTACACATCTCAATGTTGGAACACGAAGAAGAGTCTAACCCTGATCTATAAAAACCGGTCAGAGGTCCCAAGTATTTTTTGTGAGGTCCTCAAATATTCAAATCCTGAGTAATTTCTTTCTTCTCACTGCATTTTTTGGGGGGAGAATTTTTTGTTTTATTTTCTTGAGACACACTTTTGTGTTTGTAAGAATTTAAGATTAGATTACATATGATGCATCTATCACAGAAAACAGATTGTAAAAACTTGTTTTGTAATTTCTTTTTTACCTAATTGCTGCTGCTTCTTGATTATATTGAAAAGTAACATTCAGCTAAGCAAATCTGATTTACTTGGGATAGCTTGCTTCTCCAGTTAGGCTCTGTTCTTTCATATCATTAGTCATTCTCAGCTATTGGGATTACCAAAGAAGACATATGGTATCTTCTTGCTAAAAAATAGCCACCCATCAAAGTTACTTATATAAAACATTGAAATAATATTTTGCTTTTCTTAGATTACTTGCCAAATGTTTCCATCCCTCAATATACAGATAGTCCTTGACTTACAACCTACCTGATTCTGCGGTTTCTTTCCCAAACCCCCAAAACTTTAACCTTAGACTGTCTACTGTTGACCTCACTCCATTCCTAACAGGTGTGTAAGGGGCATGCAAAAGCGCACTAGTGTGCCTACCGTCCCTGTCCTAATGTTTTCTTTTATTCATATCCACTTCACGTATTCAATTCATGCTTATATATATTATCTAATACGTACTCGACAAATAAATTAAATAATAAATAAATAAATTGAGCCTAAAATTTCTCTTGTTAAGCAAAACATTTGTTAAATGAGTTTTGTTCCATTTTATGGCCTTCTTGCCCCAGTTAAGTGAATCACTACAGTTGTTAAGCTCGTAAAATAGTTGTTAGTGGATCTGATTTTCCCATTGACTTTGCTTGTCAGAATGTCACTAAAGGTGATCATATGACCCTGGACGCTGCAACTCTCATAAATATCAGTCAGTTGGCACATGTCTGATCATGTGACCATGAGACTGCTGCAGCATTCGTAGGTGTGAAAAATGGTGGTCACGAGTCACTAGCAGAATCTTGAACATAGCTTGTTCCTCATAAAGATTTCACATATAGACACATGGTTTCCTAATTTTAGAATTTGGTCAAGATATTTTTTTAAAATGCCTTTGTAATATTTTAATGCTTTCTATTCTTTTTTTTTTAATTGTCAAGAAAAGTGCAGAATATGAATAACCTAGATCAGGGGTCTCCAACCTTGGCAACTTTAAGACTTGTGGACTTCAGCTCCCAGAATACCTCAGCCAGCTTTGCTTTTGGGATTCTGGGAGTTGAAGCCCACAAGTCTTAAAGTTGCGAAGGTTGGAGACCCCTGACCTAGATTTCTTTATGATAGAGCTAGCCAAATCGACATCAAGGAGTACTGTTTGATGGAAGGCCTATCTCGATATCTATGGACAATCACACTACATTGAATATAGTGTATAAGATTTGCAAGTTGACCTTCCTAGGTTCTAATTGTTCTTGATTCGTGTCTCTATTCAGGGGAGAGTTGCAGGAATATTTATATTAACAAAAAGCTGAAATTGAAGAAGCATTCCAAAAGTCCTCATACCGTACCTCCTGAATTAATTTGTTGCAGAAGTTTAATCTCTTCTGTCATCAGGATTCAGGATGGACTATATTGCACTTTTAAAAAAGAAGAAAGGAAAATGCTAGAAATCAGATAAGTAACAGAATAATACTATCAATATTATCCCAAACCAAGCTCCGCAGGGCCAATTTAGCTCCAGCTATAGACGCGCCAGCAGAACTAGGAAAGTGTTCAAACATTTTTTGGATTGTAGGAATCAAATATCTATCAGTTTTGATTTCATGACCAGAATATTTGAATATCTCTCTGGCGATTTCTCTATGAGGAAGGCAGAGCCAAACAGTATGCTAGAATTGACTTGTATTGCCTTTGTTTTAAAAATATGCTTTTTACTGAATATATATTGCAAAGTGTAAGGAAGTTATTAAAGATTGTACTAATTATTACTGTTGTAGTTATAAACTAAAGGAAATCAAAGAATAAAAAATAGAAGGTGCAGAAAAGAAACAGAAAAGAAAGAAAAAATAAGAATTTAATAAAGAAAAAGAAAAGAAATATATAAGGAAGCAATTTGCTTCTTACAAAAACTATAAACATTTTAATCGTATACTACCTTCTTTTATACAACAAACTTCTTTCCATATCTCATCTCTTATTGGTAAACTAATCCATAAAACATCATTTCAGTCCTGATTATACCAAAAGTCCATTTAGTCCACCTTTTTGCTGTTTGTTCCCCCTCCCTCCCCCATTTTTTTAAATTCCTAAACTTGTCAGTCCAAAGGTGCCTAATAGGTAAAAAGGAGTTAAGACACAATTTCCAAACATGATTAAAAAAAGAAATATCTGAACACAGTATCTTCTCAAAGGCGCTAACCACAGTTTGAACAAAAAGATGACTATTCTTTCATCTCACGGAGCTCTAAGGTCACTATTTTGCAGCCCCCTTGTGAGTAGCAACTGTCTAGAGCACTTGTGGCCAATCTCAAGTCGACATCTTATCCAGAGAGGAATTACAAAAAGCCAGTCTCCTTGGTGGCTCTTCCTTCTGTTGTCTTGTTTGCTCTGCTTTTTGTGGAGCAATCTTCAGTCTACCATTTCTGGTAAGTTAGTAAGTAGAGTAAGTTAAGAGGACAACAAAGGTTAAACCACATGTTACAGTGTGCCATACCAAGACTTTTAGTCACCTTGGCTACTAGAATGAAACTGCCATATTTTTTTGTTAAAACAAAAATCATCTTTAAAAAAAACCCTTAATTTCTCATCTTGGCTTGCTTATAGGTTCTGTCGGTAAGCAACTTCATAGGCATTCACTGGAAAAAAGTATCTTTCAGTGTACTTTGAGTCCATGATCAGATCAATGTTATTTTTCTATAATTAGAAGAGAATATCTAAACTCTATATGAAATTTTTGCAATTAAAAGACTTTGAAATACTTTTGTCAGGGTTTTTTCTAGCAAGTCAGTAGAGAATTTATGAGGTAAATTTATGAGAAAATAAAGTGTTGATGCTTTTTATATAATAAATTTCCAAAGGAGAAAGAGAGTTCTACCCAAGTTAACTTGACCCTGAACTTTGAAAAACATGGACTAAACTTTCTATGGTGGGGGTAACATATTCTTCAAAAAAATTCTCTGTCCTCTCTTCAAACATAGCATGAAAACTCCCCAAATCAAATGTCTTTACTACAGCCTTTGATCGGCATTTTCAACAAAAGAGTATAGTAAAAAGGGAAGTGGTTTAACATGGCAATTTATTATTGGAAAAAAATAATAGGACAATAAAACAACATATGTAATTAAAAATTTTGCATAGTTGAATATCCTTGGTCTTCTGATATGTGTGGGATTATTAGCATCCCTTAAAAATAAAAATAAAAACATACAATTTATCTGTATGGCCCTCGTATTTGGAAATGATTGGGCCATTAGAGCATATCTTGGGGCATCATAGAAAGGCTGTACCTCCCTGGATCCATGCTGGCAAACTCTCTGTAAATGAGGAATCCTATGAAATATTCCCGGCAGTAGAGCTGATGGGAGGGCATCAAAGTGGGATCTGGAGAAGGTCCATCTCTAGTTTGAAACTTTAAAAAAGTCTGAACCGTTGTGGTCTGTTTTGAAAGCCACTTATTACCAACTGTGAAAAGATCAAGGGTGAACTGCCCAGTGGTGAATCCAATGTCTTGTTTAAGTGGTGTATAGGCTGATAAGCCCAGGTCAGCTTATCCCCTGTTTCCAGAGCAAAGCCTTCCCTTGTTTCCAGAGCAAAGCTGCACTTCTTAACCCAACACAGAATGTCCTGGGTAAAGCTATCATCACTATTAAGCTCTAATAAAGATAAAAGTATTTAATTTCAGGGAAAGGGAGAGAGTATGCTTCCTTAATCTTGACAGATTGTATTTCCAGCGCCTTACATGGAGATGGTTCATCAGATAGATGTTCGCTAATTGGGTTTTTTTTTCTTCCCCTCTTGCCTCTCTTTCTCTCCCCCCTTCCCCCCTCCTCCTCCTCCTCCTCCTCCTCCTCCTCCTCCTCCTCCTCCTCCTCCTCCTCCTCCTCCTCCTCCTCCTCCTCCTCCTCCTCCTCCTCCTCCTCCTCCTCCTCCTCCTCCTCCTCCTCCTCCTCCTCTCCTGGCTGCTGCTTATCTGGCATGCTGGGTGTTTGGCAACTGCAGGACTCTGTTTGGAAACAAGATCAAGTCTGTGGCCAAGGAGGCGTTCTCTGGCTTGGAGGCCCTGGAACACCTGTGAGTAACCCACAAGGCTTTGCAGGTTGGGAGAGGAGGGGCTGGGTGCGAAAGGGGAGGCTTGCCAGGAATGGCTGCTGCAACGGCCTGCAAGCAATTTAATAGCATCTTTGTAAGCTGAGAAGCTCCCTTCCTGAGAGCCAGCTGCTTCCTTCTCATTATAAGTCAGCTCCAACTTTGGCTCTGCTTTTTTTTTTTAAATCCTTGTTAGGAAGAAAGTTGTAGAGCACATGACCAGTTACATGCTGTTTTTTTTTTTAACCTATATTGGAACGGCTCTTTTTTATTCACAAAAATCTAAACCTTCCTGAGAAATTTTTCTCCTTTCCCAAAAGTTTGAAGTTGCACCTTTTTTTTTTTGCACTGTTCTTCCTTGGCATTGAGCGTATCTGCAAAAATGTTGGGGTCAAAATATCTCACCATTATCTTTGCTGTTAGGGGGGGGGGAAACAACCCTTGCAATTTTAATTGCTCTTCTATGCCATTGCCTGAATATATTTACAATAAATTAGGCTGGAGTGGCAGGAAAGCTCGCTGAATATCAGAGGATTCACATCTCTTGTCTTCTTGAATATTGCCACTCCTATAGATGGCAACTTTGATCAAGATCTGCTCTACCCCCATCGCCCTCGCTTTGACTCCCTCTGCTGGCATTTGATAGAAAATAAGTTTATAATATAGGAATATATAATATAGGGATATTAGACTCAGTGGCTAAGACGTTGAGCTTGTTGATCGAAAGGTCAGCAGTTCAGCGGTTTGAATCCCTAGCGCCGTGTAATGGAGTGAGCTCCTGTTACTTGTCCCAGCTTCTGCCAACCTAGCAGTTCGAAAGCACGTAAAAAATGCAAGTAGAAAAATAGGGACCACCTTTGGTGGGAAGGTAAAGCGTTCTGTGCGCCTTTGGCGTTTAGTCATGCCGGCCACATGACCACAGAGATGACTTCAGACAGCACTGGCTCTTCGGCTTTGAAATGGAGATGAGCACCGCCCCCTAGAGTCGGGAATGACTAGCACATATGTGCGAGGGGAACCTTTACCGTTTAATATTAAAGAGTCCTAAAGACCCCTGGGTTATTCTGCTTGAGGGTTGTTTGTTTTGCTTTGTTTTTTGTACTCGCTAATTTTTTAAACACATACTTGCAAAATCCAAAGAGGGAGAACACCATTTTAGAAGAGGCATTTCTACTACCTACTTTTTTATATAACTTGTTTTGAACAGAGAGGGCAGGCTTGAGAGTGAATTAGAGGGTTGACATTGAAGCCCCTTTTCCCCCCGTCCTGCCACTCTCTTACTTTGTGCAAAAAAATCTCCCCAGGACATGGATAATTCTGCAGGGATTGGATCCTGTTGTAAAATGTCTGTTCATTTTCCACATCCTTGCTGTTTTTACTCATGTGCAAATGACTACAAATTACAACTAAGACATCTTTATTTGGACACCAGCCAATTAAAGACATTTTAATTGTAACGTGTGTTTCTATGAAGTAGATTTTGGAGTTGGTTCTTTGCTGTTTTTCCCCCGGCGTAGTTGGCTGAAGTTCTGAAATGTTCTTCTCTCTGTTCTTTCTATCTTGCCCAAATCTTATTGCAAAGGAGGAATGGGGTTCCTTTGGAAAGAGGTTGGGTGGGTGGAGGAGGTTAAAGTTTAAAATATTACATGTTCTTTGCTTCAAGTACAGTTTTTCAGCAATTGGCCAGATGAAATGCTAAAAACGTTTGTATTTAAAATGCTGGCAGATTTACTAAGCAATTGGAACGACTTATGTGTGCAGATGTACTATTTTAAAAAATCCACCTTAAGCCACTAAAATAATAATAATGGGTTGAGAATAGTACTACTCATGGGCCAGTTCATATGTAACATTAAACCACAAGATTAAGCTGCAGCAAATTCTGTTTCAGTTTTGTGCTGAAAAACTTATCTCTAAGGTATAATATGCAGTTAACCTGTATCTTCAAGGTTGACTCAGCCTTCCATCCTTCCAAGGTCGGTAAAACTAGGACCCAGATTGTTGGGGGTGATAGGCTGACTCTGTAAACCGCTTAGAGAGGGCTGTAAAGCACTGTGAAGCGGTATATAAGACTGCTATTGCTATCTTATAAGAGCCGTGGTGGCGCAGTGGTTAGAATGCAGTACTGCAGGCTACTTCTGCTGAGTGTCGGCTGCCAGCAGTTTGGCAATTCGAGTCTCACTGGCTCAAGTTGACTTAGCCTTCCATCTTTCCGAGGTCAGTGAAATGAGATTGGTGACGGCAATCTGCTGACTGTAAACCACTTAGAGAGGGCTGTGAAGTGGTATATAAGTCTATGTGCTATTGCTATTCGTATCTTAACTGGCTAAGAAAAAAATATACAGGTAGTCCATGCTTAACAATCACAATTGGGACTATAATATGGTTGTTAGAGAGATATTATATGATTTCAATAGAGTTATGACATCACTTCCACCACTTCTAAGCCAGGGGTGTCAAACCCGCGGCATCACATTGCCAC
The DNA here is from genome assembly GCF_028640845.1 of Ahaetulla prasina. Lineage (NCBI taxonomy): Eukaryota > Metazoa > Chordata > Lepidosauria > Squamata > Colubridae > Ahaetulla > Ahaetulla prasina. The sequence continues at coordinate 39,357,246 of NC_080540.1, read as the reverse complement.
GAGTTTGACACCCCTTCCCTAAGCAATTTCCTATGGTCATTAAGCAAGACATAATCTAATTATGACTTGCGATTTTACTGCCAGCTTCTCTATTGACTCTGCTATTCATAAACTGGCTGTGAAGTGCATAAAGGTGATCATGTGACCACAGGATACTGGAAAGTTATAAAGACTGCAAAACCTCCAAATCTCTAACATCTGACCATGGGATGCTGCAATAATCGTAAATGCAAGAACCAGTGTTCACTTTACTTTTTCAGTGCCATTGTAGTTTTGAATGGTTGCTCAACAGGGCAATCTTTAAACGAGGACTACCTGTATAAAATAAAGAAAATTGGCTTTTTTTCATTAATCACCATTAGGATTCAGTAAAACAAAAATAATAATAATAGAAATCGGATGTGAAGGGAAAGTGGACAGGTGAGAGATTCACTATGACATGTCCTGATAAAGTTAGTATGATGCATAAATGCATTCGGGTCCTAATTCTGCACATCCTCTATTTAACAAGGATCAGAGATATTATGAATAAATGGGAAATCACAAAGTGCTGTATTAAAAGAAACTATACCTACAGAGTTACTCTTGTGACACCATGGTACATCTATGTATGTCTGTAAATTAAAATAAATGCTTTACTTTCTATATAGGAACCTTGGGAATAATGCCATACGATCTATTCAAGAGGATGCCTTTACAAAGCTGAAAAACCTGAAAGAACTGTAAGGAATGAATCCTAATAAGTTTTTGCTGTATATTTTGGTCCATTTTTGTGGCATTTTCTCTGGCGACTCCTCCCTCCAATAGCTCTTTTCCATATCATCAATAATTCCATTGTTCCCTGCACTCTTCTTACAAGCTATTTTTGCAAGAGAGCAGATGTCAGATAGTAAAATTCCATAACTAGTGAAATTAGATCTTCCTTGTGGTTGATTTCATTGGGCTGCAGCTCTGCCTTTCTCGGTTCTGCTCAGGCAGTCCAAACTTCCGTCCTTTAGTCATATAGATCATATAGTAAAATACCTGCCCTTCTCATTTCCCCCCTTTTATTTCCGTATGATGAAATTTCAGTAATGACCTGTCTTTGAATTTGATCCTTGAACCCGTTTAGAAGGGGAGAATTATGAATGGTATCAGCAGAAGAGAATATTTGTAACTCGGCAATGAACTTGGGTTCTTGGTGCTCTCTGAAATTGATTGTCTTCTTACAGATGTTTCATTACTCAACTGCTAGCACTGATGATGTTACCTAGTTGGATAATGAAACGTCTACAAGAAAGCAGTGAAGCTCAGAATTACAAATGTGTTAGCAGGTTTGTCACTTCAACTATGTCAGCAGAACCTTGTTTGTCACATTCTCTTTTGCGATATATATTCTGTTCTTTCCCTTGCTTTAAAATAGCGTGTGGCCTCTACAGATGTCCAGAAGCTAAATTTACAAGTTCATTGTTGAAGGAGGGAGGGGAACCCATGTTCTGTCCAAAATCAACCACAAATCACTTAAACTTTATTTTATTTAAACATAGAGTGGAGTAGTTTATTTATGTGGTAAACCCATGTTGCCAACTGATATTTGTAGATTTAAAGGGTGTGTTCATTTCCACTTCAGGTATTGGCACAACTATTTAGAAATATCTAAAGTAATTTGGAAGATCTACCTCAAAAGAAATGGATGACCACTAAACTAGGTTTTAAGTATAAATCAAAAGCTTAATGAAGAATAGATTTACGAATGGCTGTGAATTAGGGAATTTCTCAAAAGCTGATTGCCATGCTAATACATACCAGCTGCTATGCAGCAAAAGTCAAAATTAATTGTCACAATACATAATATATGCTGTGCTTGAGAGCTTCCCAACGAATTCTAATAGCTGTTGTGGAAAGGAAAATGCTGGATTAAATAGATACGGTATGTGGTTATCGCTGAACTAGTTTTCTTATATTCTGAATTTCAAACATGCTTTTGGAAATCTTTCCATCTTTAATTTTTGAACTTCTCCTTTTTAGAAGTGTTATTACTTGCCTATTAGATTGAGGTTATCCAGATGTTATCTACTGCAGAATATACATTTAAACACTGTATTAAAGAATGAAATTAGCACCTGCAGATGTGACCGTCGTCTGCTTAAATTGGGACCTATACAGTGGTAGGATTCAAGTAATTTAACAACCGGTTCTCTGCCCTAATGATTTCTTCCAACAACCGGTTTGCTAAACTGCTCAGAAAGTTAACAACCAGTTCTCCCGAAGTGGTGTGAACTGGCTGAATCCCACCACTGGACCTATATCTTTAAATGACACTTTTCCAAGTAAAATTAAAATTCCTTCCCCCCCCTCTTCCCCCCTCCATTTATAGACAATAGCTTTATATGAATCTGTTTGGAAAGCCAACTGAATTTGGAGCAAAGCCTTTTCTGCACAGGTGCAAAATGTTGTATTGGACTGGCATGGAGGCAGACTATTGAATAATTCGGTCCAAGGCTAATATTCATATAACAACTAATACAAGTCATCTTCACACACTTGCCTTATGAACATTTTTAACACTTCCGTTGCAAGTCTTTTGAAAACATTTTATTCTTTTCCTTCTTTTTCTTTGCTTTCTCCCAGCCGCATCAACAGCGAGCGCTTCCTCTGTGATTGTCAGCTCAAGTGGTTGCCACTTTGGTTAACCAAGAAAAAACAACAGCTGTTTGTGGAAGCCACCTGTGCCCACCCGGAATCATTAAAGGGCAAAAATATTCTTGAAGTGGTCCCAGAAAGTTTTGTATGTGGTGAGTCTTTGCTGCCGCATGGTAATTTTGAGGTTGGTTTGGAGGGTAGCCCTGACGCAGGAATGACTATGTATTTTGTGGTCAGCTTATTATTTCATATGCAGTGGAGTGTAGCATCTCCTTTCGTGGTCTGCCTTCACCATTGAGAAGAACTCTAAATCATATTCACAACATCTATCGGGAGCAGTGATCCCAAATGAGCTTGGGGACTCATTTGGTGGTCATGGAAATTTGATGATAGAAGGGGTTAGGGCTTGGATGAGAAAGCAGAAACAGCCTTCCTGAATAGCATATCCTGCTTCAATTCATTTTAATTTGGGCTCCAGCTTGGTTGAGGCTGCCTTGACGGCTCCAGCCGCTGATTTTTCTTGATTTATTTATTTTCTTCCGGCACAAAACAAAAGTGATTCTATTTGCTCTTATTAAAGGAAGGCTCTTCCCAGATTTTTTTGTTGTCCTTCTATTCGTTACTTGTGTATTCCTTTAGTTTTTTAAAAAAATACTACTTTGAGGACTCAAAACATGATTAAGTCATGTCAATGGGTAAGTAGGAATTATCGCATCAGTACAGAAAATCTAAAAAGGAAGCTGATTTCATACAATGTGCTTTGGTACCAGTGCTTGAGAGCCAATACCAGAGAAAATAAAATCCTTACAAGCATAGGTGAATAATTTGCATCTTATTTTGTGGGCAGCTCAGAGCTAGTCGTGAGAGAGACTCACCTGATACCCATTTCGGTAGCCTACTTTGGATTTTGAGGGTAAAGTTTCTTGCATCAACTCCAAATTAGACACCACAGTAAATGCAGGTGCTCTTGGGGTGATGGGAATTCAGCTTGTCAGAGTGTATGGGACTGGTTTCAATTAGTATGAGTGAGGAAGTGAGCAAAATCTATAGAGTTTGGATTGTTAACAATTTTCAAGAACCAGCAGTGAAGATCTTAAGGGGGTGGATCTAGGAATCTCCTAGGGCAAAAGTAAAATTTTAAAGACTTTTTAATTTTGCATGGAGAATAACAGCATCAGAGAGCTCTTTTTTGGAGGGAGGGGGAGAAGTATAGACTTTAGGTAAAGGTAAAGGTTTCCCTCGCACATACCTGCTAGTCGTTGCCAACTCTAGGGGGCGATGCTCATCTCCGTTTCAAAGCCAAAGAGCCAGCGCTGTCCAAAGACATCTCCGTGGTCATGTGGCCGGCATGACTCAACGCCAAAGGCGCACGGAACGCTGTTCCCTTCCCACCAAAGGTGGTCCCTATTTTTCTACTTGCATTTTTTACGTACTTTCGAACTGCTAGGTTGGCAGAAACTGGGACAAGTAATGGGAACTCACCCCGTTACACGGCAGCACTAGGGATTCGAACCGCTGAGCTGCCGACCTTTCAATCGACAAGCTTAACGTCCTAGCCCCTGAGCCACTGCGCCCCCTTTAAACCTTAAACTTTAAACCTTAGACTTTAAACCTTCCCAAAACACATTCATAAGGTAAAGCCTAGGCAAGAAATTAGATAGAATATTGAAGCATTAGACACAATCATCCCGATTAAAGTATCCCAATTGAATCAAAAATCATCTCCCCCATTTCGCAAGAATGCAATGTTGTTCTGTCACCTATTGGTTTTTTGGGGGGGAGGAGGGATACATTTTTAAAAAAAAACCCAAATCGTTATAGTAATGAATAAATCTATCCTATTTGACAGCGGTTGTAGCCACCCCTTGTGTACTGCATGAGGTTAGAGCAGTGTTTCTCAGACTCAGCAAAACGGACTTCAACTCCCAGAATTCCCTAGGCAGCATGCTGAAATAACTGCATTTATTTAACACGTGTCACCTTCCTTAATCTTATTAAAAATGGCAATTTGGTAACCGCAAATAGACAAGGCAGATGGAAAATCTCTTGGTCTAGCAACAACTGCCAATTGTGGAGTTGTCACTTCCCCCAACCATGTACTGCGTCTCTTGGAGGGGCCGGGGGAGGGGGCAGGGACCCACTGCTGTTCCTGTCACTCAAAGCAGAGAGCTACTGGTTGTGGCAGAGCAGCTGAGTCATGCGGTTTTTTTTCTCTCATGCCTGGAATGTGCTAGAAGATAGTATAGTATTGCTTGTCTGTCTGCCTGCCCTCTTCAGAGTCACAGATGTTTTGGCTTTGGGATACTATAAATTTCCCACCCCTCCTCTGGCTGTGCCCAACATATCCACTGTATCCATCTGATACCAACCCTTTTTTTTTCTTCCAATGTTACAGCCTGATGCATTCTTTTCTCTCAGACGTTAGAGCAGGGATGGGCAACAATGGCCACTTTAATCACCCATGGACTTCAGCTCCCAGAATTCCTGAGCCAGCCATGCTAGATAGAACTGGAAGTCGGAATGCACCAGGAGTGATTGTTGTCGCCTCTTGGGCCAGTGTAAAGGCACACATTACATGAATGTCTGTCTTCTGTGGATGGCCGTTCAAGGCTGCCCGTGGCAGGTGCCATGTTTGAGAAACTCCTGCTTTTTAGCTTATGCTAAAGCCTTCATTTTGCCATGTGGACTTCCCAAGTGAAGGATCCCTTCCCCTATACACAGCCTTTGGCAGTCTGGAAGCCTGTAATTAAAGAAGGGAAATGCTATACTTTTTCCCTTTGGCTACTTACTGAATTGACGTTCTGTGTGGCTTTATATAAGAGATGCATGCATCTCTTACATACATGCGCCCCACCCCATACACACCATTTTTGTTTCTTCATGCTTTGGAATTAGTGAATTAGTGGTAAGTCATGGAAAAGGAGTTTTGTCACCCTTAGATCTTAAAAAGGATTTTAACTTTGTAATTTTTGTAATATGTTTTTTTGTTAGGATAGGCTGTCTTATTGTAAGTTATCCCACAGTTGTTTCTTAGGGCCTGTATCCCCAGTTTCAACTTCCTCTGGTGTTTTTCGTAAGGTCTATTACTGTTCAACTTAATTTCATGCAGAAGGAAACAGGCAGTAGTAGCCACATAAATGCAAATATTGTAAATGCATGTGATCCTCACTTAACAACTGCAATTATGTCTGGAATTTTACTCCTAAGTCATTGTGGTTGTTTACCATGTCACCATGTGACCAGATTTGATTTTATGAACATTTTTACTACGATCGTAAAGCAAGTCATTAAGCATCCAGTTGTTAAGCACGTGGTCATTTAGTGAACTACCTGATTGTTAAGCAAACCCATTCTCCCAAATGGGCGGATTTTGCCAAAAAAACAGCAAGGAACACTGGAAACTGGCAAAAAAGTTACGTGACATAAATGTGATCATAAATGTGAGCTTAAAGCACAATCATATGACTGCAGATCATATGTGTGCGGAAGTTGTAACTTCAAGGATGGGTCATAAGTAATTTAGCAGAATAACAGAATAAGAGAGCTGGAAGGGACCTTGGAGGTCTACTAGTCCAATCCCCTGCTCCAGCAGGAAACCCTCTATCATTTCCAAAAAATGGTTGTCCAATCTTTTTTTTTTTTTTAGTCTTTTGTAACTTTGAGCAGTCGTTAAGTAAGGACTAGCCATAGGTATGAGGGTAAGGACTGGTTAGTACTTGGATAGGGGCCAATGAGGAATGTTTCAGAACTGAAGGGATAGACAGAGAAGCAAGCAAACAGACAAACAACGTCCTGGAGGAAATTAGTGACAATTTGCTGTGCTATTCTTTCCCAAAAACATTGGGTGTGTGTCAGTGGCATCTTGCCTTTCCAGGAAAGTGAAATTCTATAAAAAAGGAAAGGGAGATGGAGAACGGGGATTGAGATAAAGTGTACAGTTTTATCAGGGGTGGATTCTACTTATCTTTACTACTAGTTCACATCGTGCCTGCGCTCTTCTGCGTATGTGCAGAAGAGTTTTGATGACGTTTGTGTCAGTAGGTGGAGTCTCCCGCCGGTTTTACTACCAGTTTTATAGAACCGGTCTGAACCGGGGACAACCCATCACTGAGTTTTACTATATTTGAATTTCATTGTCAGAGATTAGCTGAAATGGATTGCTTTTCTTAACGACAACTGAAGCTTGCTGGCATGTTTTAGATACCCTTGCATCCTTTTAAAGAGGGGATTGTTTATTTCTTTTCCAGATGATTTTCCCAAACCCAAAATTATTGTTGAACCGGAAACTACCATCGCTGTTCTTGGCAAAGACATTCGCCTCACGTGCTCCGCAGCCAGTAGCAGCAGCTCTCCTATGACGTTTGCCTGGAAGAAGGACAGTGAGATTCTGCACCATGCTGAGATGGAGAACTTTGCCCACGTCCGTGCCAGGGATGGGGTGGTGATAGAGTACACTACCATTCTGCACCTGCGACATGTCACTTTTTCCCACGAGGGGCGCTATCAGTGCATCATTACCAATCATTTTGGCTCTACCTATTCTCAGAAAGCTCAGCTTACTGTTAATGGTGAGTGAGGAAAAATGTGGTTTGAACATTGTAGAGATTAGCTCTTTTCCTATTTTTATTATAATGCTGTGAAGCAGCTTCCTTTATCTTGAAAAAGTTCCAGGTATGTGAACTTCGACTAACAGAATTCTCCAGCTAGGATTTGCTGAGTATCTGGAGGCACCCAACTTGGAGAAAGTGATCCAAGCCTCTCTCCTTCTGGATGTAAATATTAGAGCAGTATTTCTCAATCTTGACAACTTGAAGATATGTGTAGGTTTCTACTCCAAGAATTGGAGACTGGGGAATTCTGGGAGTTGAAGTCTACACATCTTAAGCTGTCAGGGTTGAGAAACAATGTGTTAAAGCACAGAAAAAAAACGGGAAATGACTCCAAAGTATTGTGAACACCAGTAATAATTCCTTTCCAATTTATTGCACAAAGGATTGGTTTGCCATTGTGTAAAAATTATTCTCCTGCATAAGTGGTGAGAGTTAAGATGCGTCAGTCTTATGAACATTGGCTTGGCTCATTGGGATTCTTTCCATTGCCTTTATCTAAGTATTAGTCTCTGGCTCTTCTTAAATTAATTTAAAACACTCCTTTGGAGTCCTGTGTTTTAATTTTAATTTATAATGTCATAGGAACTGAACGCTGGTCTCTAAACTCCACTGAATGAAGGCGTTGAGGTCTGTGGTCAAATTGCATCCCTATAAATGCCTGTCTCCTTCCTTCCTTCCTTCCTTCCTTCCTTCCTTCCTTCCTTCCTTCCTTCCTTCCTTCCTTCCCACCTCCCTTCCTCCTTTCTTTCTTTTTTCCTCTCTCTCTGTCCCTCCCTCCCTTCCTTCCTTTCAAAAAGCTTGTTCTAAAGTCTTTGAGATGCCTCCAACAAGTTAGAGGAAATTAGCATGTTACAGCAAAAGAGAGAGAGAGAGAATTTGAGTCCTATTTGCACTCGAGATCATCATAATCCTCTTTTAACAACCCCATAATCCCTTGCGAGGTACAGTCTGGGCAACTGAATGGAACGGAATGTTTACTGGCCGGATGCCCTTCCTGACACCAATGCGGAGTTTTATTCAGCAGATACATTCTCAGTGTGCCCAGAGAGAGAAATAACCACTTCTACCTAGGATTGAACTCACAACCTCCTGATTATGAGGCGAGAGCTCCACAGCTAGGCCACCACACCACTCCCTATTTGCACTCGAGATGCCCAGCCAATATTCTTTACGAACTGAAGAGTACAATCACTCTCTTTATTTTCCACAGTGCTGCCGTCTTTCCTCAAAACTCCCTATGACATTGCAGCCCGTACTGGAACAACCGCTCGGTTGGAATGTGCTGCTCGCGGGCATCCCCTTCCGCAGATTGCTTGGCAGAAGGACGGAGGGACAGACTTCCCTGCAGCTCGAGAGCGTCGCATGCACGTCATGCCTGACGATGATGTCTTTTTCATCACCGATGTGAAGATAGACGACATGGGCGTTTACAGCTGCACCGCTCAAAACTCTGCTGGTTCTGTGTCCGCCAATGCCACCCTGACTGTGCTGGGTAAGAAATGCTTATGGATCAAAGAAAAATTTGTAGATTATCTTTATTGAAAAAAAATGATCAATATTTCCAAAAGGATCCCCTAGAGCAGGGGTCTCAAACTCGCATTGTCACATTGTCATATGATGTATCGAGACTTTTTTCCCCTTCGCTAAAACGGGTGGGCATGGCCAGTGCGTGACGCATCTGGCCTGCGGGTTGCGACTTGCACGCCCCTGCCCTAGAGAACGACATTGAAAATTAAAAGGATGAAATTTAAGGAGGCAAGGTTTAAAATTCAGGCGCAATAAATCAAGTGGGTAAGGATAGGATAAAGGACAAATGCCAGGATTGGTCTGATGTGACTCCAGCCCCTGAACCTGGCCCCATGCCTGAAAGTGACTCCGAGAGTGAGCGGGAAGGGCTGGTAAGGCTTACCTTGGGAGCACTGATTCCTTTGGCCCGGCTCCAGGAGCCAGAACCAGGCCAGTCGGAGGACGTAATGAGGCCATCATCCCTGATTCCTCCCTTCCTCAGGCTACGCCTTCAGACCCAGCTGATAATAATAATAATAATCAAGCTTGAATTAACCCGCGCTTCAGAAGATTAGAGAGGAGGCATCATCAAAGGGAAGGGTGGGGCAGGAGCCCCACCCCGCAGGATATATAAGGAGCTTCGGGACTGCTCGCACTCCATGGAGAGCAAAAGATTAGCTGAACTGTTTCAAACAGAGCTGAAGTCTTACTCTGCGAGTCATTTGTTTGAACTTTGGCAAGCAGCTGCAATTTCTCTGCCAGGACTGATAAGAGCCGTAAATCCACTGGCTGAAGGCTAGCTCATTACTCCGAAGTGGGGAAGGAGACAGAACATGGTCATAGAATGGGAGCCTGTTGCCAAGCATTCAAAATTTGATTTTGTGTTAGGTTGTAAGTACTGCTAAATCTGCTATGTGACTATAGTCATTAAGTGAGGACTCAGAATGGAAGAGTATGCGTCTTGTAAAGCAGAGGTCTTCAAACTTGGCAGCTTTAAGATTTGTGGACTTCAACTCCACAAGTCTTAAGTCCACAAGTCTTAAAGCTGTCAAGTTTGAAGACTCCTGTTGTAAAGGAACCCTGAATGGCAGAATGGTCCTTCTTATGTCATCAGAAATAGGACGACGTCATTTATAAGGTATCATTTCTTTTTGGTATCTTGCAGAGACTCCAAGTTTGGCTCATCCGTTGGAAGACCGTGTTGTGTCTGTCGGGGAAACTGTGGTCCTGCAATGCAAAGCAACCGGAAGTCCACCTCCACGCATTAACTGGTTGAAGGGTGACCATTCTCTGACTGTGACCGATAGGCATCACTTTACTCCAGGCAACCAGCTGCTTATTGTCCGCAATGTTGTGTTAGAAGATGCTGGGAAGTACACATGTGAAATCTCAAATACGGTTGGAACAGAACGGGCACACAGCCAAGTGAGTGTATTACCTTCACTTGGCTGCCGGAAAGATGGAACCACTTTTGGAATCATGACTATTGCTGTAGTCTGTAGCATCGTCTTAACATCTCTGGTTTGGGTGTGTATCATTTATCAGACCAGAAAGAAGAGTGAAGAATACAGTGTCACAAACACAGGTTAGTCCAAAATATTGTTTTTGGTTGCCAGAACTTTGCATCATAAGAAATAACTTTCTTGTCTCCACTGAGATGTTTTTTTTTTCTTTTTATGATCCTTTCTAATCCCTTTATTTGGGGTGGGGAGTCGGTGTGATTGAACAGAGCTGAGCATTTACTGGCCAGATGGCCTTCCTGATGCCTCATCTCCATTGAGTACGACATTCAAAGCTTGAAAAGCAGATTGGCTTTGCTCTTCTGCACATATAGTGGGCAGTTCCAAGTGGAATTGCTAAGTATTTGCATAATTCGTAGGTTTGTCTTCACGTATTCCAACCCATCCTTCCAAGAGATTGCATATTCCCTAAGCTTAGCTTTATGTACCAGCAGTTTTGACTTACTACCCTAAATATGTTTTGAAACACACCTTTGTAGAAAGGCTTCTTTGCTCAAAAATTCAAGTGCTGTTAAAATACTCACCTGCTATGATGCTCTTTTTCCATAAAATTGGTTAGCTCAGAAATAAGATTCAAAAAGCATTGCAATAAGGCTTGTCACTATCTGTTGCTCGTTAATCCCTGTTGTTGTGTCCCACTCCTCCTCTGACGGCCGGGTCTGGGAAGTCTGTATCAAGCGTGGCCACGAAGCCTCTACAGCTTTGCCAAATTCCTGTCAGAGTTCTCAGGGCAGGCAGGAATCCAAGGTGTGACTTTAGCAACCAGATGAGACTTTGCCTGTCTCAAGGAATGCCAAAAAGCAGATCCTTTATATAGGCCATGGGGTGTGGCTCCATGACTCAGCACTTATCCAAGCCTGCCCCTCCCTTCCTTCTGCTGACGTCGCCTCTCAATTCTCTGGAAGCGGGGATCTGTCCACTTTTCGTCTTCCTGCTCAGCTGCCGGCAATTCTAGCTCATGGCTGGCTTCATGCTCACATGCTATAGGAGGGAGGTTTGTTTGCTCAGTCTGTCTGGGCATGGTGTCAGGGCTGGGGGCTGGAGGCATGCCAGGCCATTCTTCTTCACTATCAGTCTCTGGTTGAGATAGCAGGAGATGGGAGGGGCCCGGCTGCAGAGAGGGGGGCGGGCGAGGCACAACACCTGTGCTCTCACTTTTGTCAAAAATAATCTACTGGCCAGCCAAAAGGGGTATTACCTGAAAATGAAAACTGCCCTATCTCGGAACTGCAAAACTGAAGGCGTGGTTTTTTTTATTATTATTAAATTGTTGGTTATAATAAACTTGTAGTTCTTTGGTACAGGCAAGAGTTCTTGTTCTTGAAATGTGACTCCAAAGGGAATGCACACCTTGCTTCTTAAAATAACCATGATTCACCCATCAGCTGATTTTTGTGGCCCATGATTGGGCCAGCAAGTTAAAAGCAAATCATTGGCATTCCCTCTGCATTGGGAATGCAATGGGAATATCTCATATACTGACAGTTAATGTTTAGAGCATCCCCCAGAATGCTGCATTACTTATTTCCTGGTTAATGTAATTTCCAGACATTCCCAGCCATCGTTTAATATTGTATTTGGGAATATAATGGTGCCTAGAACCGGTCTCAATTCCCAGTTTGTTTAGTTCAAGATTAGATAATTATGGCAACTTTATGACCTGTGGATTTCAGTTCCTGGAATTCTTGAGCCAGCATGGTTTCTGAATTTCAATACTGTTCTTATATTGTGACATTGGTTCTTTAGTTTTCTCTCTTTTTTCCTGTTTTTCAAGATGAGACTATTGTACCACCTGACGTGCCAAGCTATCTGTCCTCCCAGGGAACACTTTCAGATCGACAAGAAATAGTTGGGAGAGTGGAAAACGGCCAGCAGCCCAATGGTCAAATCCAGAGCAATGGTACGTTTTGGGAAAAAAAACGGTGCAGGGATGAAATGCTACCGTTTCGGACCGCTTTGGCCAAACCGGTAGCGATGGCAGCGCGAGGCTCTGCCCACCCACCCGGTCGTCGTTACTTCCTGGTTTTAACCAGCAAGTAACCTTATTTTACCCTCTGCGCATGCGCAGAATGGTATGTGCATGTGCAAGTCCACGTGTGCACGTGACATGCCCGCGCAAAGCACACGTGACACGCGCAAGCAAGCGCGTGGCGCGTGCACTTCCCAAACCAGTAGGGAAGGTAAGTAGATTTCACCCCTGCAGTGCTGTATTTATTTTTTGTTTTTTTGCAAGCGATGCAGGCTAAAAACTCAGAACTACACTGTTATTAAAACTATTACAAATTGCTTTTCTGTTCAGAAAAAAAGCCTAGTAGTTTCTTCTGCTCTTCAAGGGACGTACACAACTGACACATAACCGACACAATAACAAAAGACAAGAAAACAGTGGGGTATAGAAAGTAAGCAGCAGCCTATATTTGCAACTTTGCCTCAGGAGGAAAAAGGCTTAAATCTTAACGGAAAACGTTAGCCATCACTGCCCTAAATTCAGCTGAAGATGTTATACCTCGGCCTGGTAACGAAATGTTCAGAAACCAACCCAGAAGTTTGGAGAATAAACCTTAACCCTCATCGAGTATCTTTTAACCCTCATCGAGTATCTTTTATCTATAAAAGTTGGCCATGCCTGCAGTTTGACCACATCTTGATCATTCGGTTACAGGTGTTTGCCAGCTCAGCAGAGGAAGGGATGCAGAGGGCGATGCTCACTCTGTCATTTACCGACAGCCAAAGATATGTTTAGAGTCTTGGAAAGGAGAAGACCTTCCCGATAGGATGCTTCTTACAGACAACACAGGTATGGGAAGTAGGCCGCTTCAATTTTCTTTCATAAACAGACACAAAGCAAACTTAGGCAACAGTTTTTTACTTTGAACAATGCTCATCTTAACACTTTTTGTCAGTGATATGCTCTCTCCATTTGTTTTCCTAAATAGCAGACTGTCAATAATTATACAACTGCACTTGTATAATTTACATATTCTCTTCAACATTATTTACTTATATAAAGAACCTATGGTGCTGCCTGTCTCACACACACACAACGATCCTGTTCAGTTCACAACAACCAGAAAAGCAACAATATGAAAACATGTTGTAGCGTTTATACCAAGGCGCCAGAACCACCAATACAGTCTCCACCCCATCCTAACCTAAGTATTATTACTGAGAAATAGAAGTTGCTAAAGTAGAAATGAGGAGTAGGCATGTGGAAATGTGTGAGACATGGATCCTGTCATTTCAAATATTCTTTTAAGAAGAGTATAAATCTTCAGTGTCTTTCTGCAATACTTTGTATTGAGTCAGGTGGGTTGTTTTATTGATACTCATAGCAACACGTAGTTATTTTAATTAAATGTATTGGCCCATAGACTTCCTATTGCAGACAGGTAGTCCTCGACAATTGAGCCCAAAATTTATGTTGCTAAGTGAGAAATTTGTTAAGTGAGTTTTGTCCCATTTTATTCCCGTTCTTGCCACCGTTCTTAAGTGAATCACTGCGGTTAAGTTTGTAACATCGTTGTTAAGTGAATCTGGCTTCCCCATTGACTTTGTTTGTCAGAAAGTTGCAAAAAGGGATCACGTGACCCCGGGACACTTCCAACCATCAAAAATACACACCAATTGCCAAGCATCCAAATTTTGATCACATGATTATGGGAATACTGCAACCATTGTACTTGTGAAAAATGGTAGTTCTAAAGAACTCTGACTTAAGCCTACTGTCGTGTCCCACTCCTCCGCTGGCGGCCGGGTCGAGGAAGTCCGTATCAGGCGTGCCTCTGCAGCTCTGCCAAAGTCCTAGCAAAGTTCTCAAGGCAGGCAGAAGACCGGGAAGTGACTTCAGCAATCCAAATTAGACTTTGCCTGACTCAGAGAATGCCAGAAAGCAGATCCTTTATATAGGCCATGGGGTGTGGCTCCATGACTCAGCACTTATCCAGGCCTGCCCCTCCCTTCCTTTTGCTGACGCCGCCTATCAATTCTCCTGAAGTGAGGATCTCTCCAGGCTCCAGCTGTTGGCAATTCACATTCCTCAGGCTCACATGCTGTGGGGGAGGGGTCTTGTTGCTCCATTTGCCTGGGCATGGAGCCAGGGCTGGGGGCTGGAGGCATGTCAGGCCCTTTGTCTTGCTCGGCCTGTCTGGGCATGGTGCCAGGGCTGGGGCCTGGAGGCATGCCAGGACATTCCTCAGCATTCGGCAGGAGATAAGAGGGACCCGGCTGCGGGGAAAGCGAGCGAGACACAAAACCTACCCAGCTCTGTGGAACCATGAATGGGGCTCTCTAGCATGAAACACAATCTTTCCCTAGGATGAAAACTCCAGAATTCCTAGCCATTCATCTTTGTTCATTGGGAATTTGGGCCATTGACCCAGAATATACAGCATTTTCCGCCTATAAGACGCCCCCATGTATAAGACACCCCGACATTACTGCTCCCTGTCGCATCTGGGCACTGGCTACATGCTTCCTGCAGCATCAGCTGACGTCAGTTACATAAGACTCATGATTGGACGAAACCTGTTAGCTTCTCTCTACAATCGGAAGTTTTGCTTGTGAGGCTAGTTTGCAGAGATAAAGTATCAGCAGTTTCGCAACCGTGGTTTTCCTCTCCCCCCCTCCCCCCCGTATATAAGACGCCCCTCTTATTTTTAGAGAAATACTTTTATGAAAAAGTATTGTCTTATATACAGAAAAATATGATGCTTGGCATACCTATCAGTGACAGGTAGATTCAGGAAACCATTGGTATTTCTTTTACCTGAATATAATTCCAATTTGTTACATTTGTTTTCCTTTCTGTCTCAAGCCTATAGCTTGCCTGCCACATATACTGACTGCGACGGAAGCGTGGATATCAAGAACATTTATCCCAAGGGCCCAGAATACTATTCTCTGGCTGCAGAGGCCATGACTCCAAATACTCCCAGTAGTAAGGACTCCGACAAGCATGATGTCGTACTAACGGCTAACTGTTCTAGCCCTCTAAAGTGCAGCACGAATACGGACATAAGAAAATCAGATGTCAGTGGCACTATTTATCCTAGCAATCATGACAGGATGTCAGAGGCTTGCCCAAGCAAGCTACCTCTAGAAGACAGCAAAGGTATGTGCCTGTTTTTTATTATTATTTTATTATTTTCATTATTTATTTGATTTTTATACCGCCCTTCTCCCGAAGGACTCAGGGCGGTGTACAGGCAGAATAAAACAAACAATACAAAATACAATTTAAAATGCAATTTAAAAAACTTATTTAAATTAGCCTGAAAGTTTAAAAATTTACCATACACTAAAAAACCCCATTTAAAATTAATAAAATTTGACATTTAAAATTCAATTCAAGCCAGCCCCGCGCGGATAAAAAGGTGTGTCTTCAGTTCGCGGCGGAAAGTCCGAAGGTCAGGTATTTGGCGTAAACCTGGGGGAAGCTCGTTCCAGTGTGGGAGCCCCCACAGAGAAGGCCCTTCCCCTGGGGGCCGCCAGCCGACATTGTTTGGCAGACGGCACCCTGAGAATTCCCTCTCTGTGAGAGCGTACGGGTCGGTGGGAGGCATGTGGTAACAGCAGGCGGTCCCGTAGGTACCCAGGCCCTAAGCCATGGAGCGCTTTAAAGGTCGTAACCAACACCTTAAAGTGCACTCTTTTCCACACTTTCCAGGTTACCTTTGGAAGTCAGTCACACTCATCTCTCTCATTAGACTACGAAGCAGGATAGTGTGAGTTCTAGTCCCACCTCAGGCGTAAAAGTCCAGCGGGATGACTTTGAGTCAGTCACTCACTCTCAGCTGAACTCGTCTCACAAGGTGGTTGTGGTGGCGGCAATAGGGGGAGGGAGGTGTGTTAGTTACGTTCGCTGTCTTAAGTTATTTTTAAAAGTAAAAAAGGCGAGATACAAATAAATATCGCTGCATTTAAAATGGCAGATGCGTCTGGGACAGAAAAAGCTTGGGTTGTTACTACATTCTCACTTTGCTGCCATCTAGTAGCCATTTGGATTTTTCTAGCCAGATATGGTAGCCCTAGCTAAGATCTGTTTCAGATTGATCCATCCATTTCCTCCAAGTGATCTCTTTGGAGTTGTTATCTTATATTTATTTTTTATTCTAGAAATACATAAGAGCCCTCTGGAAAATAAATAGAAAACCAAGATTGGCTCTTGTTGTTGTTTTTCTTTTTCTTTTTAGTCAGCATTTTTGCCCAGGAGGACTGTTGGCATGTAGAAGCCAAAATATTTCTGGCAAAGAATATAAGAGCTGAGTGTTTTAGTTAAGAGGGGGAAAATAGATTGCTATAGTAAACCTATTATCCAGAAATTATCATAAAACAATAGAACAACAAATCTAAATCAAAGTTTTGTGTAGCGGTATGGCTCAGTAAAGAGTATTTGGTAACCTGGAATGTAAATGAAGAATTAACGTTCCTTTAAAAAATGAACATAAAATGTTCATGTTTTGACCCCCCAAACAAAGATTGGCAAAGCCGATCTTCAGATATCATGTAAGAAGTTTTATGTAAGAACACTGTAAGAAGTTGGCAGGAGCTTCTGCCTCCCTAGAGCCACAAGTGCAGTAGAGCAAAAGGAAGAACAGTAAAATAGGCTGTATGTTCCCGTTGGAAGGTGGGGGGAAAGTCAGGGATTTCTGCTAAATTTCCAAACCCTGTGTTGGGTGAGAATGAGTGAGGCTGGGTCACTCTTTATGGACTCTAGAACAGGGGTCTCCAACCTTGGTTCCTTTAAGACTTGTGGGCTTCAACTCCCAGAGTTCCTCAGCCAGCTTTGCTCTACAGAAATACTCTACAGCAGGGATTGGCAATTAATTTTCCCAAGGGACTGAGCAATTGGGTTTGGTATGGAGGACCAAACCAATAGCTCCTGGTTGCGCTCTGCCCATTCACCCGCATGGCCATGCTTCGACCAAGGCAATGGTAGGTGGCTGAACCCCATGTCTCCTCATATGATGACTGTGCCTTGTCAGGTTGCTTCAGGTGAAGGTTGAGTGCTGTGCAGGTGCTGAAAGGCACTTTAATCTCCTCGCTCTTCAGCCAACTGAAGGAGCGCATAGCGACCAATTGACTTCACGCGGACCAGACAGGGACAGCCAAAGGGCTGGGTGTGGCCTGGGGACCATAAAATGCCTGTATCTGCTCTAGAGCAAAAGTTCTCTGGCATCAGATACACCCCAAATTAAATGGTGACTGGAAAAATCAAACCTAGATTCAAGTAGGATTAAATTGAATTAGATTTTACTTATACTTAGGTGTCTGTACAGAGAAAGGGGGTGGTGGTAGAGATAACAGCATGGTTTGAGAAACTCTGTCCTTAAAAGTTCTTGTTCTTAATTGCCTTGCAGGTTCTTCACAGCCCTTGGCCACCTGTGAGCCTTATGACTGTTTATTGCCTGCTGAAAGCTCTCTGCTACATGTAAAAGGAAGTGTTGAACTATCCGAGGCATTACCTGGGGGAGAGGTGCAGCCACGGCTTGTCTCCAATGGCCACTTAACAAGGTCAAAACCCAGCTCTCTCCCTCAGTCCAGCCACTGAAACGCTGACAAGGGACCCAGGAACCTTGGGAGGTGCCAATAAACCGAGCGCGCTCTCCCTCTGTCTCTCCCACTTATTTGCACAGAATTATCTAGGCTACTTCTACCTCAAAGTCTGAATGGACAGCTTTGCAAATTAAAGGAAAAGCGACAACTCCATGAGGTATGAGAAGCAAGCTTGAGTAAGGGAACAGAGCCCTGTTTCTGCGAAGCCCGCTTGTAAATAGTTTTTAAAACTTCCCTGAGAAGGATCAGTGGCTCCATGTTGGCTTGCAAATAAAGCACAGAAATGCAAAATGTTATGATGTAAAGTGAAAAAAAGTATTTGATAACAAATGTGTACATAAGAGTTTTCAAATATATATAAAAATATATAAATCTATATATATATATATTATATCTTTTAACAGAGACTGTTTTATCCCTTGGTGCATGTGTGACTGAGTGAAATTATATAATGTTGACATTATGCTTTTTTTTTCATTGTTAAGGATGTTTTGTTTTTTTAAATCCTTCCCAGCCATCGCCAAGAGAAATAGTTCTGATATCTTTAGTTAAAACTTTGAGGTTGGGACCACAAACTTCACATAGAGAAGACCACAACTGATAAAAATGGCCTTTCTATGGTGCCCCATTGTAAGGGTGTGCTGTTTGAGAGAAGTGTTCTACACAGCACACCATCAAGAGCTGAACATTTAAACCTTCAAATGCGCTAGTGACATTTATGGTGAGAGTCCAGTAAGCCCAAGAACTGTGTACAGGCTCAGTCATAGAGCTGGGGGAAATTTTCAAGCAGTTTAGATGGAATGTGTCATTTGCCCATGATAGTTGCCATTCAGCTCTTTCAAATGGACATTGAACTAGTTCATTAGTCTAACCGTCTTCTCAAAAATATTGATAGCACAATGGTGTACAGTATGTTTCTTCCATAGAGTGAATCCATAGGACTGTGGTGCTCTTGAGCTTAAAAAGCAAACTGAACTCTGCTAATGTTGAGGTGAGCCAGGTGCTCCAAGAATATACTTCAGTACCTACTTTCTGAAACACGACTGAATCAGTGACGGAGTTTCTAGTGGATATAAGTAGGGCCTGCGCCAGAGAAGGGAGTGGCAGCCAGCAAGAGTTTTTTTTAGGATAGCACATTGAAATCTGACTAGGTGGCTCAGTGGCTAAGACAGGTCAGAAAGATGGAGGTTCGAATCCCTAGTACAGGTCTCCTGCGTGAGCAGGGGGTTGGACTAGATGACCTCCAAGGTCCCTTCCAACTCTATTGCTGTTTGAAATATCTTTGCTCTGTGGTGACTTTTGGAATATTTGCCCATCTATCCAATTTCAACTTTAACTTAGATGCATGCAACCTTGTGTCAAATCCCAACTTCTATTTAAATATAAAATGTTCATTGTGCTAGCAATGATCCTAGTGGAATAACATTAAACGGCCAAGCTCACCTCAAAAAGCAGCAGAAGGAACAAGATTATAGAGGAGACATCCTCATGCTGTTTTATTTCGCATAGGAACTTATTAATGTTTTCTTTGGGCACCTTGTCACCTTTTATAGAGATTTCAAAATGTATTGCTAACATTGCATATGCAGTAACTTGACACAATGAATAATCCATTTGCACACACCCACACCTGATTTCCTTTTCTTTTCAAGTCAGACTTAGAATTCAGGTTCATAGATAGATGCTCCAATTCTGAAGATCTTCGCTGTGTTGTGGGAGACTTTTGACTTAAAGATCCATCAAGCAAGGAAAGTCATTTAAAAAGCACAAATTACCTTAGGCAACTTTGCTTTAGTTTTTATACACTGTTTTAAGTTCACTTAAGCCCTCGACACAAATGTGAACACATTCATGAAAACTGTTTTTATAACTTAAGTGTGGGGTGGTGGTGTTGTTTTTTGCTCTCTCTTTTGATATTTATGCATATGTAGCTATGGTAGTTCCCAAAAGTCATTCTCTACCCCACTTGATCCAATTGTAGCTCAGGCTGACTTAAAAGTTGGAAAATGTAGGTTAGGACATTTTCTGTACGGCAGCATCAGATTCTGTCTGTTTTTCTCCTTATTTTCTTTACCTTGACTTAAAGGCCAGTTTCAGAGAAATCAAGTTAGGAAACATGATTTAGTTTAGGATATTAGTTCATATTAGGGACATAATATAGGAAACACTTTCTTTGTGGGAAGGGACAAATAGACTTAATCTACTCTGAAACACCAAGGAAAGCTTTTTGGTATGTTCTTATATTAACCAGACTGTTTGACTCTAAAGGAAACATTAACAACCAGATTTTTCTAAATAGACATTAGAAGGCCAGCTGACACAGGTTATTTCTCTATTGTGAGGTTTAATATCTTGCTACAGCAGCTGGATAGGAAAGAACCAGAGGTTTTGGTGTGCCATGTGCAAGCCTTTTTCTTCAAAATTTTGTGAGGAGGTGGCTCTTAATAGGGAACCTGTGGTAAAACATACTCTCTCACTTTAAGCAAGAGAGAGCTTTTAAATATCTGATTACTATGCCATTAAATTACTCTTCCTTCTCCTTCCGTTGGCGGGAAATGTATAGCTTTGTAAGACAAGTTTTGCCATCTGCTTTTTAGCTAAAGCTGGACTTTCTGAAGTAATGCATAATTTCACCATCCCCTTATCTCCAGACAATAAACACACTTGCACTTTGGAATAGGTGTCCAATGATATAAGGTGCCAACTTGTGGCTTATTTGGTGATATTAAAGAAAATGGATCCACTAATAGAGAAACATATTCAGGGTAAGTTTTTCCCCTTTTCATAAAGAGAGTGAGTGAGTGATGTGCTTTCTAAAGAAAAGTGAACTTGTAAAAGTTTGGTTACTAGGTGAAGAAGGTTTCTAGGTAAAGATGAAGGTAAATGTGGAAAGGCATAGAAAAAAGGTATCACCATTGGAATTGCTAAGCACACTTGCCATATTAACATTTTGGAAATTTTAGTTTTAGATACAGTTGTTTAAATGTTACTTCCACTAAATATGTGAATCTGCTGCTTCTGAGAGGCAATGTGAAAGAGGAAGTATTACTTTTTGTGTAAAAAGTTATTTATTTATTAGACTAATGTGGTACAATGTTGTACATTGAGAATACATTGTAAAGATATTGGAAGTGTTTAACAAATGGCATTGAAGTGTCTTTAATAAAGGTTCATTTATAATATCAATTATTCTGCCTTGATCTGCGCTTTTTTAAAATTTGGTTTTGGGTGAAGTAAAATGAAATTCTGCACTGCTACGCTTCCTGGATTTTGAAAACTTTTTAAAAGGCTGACTATTTCATAACCCACTAATAATGGGCTAGGGTGACCAAATGGAACTTGTGATTGAATAGCAATAAAATATTTATAGCTCAGTTTTGAACTATGGGATTTTTTGTGCTTTCTTGAGTTTGTCTTATTACCCAACTAGGCAACATCAGTGATAGGAATAAGTAGAGTTTACATCAAGGAGAGCACCAAAGACCTCACAGTTAGGATCATGACCCATTTTTGAGTCATTCACTCCACTAGTTCAATGAAATACATAAGTTATCTTTAATCAGTTTGGGGAGATTTAGTTGCCAATGTCCCACTTTCTTGTCTCTAATTCTGGCGTCACCCAGAATCACCCAGTTCCTATTGGAAAAGTCAGAGCTGATTAGTCTTTGAATGCAGGACTATTTGGAAAATTTAAGACTGTAGGAAAAACTGATGGGTTTTTTTTTTAAAAAAAATGTTACTTTGGAAGATTGCAATAGCTACCCATTAACAGAGAACTGTGCCCTATATGTCACCCAGAATTGAACTCAGCTTGAAGGAGACTTCATTTGAATGACATAACATTTACATCAAATCCAGTAAATTAGGTGGTTCCTTTGAGCAAAAAAGTCTCTTATAGCTGCTCCATAATGCTTTACAGCCGTTTATGGAGTCAGCCTATTGCCCCCAACAAACTGGGTCCTCATTTTACCCACCTCAGAAGGATGGAAGGCTGAGTCGCCACTTAGTCACTACTGCGCCACCGCAGCTCTATCTTATGTCCCTTATATCTCTATCTTATGTCCAATTCTGCAGCATCTGGGCTGGAAATAAGCTTGGTGTGAATTGAACAGTGCCTACTTTTGAGTAAAAAGTATAGATTGTGTTTTCAGGGACTTTAAGTTGTAGATTAAGCTGAAATTCTGAACAAAAGGCATTCAAATTTTGCATGAGGTCAGCAGAGGACTTTTGAAATTGCTGGATTCAGGATCAGTTTCAAGCAGCAGACAAAAAAATTAACTCACTAATGAAAGAAAGCAAGAAAATGCCAATGGACACTTTTCTTAGTTCATGCCAGATTCCCTGCACCTCCAGGGTTATTTTTTAGATTCTTTTAATTGAAGCAGCTAATTGGAGCTAGCCTGCTGCACAATGAAATGCAAACACACATTTTTGTTTTCCGTGCCTTACAGAGGCCCTATACAGGTATTCTTTGAAAATGCAAATAGTGAATAGCACTTAGACTTATATACCACTTCATAGTGCTTTACAGGAGATTGCCCCGAACAATCTGGCTCATTTTACCAACCTCAGAAGGATGGAAGGCTGAGTCAACCTTGAGCCAGTGAGAATCGAACTGCCAAACTGCTGGCAGTCGGCAGTCAGCAGAAGTAGCCTGCAGTACTGCATTCTAACCATGCGCCACCAAGGCTAATGGAATGGCAACAACCCAACGCTTGGTTTGGAAGTATACCCATCAGGCAAAACCCATGTAGACAAATGTCATCTAGGTGAATAGCTCTTTGGCGTGAACCATCATGGCAGTCAAGCTCATATACTGGAGTTGGGATGCAGCTCAAAATAGCCCGGATGGTGGCATGCAATCAAAACCTTATGACCCTATGACTTTGACCCTCCCTAAGTATTTGCAAGTGTCCTAAAAAGCCACCTTACCCCTTTGCACTGTGATCTTTTTGGACTCAGCATCTGTGGTGGTCCATCACTATCCCACTCTGCCTCTCAAGCAAAATCTCTTTTTTTGTGATTGTCCCTGGAGAAGAGGAATTGAACTCCCTGCACAAGCTGGCATCTTCGTTTCCCCTCCTCACCCTTCATCAGTTCTTCCCCCTTCTCTGTATCTTCATTTTTCCCACCCACCTCCTGCCAAACTGATTCTTCGGAGGCAAAGGATGGGAAAGAAAAGAAAAAAATCCAAGCTTGCTCTTTTTTTCCCATAGGCAACCTTGTTAGGCAGTAAAATAATACAACATTGTACTCAAATCAGTACTAAAGAAATTTGAGTCTAATTAAAAAAGGCAGTCTTGCTTATCCAAGCAAGAATGCTGGCTATGCACCTGTAGGTATGAACAGTGGTCTAGATTTTCCAAATGGGTTTCAAACAAGAAACAAATGAGTTTTCCCCCATCTATACATTTTAAAAAGGAAAAAAAAAAATCTTGTTGCTTCTTCCGTCTCCTCCAGAGCATGGCAAGTTTTCAGTCATGTTAATGGTGCTTTTTTCTTCTCTGGGGTAACTCTGATGCCATTCTATGATGAATATGGGTGGCTGCTATGCCATGAAGACCAAGATGTCATTTGCACATCACACTCCCTAAAGTGACTGCTAATAATAATAATGCTTTTCAGTATCTTGGCTGGAGCCCCTAAATAGGTTCTTTGCCCCCCAAAGCTGAATTTCTTGGCAGACTCTTCTCCATAAGCTCACCACCATAACAGGACTCGCCATACATGGACATTTTTTGTTAAGGAAATGGAATTAGTGGATTTCTCGTTCTTGTTTAAATAGAGAGAGCATGAAGTCCGGGCTGCTGAACAGCTGCTGAGCCACAGGAGGCAGGAATGGCAGGAAGAAGAGGAAGGGAGAAATGTAAAGGAATAACTTTGAATGTGTATTTTTTTTCCTTAGAATTAAGGAGGGGTGAGTGGGATAGTGGCTCCCCAGCTGTTCCTCTTGACCAAAATCACAAAAGCAAGCTTCGGATCTTGTCATACATCCCGAGAAAGATAAAACCTCCAAGGCTGATGGAAGAGATTCGAGGGACGATGCCAGCAAACAAACTGGAAGAAAAGAGCAAAAGTGATTTAACATTTTGGAAGTTCTACCACTAGGATGTTCTACCCCTCCACTCCCACAAATACTGTAAAGAGGCTCCCCTCCATTTTAAAACTGCTTCCCTGAATGTCAACTTGAGCTCAACTTATTTGTAACTGACGGCTGCATGAGGGCAGATTTGAGAGCAAAGCTTTCTGAGATGGGGTCACTTTAGTGAGGAGAGAGTTTGGACCAGTGGTGGTATTCAGTCTGTTCGGACCAGTTCGCCTGAACTGGTAGCGGAAATTGTGCTACCACCCACCCGCCCATCCTGGCTCTATGCTGTCCTATTTAGGTACATTTTTTAAACCAGGCACATGCACGAAAGGTACGCATGCAAAGCACATGTGCGGAAGGCAGGTGTGTGCATTAACTGGACGCACACACACAAAGCGAGTGCGAGTGAGCACGGCAAACCGGTAGTAACATAATGTGAAATCCACCGCTGGTTTGGGCCCCTTCCTATCTCAAAAATGCACTATCTAGTTGCAAGCTTTGTGTCAAAAAGTGGTGCCCTGGGGGCCATTAAACAGCTGTCAAAATGAGGCCCTTAGGCCATCATTGTTTCCCTCCAAAACAGGGCTCCCCAATACAGACCCCAACAACGCCAAACGTGTCGCCAAATAAATAATGTGACAGAAAAATGAAAATAATCAAATATAGGAAAGTTCATGTGTCGAAAATAATGTTTTCTTTCAAATTGTGAGAGATGAGTTTTTACATAAATTCTGCACACGGGAGTTTCCTGATTCCAAAAGATGTGGGTTTATTTGATAAATATATAACTGAATTATTTTTCACAACAGGCTTGTGTATGTTTCCTGAAAAGAGGCATGGGTTTTAAAAACTTAGGCAAGCCTGGGCAACTTGATGAACACAAGGGTTCTGCTGTAACCCAGCACTCTTCATACTGCTCCCTCCCATGCCAACACCATAGCAGTCATTACAACCCATTGACTCCATTGTCTTCAATAAATCTTAAGAAAACTTTGTGTGCCTCCTGGTACTTTTGATGTGAAACAATGGCCCAAGAGCCTACTCCATTCTCCACTTTCTATTACATTTTTTGCTTATAGAAAACACAGTTAGTTCTAAAACTCCCCTATGAGTTGCTATGAGACTGTGTTCAATACTGCTAAAAGCAGATATAATTACAAATGATGACAGTTTTTAATTGCAAGGCCTGTTCAATAATTACATAAATGGCTAATTGGCGGTGCTACAGCCTACAGTATTTAATGGTGATCTGCCATTTCCAATAATGTTTACCCATAACTTAATTACCACACCAAAACTCTTTCATTTCATTCAACAACTTTTTTTTTCTTTTAATGACTCTGTAACTATTTGCATCGGGGTGGAATCGAAGCGACTGAATGGAGCTAAGAGTTTACCGGCTGGATGCCTTTCCTGATGCCTATGCGAAGCTCACAGCAGATGTTTCCTCTTTGCACCCAGAGAGAGAAATATCTGTCGCTACCTAGGATCGAACTCACAGCCTCCTGTTTGTGCAGTGAGAGCGGCCACTACTCTGCTCTCATTCAGAGCCACCACTTCTAGGCCACCACTCTGCTCTCATTCAACAGCAACCATATAATTCTCTCAAGTTCAGTTTAGGATAGCCTTATGACATCTCTTGTTGGATTTCTTCATTGTAACAAGCTCATCAGAATCAACAAGGACATTACTGTTTTGGCCCGCAGCTGTCAGTGGAGCTGGTGGCAGACTCGGACGATGAGGAGGTTGGGGAGGAACGTGGGCCAGTTCTGGAGTCTGGGGAAGGTTCTGATGGATGCTCCGTGTTGGACACAGAGATAAAGCCAGGGCGGTCCGACATTTCCCAGCCACCAGAGAGGCAGCTGCCTTTGGAGGCTGAGATGAGTGAGGAGGAAGAACAGCTGGGGCCTGTTCCAGATGTACATATGTGCAGAGCAATTAGGAGAGGTGAACAATGGAGAACAAGGAGTCGACTCGGGAAGCAAAGCACAAGTGGATGCTGAATGGCCCCTCCCTGGCTGGGGAATAAATAGAAGTGGTTGTCATAGGAGACAACAGTTCGTATTTCTGAAGATTTTGCTCATTGCGTTTCATGCCACAAAGACTGCTTGCAGAACTTAATTTGCAGCCTTTTGGTTGGGAGCTCACCGCAAGGAACTGATAAGGTCTGTTACTGCAGTTAATTACTTGAAGGACTCTTGTCTGGACTTTTCGGTGTGTGAATGTAATTAATTCACAAGAGGTAAATACTTTAAAGTGGGTTTTTTTGTGACAAGGAGTCTGTTTCTTGCTTCTGCTAAGGCTGGGTCAGAACAATTGCTACTAATGTCCTAAAAACAAAGGGTTGTTGTTTTGAATCAAGCCAGCCATAATCAAAACTTCGGATTACCGTATATACTCGAATATAAGCCGATCCGAGTATAAGCCGAGGTCCCCAATTTTACCCCAAAAACTGGGGTAAACTGGGGACTCGAGTATAAGCAGGTGGAAATGAGGCACTACTGTGCTTTGGAGAATGTGAGACAAATTTTATCACAGCCTTTTGTGATCTCACCCCCCCTTGTCCTCAAGCCATTGCTAAATCAGATTCAGGGTTCTTTGTCTTCCTTCCTGCACTTGTCTGTGGTCTGCTTCAGGGCTGTGGCAGGCAGATGGAAATGTTTTATGGTTTCACTAGACAGCAATCCACTGCATTACCATAATTACAGCTTTAAAGCTAAGTAATTTGTAGCAAGACAAGTACTGACAGAAGATTCCCTCAGCAGATCGGCACATCTACACCAAGACGTGTATCTGGAGATTAGAAGATTCCTACTGGAAAAGGTTAAGCTGGCACCGATCCACAGCCAAAGAAATTGCCGCTATTATTTTCTCTATTCAATTTCTCTTTCAAATGCTAATTCTTCAATAGAGTTCTGGCTTACCTAGCTCTTTCTTGTTCTGATTAAAGCCCAGTCATTTGTTAACTCCTTCCACACAGAAAAATTTTAAGAATGAAACACTATAGTTTGATTTTCTTGTTAAGCGCAGATAGCATGAAACAGATTTGCCTGGAGTATTTCAAGTTCTTCCCAGGGCCATGTGTTGTTTCCCTAATAACTGTGTTGTTTTCCATGGATATAGCAGACTTCTGTAAATTGTAGGCCACTAACAGACATGAGGTGAAATAAATGGAAATACGGAACTCATAAACCTCCCACCTCGGTGTTTTAGCACACTATGAAATCTTATTAAAGGGGCAGTGATAAATAAGGCATGCTTATAATAAGTGTCAAATCAGGAGCAGTTATTTCTAAATAAAGCTATAAAGGGATATAATCCAAAATAATTCTTGATAAGTATTTTAATAAATGTATTTCACTAATAAATGAAATAAATTTCATATGCTGAGAGATCTCTGCCTATCTATCTACTCTGCTTTAGATTTTAAATTAACCAAATAATCCCTTCCAAAATTTTGTCTCTCTCTACAGAAGAGTTTGGTCACCCTTCTTCGCTTAAAGGTGTTATAAAAAAATTCATATGAATACCAAGACTCATACTGTGTATTCCTGTCCACAGGTATTCCCTCTAGTAGTGTTTCCTATCTCAAAGGTGACTATCAATCAAATCCTTACTGTGAAGAGAAAATAATTACAGATTAACACAGTTGGAAGGGACCTTGTAGGTCATCTAATCCAACCTCCCACCCAAGCAGGAGACCCTACACCATTTCTGACAAATGGCAGTCCAAACTCTTCTTGAAAGCCTCCAGTGATGACGCTCCCACAACTTACAACTTCTCACTGTCAGAAAATTTCTCCTTATTTCTAGGTTGAATTTCTTCTTGGTCAGTTTCCATCCATTATTTCTTGTCTGGCCTTCAGGTGCCTTGGAAAATAGCTTGAACCCTTCTTCTCTATGGCAGCCCCTCAAATATTGGAACAGTGCTATCATGGTCCTTCTCTTCATTAGACTAATGTGAAATCAAGGAAAGCCTCAAGTCCATTCCTAGGGCAGACCCCTATAAGTCAGGTTGTGCCACTGAGATCTGGAATGGCAACCCAGTTTTGCTGCCATTTGTGTGTTGTTGTTTTCTTCTTCCCTTGTGAATTTTATTCCTTTGAAGATCTTGATTGATTCATTTGATTCCTCCAGTTGTTCCTTTTTTATTACAACAAAGATATTGTCTACAATTAGGTCCAGAGTGAGAGTTGGGACCATTCTAAATCCAGTCATATGTAGTATCAAAACGACGCTTTAGAGCACTGCACACCAGAACAACTAGACACAAGAACAGTTTTTTCCCGAAGGCCATCACTCTGCTAAACAAATAATTCCCTCAACATTGTCAAACTATTTACTAAATCTGCACTACTATTAATCTTCTCATCGTTCCCATCACCAATCTCTTTCCATTTATGACTGTATGACTGTAACTTTGTTGCTGGTAATCCTTATGATTTATATTGATATTGATTGTTCCTGATTGCCTATTTGTACCCTATGATTATCATTACGTGTTGTATCATTAAGTGTTAAATTGTACCCTATGACCATCATTTGTGTTGTAAATGTTGTACCTTGATGAAGGTATCTTTTCTTTTGTGTACACTGAGAGCATATGCAGCAAGACAAATTCCTTGTGTGTCCAATCACACTTGGCCAATAAATTCTATTCTATTCTATTCTATTCTATTCTATTCTATTCTATTCTGCATCTAAGACAGTCAAGTTTAATTTTCCCTCCTCCTCACAATGGCGGCCAACTCCAACAAGCATCAACTATGCTGACTAAAAGCACAGATAAACTCAAAGAACTTGATTGCCCATCAATTCATTGCAACACCCAACAGATTAAAGTTTAGTATTGGAAGGAATAGGGAAAGTATTCAACTCACAACCCTGGCCACCGCAAACATTCCCCCAGCTTCTGTTCAAAATATCTCAGCTAATAATTACTGCCTGGTGCTCTGTAGGGCTGCATATAACACTGCTATGAGGCATTGAGAAATGATAGATAGACTAAACTTGGAAGTCACTCATCCGGGCATGGATTCGAAAGGACAAAACTGGTACAAGCCTATGTCTGGTTTATGGCTCTTTAGTCTCTTTTATAATCACCCATTACATCACAGTGACTGAAAAAAGAATTAACATCAGCAAGGAGAAGATGGGATGTTAAACTGCTGGCCCGTGCTTCAAGTGCCAGCTGGAAGCAAATATGCAGCCTTTGGTTTTAATAAGGTGGCAGTCTGCAGTCTGAGGCTCTACAGTTTCTCTTAGTTGGCTGTGAAATAACAGGATAGAAGATAAGGCAGTTCATCATCTATCCTTTCAGATGACACCATGCGTGACACTTTTCCTGTTTTGATTAACCATTTATAATTGGTAGAAAACCTTGCAGAATTGGCCTGTAATATTTCCAGCCACTTTCCAAAATTTCCCTGAGGTTGCCCCAGCCTGCCACTTCTCCTTTCCTAGACATCGCTCAGAGCTATAATTTTTCTCACTCTATGGTCCCAGACAAATTTCAGTCACTGAAATAATAAATAAATCCCCAGAACAGACAGAGGAATGTAATTGTAGGTTCCAAGCCTGGCAGCTGAAGGAATCCATCAATGAAATGTGATTTTTTTAAAGTTGCAATTTTATATAAATTGTATTCCTCCGTAATTCCTCCAGCTTTCTACATCTATCAGTTCTAGTTAGCAATGCCTTCTGTTACAACAATTTCTAGAGAGGATCATCCTGCCAGAGAAGCACCCCAAAGCGGGAAGACATCATTAAGAAGACATCTCTGAAAGGCCTCCACCCTTTTAAGACAGGCCAGCCTCATCTTTGGGCCACATACTACCCCTGCTAGCAGCTACACTACCAATTTTCAGTATTCTGTCATGGAAACACATGGTAACTCTAATGTATCCTTAAACATGATTTACAATTTTAAACATTTAGAATAAAACTTTTACTAAAAAGCAGGGATAAGAGGAAATCAGAATATATTTTTTTTATTTGCATTTATATCCTGCCCTTCTCCGAAGACTCAGGGCGGCTTACACTATCTTAGCAATAGTCTCCACCGCCTCATCCATAGTAACACCTCCTCATCCATAGTACTGTTACACCCAATTGATATCACTTTGCTGACTATAGTCTTTCATTGCTCAAAATGACATATTCTTCAAAATATATATTTTTGAGGAAAATATCCAACTACTATATCATGGGTATCAAACCCGCAGCGTCACGTTGTTGTCACATGACATTTTGCAATATTTTTTTCCTTCTGCGGAGGGGGTGGGGCGTGGCCTGCATGTGATGCATCCAGCCCACGGGCCATCAGTTTGACACCCCTGCACTAAATTGAACATCCATGCTATCTTTCCTTCCTTCCTTCCTTCCTTCCTTCCTTCCTTCCTTCCTTCCTTCCTTCCTTCCTTCCTTCCTTCCTTCCTTCCTTTCCTGAGCATCTCACCATCAAGCGACTCAGGGAAGCTTACAAGCATTATAATCTAAAGGTCCACAGGTGTCTCCTTTTCATATGAAAGTGAGAGTTTGGGGAGCTAGCAAGGGCTGCTGGGGCTAAAAGCTTGCTGTGACAAAATGCGACAGCTGAGCACTGTCTGTCATTGGGTTACATGACTGCCCAGACACACACATTGTTCTTCTACCCTGATATGGACTGGAGAGAAGAGCAGATAACTTTTCACACGGATTAAAAATTTTCTCAAGAAATGGGTGAGAGAAAATAAATGGGGGGAGGGGTGTTAATGTGCTGGATGGAAGAGTAAGTTAAGACCAAGATGAAGCAATGACTGATGAGCCTTGTTAGACTAAGCAGCTTTGAAGATGAGGAAGGATTCCTTGCAGCAGAACAGTCTGGGAGAAGATCACTGAAACATTTAAAGGATCCACAGGCTCCATTTCCTTTGCCTCCCAGCTATCCTATTTATTTCGTTGCCATTGTTTATTTTGTGACTTATTCCATGACAGCTGGAAAGAATGATATTGTTTTAATGCAGTACATTTCACTAACAGAAAGTGTTTGCTTACTGACAAATAACAAGCAGCTAGAAAACAGTACACACACTTCAGATCCTTATAGTATTTTTGAAAACACACACAGAGAGACATCTAAAACAAATAGATGTGGTAAATGCTTTGCAGCACACAACTAATGAAACACTGTTTTAACAGGTGGATTTAAAAGTTGGCTAAGGACTGCAGACACTCAAGGTGAAGTCTACATTCAGCCATAAAAGTCCATTGGATGATTTGGGCCTACTCATTGTCTCACCTCCTAACTAAGTTCATGCTGTTTTAGGGAAGATAAAACTTTGAATTCCTAGAAGAAAGGTGAATTATAAATCTATGAAATAAAAAAGAAAACATAGATCTATAATATTTTGTGCAAATCGTAACTTTCCTAGCGCTCTTCAGGAAAAACTCTGCTATCTTTTGATTCAAAATAAACTACAGAACATCTTAACAATGGACTCATACCAGTTACAAAACAGATTATAACTGTTGGCTTCCCTAAGCAATAAAAAAAAGCTTTTCCCCCCCCTCCCTTTCCCATCGTGAACTATTTAAACTCTTGCAATATACAAAACATCTGAAAAAAATCTCTCCTTGGTTCACAGCCTTGCACAAAACTATCTAGCTAACATCAATTTAACTTACTCAAAAACTTCTCATGAATTATCACCAGACAGCACATGCACAAGCTTTAAAGCATGGAACATTTAAGTGAAAAAATATACAAATATCTTGCTTTGCATAGACATTCAGGAAAAAAATAATCCACTTTCTACTGAAAAAAGAAATGTGTTTACATTTTCCCTCAATTCATCCCTGCCCCTTTATTTATCCTTACCCAGATATCCCTTGGGTTCTCCATACACCTTGAAGAGCTGATAACACATTCCCACTTGCGGTTCTGGAGCCAGTCTATATAGACAAAGAAAGAGACGTATACATATAAAAAGCTGTCTTCAAGAAGACCATTATATCAGCCAAAATGTCACACAAAGGTCTCTCACAGCTGGAACTCTTTCACAAGAGATGAGAATGACTGAACTGTGGAAACCATGATCTGCACTGAATAATGAATATTTGGTTCTAGTGGAACAAAAATAGGTCTTCTCTGTGGTGGCTCTCTCCCTGTGGAACATCACCCCTCCGAAGATAAGATTGGCCTCCATTTTGATACTCTTTCCAAAGGCCTTGAAGACACAGTTTTGTCAATAAGCCTAGGGACCTCAGCGAAATATGAAGCCCATTAAGTGGTTTCTTTGCTAGGGGTTTATTGGGTTTTATATTTGGGATTTTATATTTGGGATTTGGGATTTTATTTCTGTAAGCCTCGAGGACTCATAGTGAGGGAACTCATTATTTATATAATTTATATGGAGGCAACTATATACATCATCTTAATATATATTTGTAGCATAATATAAAATAATAATATATATTATGTGGAGGCAACCATATATACTTTCTTAATTAATAAACGACTGAATAAATAAACAAAATGCTCTACAGCTCGTAGTCAGGCACTTAAAGTAACCCATTTATTCTACCAAACGGATACTCATCATTAACAGTATTGTAAATGTTGTTATCGCCCATGTCACACAAAAAACAGTGAATTAGAAAGCTGCTTGGTCTTTCAAAGATACATGTTTGCTCCTAGGATTAGTTTATTGAAGAAAAGAAAGGTAACAGTTCTTCTATTCAACACAGAAATGAAATGTACCTATTCTCATTATGATTCTTGTACTAAAATTAGCAATAGATGCGGGATTCAGTTTTGTTGCTGCTACCAAGCAAGATGCCAGAATTATTAATCTGAAAACTTGCCAGCCATCTTTACACTCTTCTTTAAGTTCTTACCTTTGCCAACATAATTCTTGTCTTGGCTACATCCAGAGGAGTGGTCACTGCAGCTGAAAATCCACCTGAGCATATAAAAATGCCAAATACAAACAAGACTTTGTTAGTTTACAATGCAGGCTGCTTAGCCCCATAGTTCCCACAGCTTCTGCCAAATTCACTTCATGATTACTCCTGAACCTTGTCCTTCACCTCCAAGATTTATCTGAAGTCAGAGCCACCTTGACTTGTGGTAATCAGTTCAAAAAGGCATCTGTATGCATATGTATGTGTATGTATGTATGTGTGTATGTATGTATGTATAAACACTGTATCTTTCTCTGTGTATTTGTTTATATTGGATATAAAAATTCTCTGGACAGTTTTTGCCTAGCCTCCAACCTTCCTTTTTAGAGGAACATTGTTGAAAAAACATACAAGCTGCATTTACAGAGGACCCCAGAAGAAATGGATTGTCAAGAGCCGTGATGGCAAACCTATGGCAAGTCACAGGTGGCATGCAGAGCCCTCTGTGCAGGCACGCCAGCCGCCGCCCCAGTCCAGCTCCACCCGCATGCGCACACGCTTCCCGCCAGCCAGCTGGTCTTTGGGTCTCTGCCGTGGATGCGCAGGGGTGGGCACATGCAGGGGATGCGCGTGCGTATGTGCATGGGGGCAGGGTGCGTGCGTGAGGGTGCAGGTTGGCGAAAGAGGCTTTCCAGGCACAAAATGGGGTGTTGGGGGGGCTCCCCCATGCTTCATTTTGGCTTCTAGGTTGGTGCAGGAGGCTTTCCAGGCACAAAACAGGGCGCAGGGGGGACGTTTTGGGCTTGGAAAGCCTGCTGCACCAACCTCGAAGTCAAAATGGGGAGGCACATGCACAGGAGGGGGGCAAGGCGCATGCAGGGGGGGCCTTGCATTGTATTTGGGGGTCCAGGAATGAACGCGTGCATGCGTGCTTTGGGCACTCGGCACCAAAAAGGTTAAACATCACTGGTCTAGAGTCTAGACCCTTTTCAGTCGGATAGTCAATTTGAATAAAGTACAGAGATAACATTTGGTTCCACTTGGTGATGATGCTGATTTGAAGAGGCTAGATAGAAGAGATCATCTTGGCCATCTTAAATCTCTCAACAGTTCTCAATTCCTCAGTATCCTTCTGACTCAGCGAATGGAGAAAGATGGGCTATTAATAAGAAATATGAATTAATTAATTAATTAATTAATTTTTTCTTATTAATTAATTAATTAATGATGGTCTTCCGATTCTCTCTGTGGCTGATTTTATTAGCTTTGGGCCAGGGTGTGTGTGGATTCTTCCCAGTTTAGCTTCCCATTCTGCCTGAAGAAAACGGGAATTACAAAAAGAGTAAGAAAGGCTGAGAAAGTCCTCTAGCAAAGATATAGGAGGTGGAAGAAAAAAATTGGAAGGAGGAGGAAGTTAAAAACACAAAGGAAGAATGAACTGTATTTATCCCATCACTACTGTCACTAAACATGCCTACAATGCTTCACAGTAGAGGTCTTTATAATACAAGAATTGTAGAAATATACAAACTATAACATAAAAATATATTATTATGGGATTGATTCAGGATGATGAAATGAATGATACAATATAAGTTAACTTAAATTTTAGAACATTTTGTATGAAGGGAGGGAAGAAATAGCCATAGTTAAGTAAATAATCAATGAGGATAAAAATATTTGGATATATACTAGATTGATAAAATGTGAAATTAGATAAACTATGAACTATGAATATGGTGAATATGCAGAAAAGACTTGTAACCAACTGACACACTGTTTGTATTTGTAATTGAAGATGGTGTTATGTTTTTATGTTTGTTTAAAAATAAAAAAAAATCTCCAAAAATAGGAAAAGGAAAATGAAAGACACAAAATTCAAAGAACATGCCTTTCAGTAGATTCATGTACTTATTCATTTACTCATCGTTCCTACCAAGAAAAAAAAGAAGTCTAACTCAAGAAGTGTTCATTTGCTTTATGTATTTATGGAACACACCTGTGCAGCTGAAATCAATGGTACTCTGGGTGATGGGACATCAATGAGAAAAAATGGAAATGGAAATGCAGTTAAAAATTACAACATCTACAATTAATAAGGCAATTGGAAACCCTCCATATATACTACATCTCCCAAGGTGAAATCTCCAATCATTCTGACCCAAACATCTGATGGAACAGCCAAGTGTTTAATGTATTTTTTTTTTAAATGGTAATTGGACCAGGTGAGCCATATATCAGAGGGAGATCCTTCTAGAAGGCAGGTGTTGCAACAGAAGAGGCATGTCTCCTCATTCTGGTCCCATGACTTTGCTTCACACAGTGGAAACTGAAGCACACCCATTGCATTAGAATGTGTAAGACTGGCAGAAACAATTGGAGAAAGCAGTTCCACAAACAAGCTGGTCCTGAACTTGGACCATGTAGGAGAATAACCAAGACTCTGAATTACACCTGGAAAATCATTAGGACTCAGTGTAACTCATGAAGCAGGGATGTTACATGGCCCTGCTAAGACAAGATGGCTTGATTGGCCAGCTCAACTTTTCAAATTTCCAGAGCAAAGGCAAGAGCTATCCTCTCTATCATGATCTCTAAAATGAAGCTTTTCCCACCCATTTCTTAATCAGTTGTGCTGTTCTTAGATTACTTATATATTACACTGTTTAGACAACTATTATGAATTAATTGTATTTATATGCTATATTAAGATAATTAACATCATGTGGTATTTTTATACCATAACAGGAAAAAAAAGCACCAATCAGATTATCATCTATCAACTTTAGGTCAATGAAAGTTTAATAAGCGTTCATCTGCCTGCACTGATTTCACACCCTCTGGAAAATTATCACAATTATTTCCTGGATTCCAATCATTTGAACAAGATGCAGAAATAGTGCTTTTAGCCAATTTTTTTCTGGCTGATTCAAGAAGGGACATAGTCTCTAAGAAGCTAATTTCATCAGAATGTTTAACAGAAGAGTCTGAAAGCTAAGACTTGAAAAAATAATTGCTATATAGTAAGGTGAGTTATAAGCCAAAGTGTTTCCCACTATCTGCTAATATATGCACCAGTCAACTGCAATCCCAACAAATTTGGAAATGGACAGTTTGGGAAAAGTTAACCTTAAATCAGTGATGGCTAACCTTTTTGCCGTCGCGTGCCAAAAGCGGGGGGAAGGCGGGGAGTCACATGCGTGCTTAATGCCCCTGCCCCTGCGCCCTGCATGCGCCCCCCTGCACTCCCCCCTCTTTTGACACATGAGGGCAAAAAGGTTACCGGTGGGCCCGGTAGGCCCGTTTTTCACCCTCCCCAGGCTCCAGAGGCTTTCTTGGAGCCTGGGGAGGGTGAAAATGGTCTTCCCCACCCCCACAGAGGCCCTCCAGAGGCAGGAAACAGCCCGTTTTCCAATTTCTGGTGGGCCCGGAAGGTCCAAAAATTATTATTATTATTATTATTATTTATTCGATTTTTATACCACCCTTCTCCCGAAGGACTCAGGGCGGTGTACAGCCAAGGTAAAACAAACAATGCAATATACAATTTAAAATACGAATTAAAAAACTTATTACATAATTGGCCTAAAACTTTGGAACATATAAAACTAAAACCCATTAAAAATTAATAATAAAAATTTAAAACCAATAAAATTTAAGCCAGCCCCGCGCGAATAAATAAATGTGTTTTCAATTCGCGGCGGAAGGTCCGGAGGTCAGGTATTTGGCTTAAACCCGGGGGAAGTTCGTTCCAGAGCCAAAAATCAGCTGGCCAGTGCGCACATGCGCACTGGAGCTGAGCTAGGATAATGCTTGCATGTCCACAGATATGGCTCCGTGTGCCACCTGTGGCACATGTGCCATAGGTTTACCCTCACTGCCTTAAATCATCAAATATGTTAATTTTTCTTAAAACTGATAAAATGGAAAAAGGACAAAGCTAAAAAGACGGAACAGCTTAGTGTGTTATTCGAGCTAAAGATTCTGATTTATCATTCTCGCACAAGCCAGGATCCATAACCAGTATTAAATCTAATTTGTATACCTGACATGCAGTGGATATGGGAACAATTATACAAGAGCAAACAAGCAAATAACCTGCTTGCCATAATCCAGGATTATCCAAAAATACTTCCCAGTACAGAAACATACTTGTACAGTTTATTTACTTGTTATGGGGGAAAAAAAAGGAAAAAAATGATTTGTATAACTTTTTAAGCCAGGATTGCTGACTAAATGTAACTCCTAAATAAGTTCATTATGACAAAAAAATGACTACGTCTGAACAATCCCACCTTGCTTCTAAACTGTGGGTGTCACTATGCTGCTGTAAGAAGTGGAAAATTATAGCTATTTCTTCAGAAACAATCATATAACTAATGCATTTAGAATTAGGAATAAAATTTACTATTCTAAAAATGCAATTCTGATACCACTCTAGCTAAGAAAAGAATCACAGCAATAAAGAGAAGAAGGAAAAAAGAAGTTTTAAAAAAAGCAAACTTTTCTCGGAGAGTTCTCAATGAAATCGAGTTTGACACCCCTGGACTACACTCTTTGAATAGAGAAGATGATTCCAAATCCCCAGTTTACTAAGCATGCTCCCAATATTTAAACTCTGATAATATGCTGGGCCCAATATTTTTCAGAAACTATGTAGAGAAACCACACACACACACACACAAATTCAGAATCGCAGCATTTTCAATTGTAATTATTTAATATAGGTATAAAGTCTACAACCAACAGACAAGTTTATATTTTAGTAGAGTTCCTTAGAGGAAAAAAGCCACCATATTTGGTTCCTCCAGCAAACAATATCAGTGCTACCGAGACCATACACCAAAGTAATTCAATGACAATTTAAACAAGATGCCTTCCATGTGACCTCATGAAGCGCCAGCCTCGCGTACATTTTACTTCATAGTGTTTCTGATTCTCACGGCCTCTGCGAGGAGAATTAACTTCAGGTGAGGTATGGAAACACAGTGCAAAAAACAATGAGTCCTGCCTTCTGCAACTTGGTGTCAGGGTTGACCAAGATTAATTGCTAACAGATCTTTAAAGGAAATATAATCCATCTGGAATCAAATAACAATGACAATTATATGCTATAATGGTACCTATCCCCCAGTGGGCAATCTTTTGCTGATGTCTGCCCACTGGCTAAGTTGTACGTCTAAAAGAAATACGTGGGTCAAAAAGCAACAGTGAGAACTGGACATGGAACCACTGATTGGTTCAAAATTGGGAAAGGAGTCCGGCAAGGATGTATATTGTCGCCCTGCCTATTTAACTTATATGCAGAGCACATCATGAGAAAGGCGGGGCTAGATGAATCACAAGTTAGAATTAAGATTGCCAAGAGAAATATCAACAACCTCAGATATGCAGATGATACCATTCTAATGGCAGAAAGTGAAGAGGAACTAACAGCCTCTTGATGCAGATGAAGGAGGAGAGTGAAAAAGTTGGCTTGAAACTCAACATTAAGAAAACTAAGATCATGGCATCCGGCCCTCTCAATTCCTGGCATATAGATGGGGAAGAAATGGAGGTAGTAACAGATTTTATTTTCCTGGGCTCCAAGATCACCGCAGATGTGGACTGCAGCCAAGACTGGGGACTGGGGAGGAAGGCTATGGCAAATCTAGACAGCATACCAAAATGCAGAGACATCACCCTGCCAACAAAAGTGTGTATAGTCAAGGCTATGGTTTTCCCAGTTGCAATGTATGGCTGTGAAAGTTGGACCATAAGAAAGGCTGAGCGCCAAAGAATTGAGGCCTTTAAACTCTGATGCTGGAGAAGACTCCTGCGAGTCCCTTGGACTGCAAGACAAACAAAGAAGTCAGTCCTAGAGGAGATAACCCTGACTGCTCTTTAGAAGGCTAGATCCTAAAGATGAAATTCAAATACTTTGGCCACCTAATGAGAAGGAAGGACTCACTGGAGAAGAGCCTAATGCTGGGAACGACTGAGGGCAAAAGAAGAATGGGATGGCAGAAAATGAGGTAGCTGGATGGAGTCACTGAAGCAGTAGGCGTGAGTTTAAATGGACTCCAGAGGATGGTAGAGGACAGGAAGGCCTGGAGGAACATTGTCCATGGGGTTGCGATGGGTCGGACACAACTTCACGACTAACAACAAAGACTTAGATTTAAAAATATCACCATCCATATTTGTATATTTAAATTAAAAGCTCCTGGAGGATTCGCAACCCAGCAGCCTGAAGACTTTCATCAGTTAGAAAGGAAATTTGGATATCTTATAAAAGGAAAATTTGAGACACAATAGGAGCAGAAATTTCAAAACTGGGCATTTCCTCTGTAACTCTTAACCAATTTAGGATTGGAAGAACTGTCTTCAGCATCTGCACAGATTCACTTCTAAAGAGAGATGTCATCACTGACTTTAGATGCCTTGTATGGTCAAGGAAACTCTATAAACGCAGCACTGTAAACTTGTCAGACCTAATTAGAGCAGAAGGGAAACCAAGGCAGCTGTCCAGTTTTATAGGCAAAAAAGCCGTTGCTAGAATTTTATGGTTTGCAATCTTCACTTTCAATAGATTTCTGCTCTTATGACATGTACATGATTGAAGAAGAAATGTGTTTTATGGACTGTATGAAGTGGAAAATGCTACAGCATTCATCAATTTCTTCAAATGCATCAAAACAGTATTGTCGATCCAATATATTATAAAAAGCATCAATGTGGATTAGATCAATCTAACTGACAGAAGGAAACTTCTACACTGCACAGAATAACAAACCTATATTAACAGCAATCTTTAAGTCTAGGCTTGCTTCAGATAACAATTCCCTTCTCAGAGCAGTCCATCATAACAATGTTTTTTTTAATTAAATAATGAAGTTGGGATATAGGCTAGCCAATAAATACATTCAATAATCTAAACTTTTGGAGGAGTCTTAAAAAATTTAATGCATTTAAAATGTTTGGCTGTAGGATAGGCTTTTATATTTTTCTCCTTATTAAGGTGAGATATTATAGTTTTGACCTTGCAAATTCACTAGAGAAGACCAATACTTGGTTCAAATGTGTTTTGCATCAACATTTTCATGGCTGTTGAGAGATGTACTGTGTTGTTTTGTAAGTTTGGGGAAGGCACCTGTAGCAGTAGAAAGGGTTGCTTTAATGTATGTATGTATGTATGTATGTATGTATGTATGTATGTATGTATGTATGTATATATGTATTTTATTTGTTTGTCAAACATGTACAAGATAACAAGTATAGGTATGAACATAAACATAAACAAAGGAAGTAAATATAGATAAATGAGGACAGTAAGACAGGGATGATAGGCACACTGGTGCACTTATGCACTTATGCACACCCCTTTACGGACCTTTTAAGAATGGGGTGAGGTCCATGATAGACAGTTTGAGATTGAAGCTGTGAGGGTTTGAGGCTGTAACAATAGAGTCGAGTAGAGCATTCCAGGCGTTGACCACTCTGTTGCTGAAGCTGTATTTTCTGCAATCGGTTGAAGCCGTTTACCTTGAGTTTGTATTGATTGTTTGCCCGTGTATTATTGTGGTTGAAGCTGAAGAAGTCATTGACAGGCAAGACGTTGTAGCAAATAATTTTGTGTACTAGGCTTAGATCGGACCACAGGCGGCGCAGTTCCAGATTGTCCAAGCCCAAAATTTCAAGCCTGGAGTCATAGGGATGAAGTATATCCCCAAATATACTGATTGCCTCTGCCTCTTGATTCCTTCTGAGTTTTTCTATCAGTTCCAATCTTGGTCACAAGCTACAAAAAAGTTCAACCTCTAGCTCTTCTCAACAAAGCATTACATTGAGCCTCTCTGCCTCTGTAGAGCATCTGACATGTAGAATGACAGTGCCTCTGATCATGGACTTTGTATTTCCGCATCCTTGATCATGATCTCTTTCCCCTTTGCTACAATACAAACTAAACTGGACGATTTAGCCAATTTTTAATTGGCCCAATTCAAAGTGTTGGGAGGATTGTTGTAGAATTGCTCCATTCTGGTCTCACTTATCAGCCAGGGGATTAAGAGACTGGGGACTGCATCCCTTCCAGTTCTTTGCTTCAACTAGAGAAGCAGTTTTCATGCAGGACTTTGGTGAAATCCATTTTTTTTACTACTGGTTCTGTGGGCGTGGCTTGGTAGAAGTATTGTGGCTTGATGGGCATGGCAGGGGAAGGATACTGCAAAATCTCCATTCCCATCCCACTCCAGGGGAAGGATACTGCAAAATCCCTATTCCCTACCCACTCCTGGGGGATACTGAAAAATCTCCATTCCCATCCCAGTCTGGGGCCAGCCAGAGGTGCTATTTGCTGGTACTCCAAATTACTTCAAATTTCTGCTGCCAGTTCTCCGAACTGCTCAAAATTTCTGCTACTGGTTCTCCAGAACCTGTCAGAACCTGCTGGATTTCACCTCTGATGCAGGACAACCTTCTCTTCCTCTTCCTCTCTTCCTCTTCTCCTTTTCCCCTCCCCCCCTCCCCCCCCTCTCCAATCCTTTTAAAAACTGCTTCTTTCTTATGTCAATATAAGTTAAAAAGAAGA
This sequence comes from Ahaetulla prasina, assembly GCF_028640845.1. Taxonomy (NCBI): domain Eukaryota; kingdom Metazoa; phylum Chordata; class Lepidosauria; order Squamata; family Colubridae; genus Ahaetulla; species Ahaetulla prasina. The sequence goes on along the minus strand of NC_080540.1, from coordinate 39,315,894 downwards.
AACATTCTAGCAAATATGGGCAACCTACGGTCTTTTCCCCCTCTTGGTAACCCTCTGACAATAAGTGTTGAAAATTAATGGAGATGTTTTTCTGCCCCTTAATGAGACAGAAGCACATTAAAACTGAAGGATAAGCCCTAGAATAAACCATCTAGTGTTTGAAAACCATGACTGCCAAAGTAAAAATCAGAACCCCATCCATTTACCTGATCATCTACCCACTGAGCCTCTTTGGTTCTCCCAATATCAAGTGAGGCCCTCAGCCCATGTCCAATTGCATCATCCCGTATCACTCTTCTGCCCTCTACATCCCTGTTCAGACTACTACAGAGAATTAGAGGACTCCCCAGAACAAATCTGAGACATTGAGGAGAAGCAGAATTACACTGCTGTGACTTTGGTCGTGATTCCATGCTAGCAGTGGCTTCAGCAAAGCAAGGGTGACGTGACGATGGGAAACCTCCAGTTGTTGAAGCTATTTTGACTGTCTTTGGAGGCATCTGCCTAACATATTTCTTGCCTTTTTGACTTCAAGAGGAAAAACTTGGAAACTTGCCTAGACAATTCAAAATGGGTAGAAGGAGAATTCTCATCAGTTTGTTTTAGAAAAGACTCGTTCAGTCGTCTTATTATTTAAATTGACTGAAATTTTGTGACATGCCAGTGGTTACATATGTTTCGCATATGTTTATTCAATCTTTTTAGTCCATCCTGTTGTTGAAGGCTCAGGATTGACATATACATTTTATAAGATGGCTTCATATGCAGAAGAGGAGAATTAAAGGAAGTCCTTACTCATCCATAAATACAATTTTGTGTAGGATGCTGGAATTCATACAGGTAGTCCTTGACTCACAACCATTCATTTAGTGACCATTCAAAGTTACAACAACATTGAAAAAAAGGACTTAAGATCATTTTTCACACTGATGACCATTGTAGCATCTGCATGGTCACATGATCAGAATTCAGACACTTTGGCAACTGGAATGAATTTATGATGTTTGCAGTGTTCTAAAGTCATGTGATCACCTTTTGTAGCAATGTAACAAGCAAAGTCAATGGAGAAGCCATATTCACTTAACAACCATGTTATTAACTTAACAGCTGAAGTGATTCACGAAAGGTTGTAGAATGGGGCAAAACTCACTTAACAACCATCTTGCTTTTGCAATGGAAATTTTGGGTTGTATTTGAATTGTAGTCATAAGTCGAGGGCTATCTATATAGTACCCCCTGAGTCCTGCAAAGTGTACACAAGCTGAACTAACCTTTACTAGTGAAAATATCTGGGTACTGAAAGAGTAGATTCAGTAGAATTGGCACTGTGGATGTGGAGAAATATGGCATTCTTTTTCGGAGTCCATCAACTTGAATATTTTTAATATAACAGTCCAATATTGTTTTAATACAGTCCAATATTAAACATACAAAGACAACAGTGGTGGGATTCAATTTTTTTTACTACTGGTTCTGTGGGCGTGACTTGGTGGGTGTGGCATGGCTTGGTGGGCATGGCAGGAAAAGGTTACTGCAAAATCCCCATTTCCTCCCGATCAGCTGGAACTCGGGAGGCAGAGAATAGATGGGAGGGTGGAGCCAGTCAGAGGTGGTATTTATCAGTTCTCCAAACTACTCAAAATTTCCACTACCGGTTCTCCAGAACTGGTCAGAACCTGATAAATACCAACATCCACAACAATTCAGAATAACAGAAAGTTTTTTTTTATATAAAATATAAATATAATGCAAAAAACTGAGGTTAATTTCTCAGCCACCTTTGTGTTCTACCAAGCAATGGGCCAGAATTACAACATCCTCTATTTCTCTTCCATGATATTATTACTCAGCCCACACAAAGAATTTATTGCTTAGAAATCTGACCTACAATTTCCATACAACTGAAAGGAGAATGATAGGTCAGCAGTTAACAGGGTTCTTTCCTTTTTTGAAGCTGAAGACTATTGTTGCTCTATTCAGGCAAGCAGGCAAGCCTATTACTAGCCTATTAATAATAGCACAAAGAACTGAAAGCAGAGGTACCTGATTGTTGCTATAACATTTCTCTAACTTGGAAGGTTCACATCAGCACCTTACACTTTTGCAGGTTTGCCTGAACATTCCCACATTATAGAAAGAGAAAGAGGAGAGAGAAAAAAATTCTGAAAATTTGTACAAAATTTCAAAATAAAGCAAATAGAAATTTCACAACAATCTTATAATGAAATCATTTGCTAGAATCAGACTATTCCTTTTTAAGTTGTTATAAGAAGACTAGTTGCAGCAATCCCATTTTTTGTTGTCAGGTAATACCACATGGTTGCAGCATCCTGCAGTCCTATGATTATTATTTGTGTCATCCTGCCAAATTCCCTATGTACCTTCTTTGCAAGAAGACAGCAGCCAAGGTTGCATATGATGATTGCATGCCTACCTGGTTTGGTTTAAAACAGCACATACTGGGAAAGTAGATGTTCTTCTGAATGAAGCTAGCAGAATTATTACCGGATAAACCTATCCCTCTAGATAAAATCTACCACTGGTATTGCCCCTCCTGCTGTTTACACAGAAGAAGAAGCATACAGAAAGAGGCTTCAATCATCAATATCTGGACCAGGGGTCTCCAACCTTGGTCCCTTCAAGACTTGTGGGCTTCAAGTCCCAAAGCTGGCTGAGGAACTCTGGGAGTTGAAGTCCACAAGTCTTAAAGGGACCAAGGTTGGAGACCCTGATCTATTCTAGACAACACCCTCTCTATGGCCTACAACCAGTTCATCAGAGATTAAAACCTAGGAAAAGCTTCCTTATCTCAACGGAAGACTTCAAAGAATTGAAAAGCAGAGAAGACCTATGGAAAATTACAAAGAACCAACATTGGATGGAACCAACAGAGAAGCTGGCAGCTGGGCCTGGAAAGTATGGGAATGGGACTGTGCATGGATAAAAGATCCAGAGATACTCTGAATAAATGGAACTATACAGTGGCTTCTTCCCTTTGTGATTGTGGTGACATTCAGACAACACCACAAATGTATAACTGCCCTTTGTGTCCTGATCAATGCACATTTGAAGACTCATGACAGAATGACAGAATGCAATTTAGGTTGCTAGTTTCTGGGAAAGCTCTATTTAACTTGTATCTATGCAACTAGACAGACCCATCGTAAGACAACGTGGTACAGCAGTGTGCTAACTCTGAATCGTCATCGGATGAGTGGCTATTAAAATAGGCTCACCTGTACTTGCAAAAGTGGCTATCAGGAAGAGAGATTTATTTCACCCTTCTGAAGATTCAAAATAATAGTTCAATTGATTGTTTTATATAAAATAATATTATATTATATAATGAATGATTGCAATTAAAAAAAATACTTAAAAACACATTTTCCAGGTTACAGACCAGAGCATTCCAGATTCTATCAGGAATTTTCCAATGGTGAGAAATACACTCTAGCTTATGATTACTATGCACATAGAAAAAGCATGTAACTAAAGCACATGTATCCATTTTTGTTTTTAGGGCTTATATTGGTGCTTAAAATCATTTTTTTCTGATAGAAATAGAATACAATTGCAAAAAAACTCTTGCAACTGCATGTATTTATCTGTAGTCCATATGTCTGTACTTGGTTACAATATTACTGCAATAAATACTAATGAAAATTAATACTGTACAACAACAGATCTACTGTTACTTGTAATTTTGATAATTTTGTATAGTCTGGCACTTAGACCATTACCACTGCATTATCTGAAAGTTCATCCATGTGAACATTAATTCTTCATATTCATGCACATACATACATATTAGAAAAGAAACAGGTGTCTCAATTTGGTTGGAATTAAAACTAGATTCAGGAAAGATTCAAGGACTCTGTGAGTTTTGGTCCTGTTTTAGGCATGAAGGCCAGCTGCTGACTTTCTTTCTCTCTCTCAGCCCAATCCACCTCACAGGGTTATTGTTGTGGGAAAAACAGGAAGAGGAAAGTGTGTTTTCTGTCTTGAGTTTTTTGTCAAAATAATGAAGGTGGGATATAGATTAAAAAAACTAAACAAGCTACATAAAATAAACAGCAGCTAGTATATGGAAGATAAAGAAGGGGCCTCTGGTGGCTCAGCAGACTAAGTCTGTCTGTTATTAACAGCAGCTGCTTGCAGTTACTGCAGGTTCTAGTCCCACCAGGCCCAAGATTGACTCAGCCTTCCATCCTTTATAAGGTAGGTAAAATGAGGACCCAGATTGTTGGGGGCAATAAAAAGTTCACTTTGTATATAATATACAAATGGATGAAGACTATTGCTTAACACAGTGTAAGCCGCCCTGAGTCTTCGGAGAAGGGCGGGATATAAATTCAAATTAAAAAAAAAAAAGAAGAGAGTACTAGAACCCATTCATAATTTCATTTATTGATTTCAATTACTCAGACAATTATTTGATTGCAGGCTTCTGATTGCATTTTAAAGTATGTATTCCTAGACCTAGGCTTTTGTGGAATAACTATTATTTATAGACGTACCAGTAAACATAACCAAAAAATACACTGCAGGCTGCTAAAACGTCATAGAAAGTTGACTTTAACCACTCGAGTTTTACCGGCATTAAAAACAAAAAAGGACAGGGCTGATGATTTAACTTCACAGTAATGTTTGTTTTTTTCTGTCAAGTATACAACCTTTCGGTTAAGAAAGGAGCCAATTTTTTTTTTTGGCTAACATGAGAGATTAAAAATCAGAGGGTGCATGTTTGTTTAATTTTTTCCCTCCTCTTCTCTGACCTCTAGAACAGTTTAAGTAAATTTTGTGGTAAAGCAAAGACCACAAGCACAGAGGGCATCTGAGACAGTCATAGTGTCTGAATATGCTTTCTTTGGTATTGGCAACATTGCTTTGATTAAAGATTTGACCCATTGCTGGAGTTTGTACACTTTTATTTTCCTTCCCCCAAAAAACTATAACCGAATTAAATAACGCAGAGGCAACTAATCTTACTTATATATATTTAAAAGATTTTATACTGTAAGTCCAGTTTCATTTTGAAATGTAATGATATATCTTCATCTCTTCATGACCCATGCACAATTCAGTAGACGAAATATTTTAGGCTTCTAAATTTTCATGGGAAAGGAGGGTTAAAAAAAATTATACTCTGTCTAGAGTCTGTTCCCCAATCTCTTATAAGATATATTGAAAAGACTGAGACAGCCAGAATCTCCTGCAGGGGAATGTGAGAAGTAAAGTAAGTGACAATACTGGCTTTTGTTCAACAACTGTTAATACACTTTGTGACTCCTTCAAAATCCAGTTTGGAAAGTCAGCATTTCAGCAGCATTTGGAGATTTAGCAATGGCTTCTCCCCAGACCACATAAAGCCTCTTCACAAATCACAGAATGTTCCCCAGATCACAGCTCACGAAAACCAGAATATCACTACAGGGAGTCCTCGTCTTATGACCGTATGGAGCCTGCACAGCTGCGATGGTCATAAAGTGGGTCATCATGTGACCAACCTGATTTTATGAATCTTTTGAGGTGGTTGTTAAGGAAACTCTATGGGGTTTTTTTGCCAAAAACTGGAATTAAATGCTGTTTTTTGGCAAAAACGTTGCAAAATTGCAGTTATGTGACAGTGGGATACTGCAAATGGCATTAAATGTGGACCGGCTCTTGAGCATCCAAAATCCGGTCATGTGACCATGGAGGGGTAGGGCTAAGTATCTTTGGGGTGATTTATCATAACTCTGAATAGGTGCTAAGTGACTGGTCGTAAGTCAAGGACTGCCTGTTTCTAAGATGGGATACCACATTACTTAGGAGACAAATTCAAGATATCTCAAGACTGAGAAATTGTGTGGATGCCCATTTCCAATTAATGTAGCTGCCTTATTTTATATAAAAGAGGAGATTTTGTTTTACATAATGTAAGAGAAGCTGAATAGGCCTTCAAGCCTTTTTCTTCTCTGAATTCCCCCTGCTGCATGTGGAAAAAATGTTTGGCATAATGGTACACAAATAGAGAATATGCAGTCCCTCAGTTCAGTGCATTTCTTTTTCTATTAAAAAGAGGATAATTTATAGCCTACTTTACATATGAACTGAGACACCAAGCCCAGTTCAAGCTTCCAAAACCTTGTTAAAGTCAAGGGGAACTCCAATACTTGGCAAAACATCACGAATTATGTCTGTCCAAGACTTCTTTTAGGCAACATGTATACAGTTCTGTGTGTTGCTCATTAAAACCACTGGGAAGCTTTTACTCAAAGAAACAGGCTTTTTACTCAGACAAAGGAACAGCAAGGCAACCAAAACCGACGGCTCCAAGCTCAACTATAGAAACTGCGTGCAAACATTATACCAGAAAATGTCCTCTGGTTTATGTTTGATTGATTCAGTGGTTCGATTTCAAGATGACATTGAAAAGGGCAGGGAATAATATTCTTATTTCTATTTCTGAGATCAATGTTTCAAAAAATAATGATTGCAGAGTCTTAAAAGAGAATTGGAACAAAATCTTCAAGTTACACTTTCAAGTAATTTCATTGCCTGAAATAGTAATGATAATAATAAGTACCTAATGTTCATTAATTTCTTTCAGTGACTTTGCACACTATTGGCAAAGAAAATGGAAAGATGGAAAGGTTTGCTTTTAATGAGTAAGTGCACTGTAGTCTAAAAATAGTAAAAATGTAAAGACATGGGAAGAGACTGAAATATCATGAAGGAGGAAGAGAAGTCTGATGTATTAAAATAATTTCCTGCAACGTAAGTAAGTACCTGACCGAACTGAATAAGTGAACCAGTATTTACAATGATAACTACACTCGGCAATTTCCTCAAACTGAACTCTTCCAGAAATGTCAAATTATGACTTTCATCATCCCTAATCACCATGACAACTGGCCATGCAGCTATTTGTGAGGGAGTATATCATAATTGCCCTGGGGAAGGCTACTATAACATCTTCAGCTATTTAATCATTCATACAACCATTTTATTTTACCCTGTATCTGAATGATTTGTTAATTTCTAAGAAAAGACTCCAGATGTTAGGATACCTCAGCCATAATGAGAACAACAACAAAAGGCATTCAGAGTTGCAAACCTAAACTTGTGTAGCTTCTTCTCCGGAAATATTACACTACTAACCAGAGCATACAAAACATTTGCTAGGCCAATTCTCAAATACAGCTCATCTGTCTGGTACCCGCACTGCATATCAGACATTAATACAATTGAGCGCATCCAGAAATATTTCACAAGAAGAGTCCTCCACTCCTCTGCTCGCAACAAAATACCTTATGCCACCAGACTTGAAATTCTGGGTTTAGAAAATTTAGAACTACGCCGCCTTCACTATGACCTGAGCATAGCTCATAAAATCATCTGCTACAATGTCCTTACTTGTCAATGACTACTTCAGCTTCAACCACAACAATACACAAGCACACAATAGATACAAACTTAAAGTGAACCGCTCCAAACTCGATTGCAGAAAATACGACTTCAGTAACAGAGTTGTTAATGCCAGGAATGCACTACCAGACTCTGTGGTCTCATCCCAAAACCTCCAAAACTTTAACCTAAGACTGTCTACTGTTGACCTCACCCCATTCCTAAGAGGTCTGTAAGGGGCGTGCATAAGAGCACCAGTGTGCCTACCATCCCTGTCCTAATGTACCTTTTAATTGTATTCATTTTATGTATTCAATTCACGCTTATACTTATATATATATATCTTATCTCATATGTACTCAACAAAATAAATAAATAAATAAATAAATAGTTCAGAACTTTTCAAAGATCATTGTAACTTCAGACAGTCACTAAGCGAATGGTTGTAAGTGGAGAACTACCTTCACTTAAATTTGGGTGAGTTTTACTCGGCAGCAACCGGAGAGTATAATTGTTACTCCTATTTGCACCTCCTTTCCCTCCACCTTCGGAACCTGAGGCTGAGCATTTTGCAGGGTTTTTGCCACTCAACCCTGAGCTGCCCCTAATCTGAGATTTCTATCAGACCATTACACTTCCCCTCGCCGCCCCTTGTCAGATGTGTGGGATGGGTGGCACTTCTGACATCTGAAAGGAAATTATTTTAAAGCAGGCTGTTATAATAGGGCAAGGTGGCTCTTTAAGAATTCAATTAACTTTCAGGCTCTTTTGCAATCAATCATCCCAGAGCACGTCCTGCCACTCTTCATTCCAGGCAGAGTGTCCGGAGACTGCCCAGATGTTTCAGCCTCCGGTTCTCCTCCGTGGAAAGTTTCCGCCTGGAGGCTGCTGCATGTAGACGTTCTGTTCTCCTGACTCTCCTTAATCTAGAGTCCTGTCAGAGCTGTCACATGAAGAGTGAATCATGGGCCTTGCAGAGAGCCCTTGAGCCTGGAGAGGAGCTCAGGGCAGGCAGCTGCACAAAACCCCGCACCCCAATGCACGTTCTCCTCACAGAGTTTTACAGCTCAACCTTTGGATAATCCCAGAAGCTGACTGACAGGCCCTGTTTGTTCAATAACAGAAATTTGCCAAAAACAAATTGGCTGTCTTTCAAACCGACACCCTGGCCTGGGCTCCTTAGACTCACCTTCTCCTCCCCGGTTCCCCCACCTCCACCCTTCTCCACATTCCATCTTCTTCACTCTAAACAAACCGGAATTATAAAAGAATGTGGCTGCCTCGCTGGCCTTCATAGAGTTGTACTCTGTCCCTCCTCCCTGCTTTTCTTCTTCTGTTTCCCAGGATAACATATAATCCTTTGCACCTGCAAATGCTCCACAGACTGCCGACTGCCAAGAATCCACCACGTGTCCTTGCTTCCATGACCAAAGTTCCTGTGTTTAAAGAGAGAGAGAGAGAGAGAGAGGGAGAGGAGGTGGGTGGACAAAATGTTAGTCTCTGCCTTGCTTGCAGCTTGCTACTTTCCTATTAGGGTGAGTGGGTGCTAGAGTTTTAAATGGCTATTTTTGTGGCATCTTCATTTATAGAATGAGTGGTCTCTTCTACCCACCATTCACCACCCACCCTGCCAAAAGGCCACATGTGAAAGTGGTTGATCTGACGAATGATAAACAGCACTGAAGCTTGTTTGCAGAGAGTTAAATACATACTTGTTTCAGCCTGGATAAAATGCAGTTTTGCAGATACTGCCCGGATCTTTCTTCCTCTTGGGAAGATAAAACATGAACAAAAAATACTGGAAAAAATACCAGCACTGACTTCCAAGCTGAATATTCATGCCAAACAATATCTTTTCCAAACAACTGTTCCACATTATACCCAACACTTTTGGCTTATATTAATAGTATTACGCTATAGTAAGTTGAGCAGTCCCAAAGCTAAGCAATCATCACTATTAACAGTAATCTTAATGAGGCAGAAAAATGGCCAGAAAATAGTAACTTGCCCTAGACAACCCGCTAACTCTGTGTTTCTCTACCTTGGCAACTTTAAGACATGTGGACTTCAACTTCCAGAATTCCCCAGTCTAGAGAATTTGGGAAGTTGAACTCCACATGTCTTAAAGTTGCCAAGGTTGAGAAACATTGTTCTAACTATATGGCCTAATAGTTTTAGGGGCTTTTAAACTGAGTTTAATTTAAGTTTTAGTTTTTATTTAATTTTAGCTGTTAGCCAAATTGAATAAGTCTTTTAATAATGATCTTAATTTTTATATTCCTGTTTTATATTCCTGTTTTATTTGGCTGTAAACCGCCCTGAGTCCTTCGGGAGAAGGGCGGTATAGAAATCAAAACAATAAATAAATAAATGGCTAAATTGTTTAGATGGTATAGAGTTTTATATATCTAACAGCTGAGCTGTGCATCTGTATTCCCACCTGACCCACATTTTGGGCAGAAACATCTAAACTGAAAGCCAATTTACAGTTTCAAAAATAATAGCTAATTATGAGCACATTCTCCTCCAGTCTTCCCAGAAAACTGATTGACAAGCAGCTGTATCAATTCCTTAAACAGCAGCCCCAATTCCAGGGCATTTAAAAAAAAAATCTGAAGAATGAAATTTCAACAGCCGAGTCTTGTATCAATAGATAGAGCATATCCAAGCAAGGCTCATCTCACAACCACAAAAGCCACAACTATTTCTGGAGAAAGACTGAGATTCAAAAGTTCAAGCTAAGCCCAGCCTTCTTTGTGATGCCTTCCAGATGTTTTGGAGTACCTTAGCTGCTTTCAACAGCATGGTCAGCGATAAGGAATGGTGGAAGTTTCATCAGAAAACATCTGAGGGCACCAAATTACAAAGAGGTATTACAGATGGTATTATCTCTAACCTAGGTACCTGTTAAGTTCTAAAAAAGTTGAACGGAGAGACAAGAACCAAGAAAACTGGACAACAACCTTCCATATAAGAAGTCAAAGCAATTTAGATCAGGGGTCTCCAACCTTGGTCCCTTTAAGACTTGTGGACTTCAATTCCCAGAGTCCCTCAGCCAGGAGTTGAAGTCCACAAGTCTTAATGGGACCAACGTTGGAGACCCCTGATTTAAATGACCATGGCCAAAAGGAGAATGCAAACTGGCCAACAGGAAATAAGATAATCCCCTTACAAAGAGGCCAATTTAATTATGGTGTTTCCACAAGGCAGGGAAAGCCCTACTCTCTGAATCATTTAAAAATAGACCACAGAATGCAGCACTTGAGAGCATACTACAGGGAATAATTCTCCACTGGCACTTGACATAAATGAGCTAACATGTTTCTTTCCATTTCCTTGTTTTACATGGAGAGCCAGCTGAAAATGTGAAAGGGAAAAGGAGGAGGAAAAAACCTATCTGCTAAAGGGGAGGATAATTTTTTTTATCACAATTGCAAAGTCTATGAAGTTTGGTGGGATTTTTAACCTAGGGAACAAGGATGAGTATATATTTTCTTGAGGAGTGCATTATGCTGAAGGACTGTCTGCCAGAACTTTAATCCAAAAATGGGTTCAAAGAATGAGTTTTCTCACTGTCCACTCCTCTCTCCCTCCCTCACACACATACTTCCTTCTCTTCCACACATACGCCTCTCTTTTTCCATTCTCTTCCCTTCCATAAATTTATCAGGGTGGGACTGAGGGCTTCCACCTGAGATGTGAGCCAATCAATGGCAGAAATCTACTCTCCCACTACATTTAATATGCTTGCTATTCTTCTCTCAACTCCCTTCCCCTCCTTCCCTTTTCTTTCTCCTTTCCATCTTCCTTCTCATACTGGTCTCTCCTGCGTGTAATTAGGCAGAATGTCATATGTAAAATTTTGCATGGCATTTTATTCATTTATGCTACATATAACATTGGGAGCTTGGGAAGATATATGTGGAATCCCATAATAAGACTGTATGGGGCCTTTTGAATCTGATTTAAAAATCCCTTGGAGTCTATTGCTTAAATTGCATTATGGTTTGAGTTGCTCTGTAAGTGAGATGAAAGATCTCTAAATTAGAATGTAGATGATGGATGGACGGACAGAGAGACAGACCAAGATAGAGAGTTATATGATAGATAGATAGTTTTCCGCCACTAGGAAAACCAAGGATTACTCTAACTATGGTATTGTTTTTAGATATTCTGTCTCAAGATGCTGTTTTGTTGTGAAATATTCTTTATTATGTGTGTTGTAATTACTTCTTCCAAATAACCTCATAAGGTGAATGCTTATGAGGCATCAGATCAGATAATATTTTCTGCCTCTCTGAAAAAAAATTGATATAAATGCCTGGCAGGGGAAGATGGCTCAAATCTGATGTCCTTCAGAATTGTTCACAGCTATCACAAGCCAGCCATAGTTGAAAGGCTGAGTTTAAAATTCCTTTGTAAATATTTTTTTTTAAAAAAATGAAAATCTCAAAAGAGTATCTGTACCTCCTTGATATGCCTATATTCATGGATAGACAGATATGAGAACCACTGTAGTGGTTATTGTCATGGACTGGTATCAAAGAGAACCAGGTTCAAGTCCACCCTCAACTACAGAAGTTTACTGGATTTCTTCGGGACGCTCATTCCCTCTTTCTCTCTCTCTCTCCCTCCCTACCTCATAGGTCAGCTCTTGCTGGGATAAATACAAAAGACCTCTCCATGGAAGGCACCTTGAGCTCTTGGAGCAAAAGCAGGAGATACACATATCAAAGAAATAAAATAAATAACTACATATTGAAGTATTTCCTCTGTGGAATTAAGAAATTAAACAGTGAAAAGCAAGTTTCTGTATAGGAATATTTTTCAACTGTTTATGAAGACTAAATAGGGCCTCTCAATTGTAGCCATCAATTTCTAAGATTTCCTTTATGGAACCAAAACAGAACAAACAAAACCCACACAAGCAACCTACGTAGTTGTGTGGGTCTACTACTTGGGACCACATTTCAGGGAGACGTTTAAAGCGTCCAGGGCACCCAAGTGATTTCCCCACACAAAAAGGGCATACATTTACCATTGATAGTGCAGTGAAGATTTTTCAACTAATTGTTCCTGAACATCTTATCTTGGGATACATTCCTAAGAAGTCCCCAGATATAAGATTCTGCATCGGTTAAGGATAGGCAAGAAAACAGAAAAGATAACGAGAGGGAAGTTTAAAAAAAGGATTTGTGTATACACACATGGCTAGTACAAATTGGCAGTCTTTTTGAAGTGCAAAATTACTCCTCTCCTCATTTTGTTCTCAGATCTGGTTTTAGAGGCGGAAAATCCACAAACTAGTGTGATACATTGCAATAATATACTATGACGCATGACAAACCACTTGCTGCCTTGTTGTGGGATTTCAAACACTGATGCTCAAAACTTGTGTCCTTGACCCAGAATATAAGATACTACTAATTGATAATATACCATTCTAATCAATATCACATACTATTGTGTTAAAGTGTCTTTCTGATAGAGATTAGGGGCGTGCATAAGAGCATAAGGGGCGTGCATAAGAGCACAAATGTGCCTACCGTTCCTGTCCTATTGTTCCTTTTCCTTATATCAAATTAACATAGTTATTGCATTCTTTTGCTTATATATATATTTTTCTTACATGATGTGTTGTTGTTTTATGTCGAAGTTTATATACTGTTGTGACAAATGAAATAAATAAAAAAAAGAACTAGTGGAACCCCAACAACAGCAATAGTTATATTGGTTTGGGGATGTCTCATGGCTCACTGGGACCAAATAATAATCCAACACTGTGTGATTGGATAACACAAGATAGCCCCAGCCTTTTAAATTTACATGAATAAATGTAGTACAGATAATCCTCAACTTACAAACTATTCATTTAGTGACCATTCAAAGTTACAACCACACTGAAAAAAAAATGACTTATAAACTTTTTTCACACTTATGACCACTGCAGCATTCCCATGGTCACGTGATCAAAATTCGGACACTCAGCAACTGCATGCATTTATGATGGTTGCAGTGTCCTGGGGTCACATGATCACCTTTTGCGACCTTCTGACATGCAAAGTCAACAGGGAAGCCAGATTCACTTAACAACCGTGTTGCCAACTTAACAACTGCAGTGATTCACTGAACAACTATCGCAAGAAAGTTTGTAAAATGGGGCAAAAACTCATTTAACAACTACCTTGTTTGGCAATAAAAATGTTGGGCTGAACTGCGGTCATAAGTCAAGGGCTACCTGTATTTTGACAAAGTCAAAAGACAAACATGAACCCCAATGCCCCTAAAACAGACACTTGATTAACCATAAACTAAAGTATTCAAGGTTTTCCCAGTTGCAATGTATGGCTGTGAAAGTTGGACCATAAGGAAGGCTGAGCGCCAAAGAATTGAGGCCTTTGAACTCTGGTGCTGGAGAAGACTCCTGCGAGTCCCTTGGACTGCAAGGTAATCAAACTGTTGGGCATCAACGTCCTAGAGGGCATCAACCCTGACTGCTCTTTAGAAGGCCAGATCCTGAAGATGAAACTCAAATACTTTGGCCACCTAATGAGAAGGAAGGACTCACTGGAGAAGAGCCTAATGCTGGGAATGACTGAGGGCAAAAGAAGAAGGAGACGGCAGAGAATGAGGTCGGCACGATGTAAAAAAGATGTTGAGACTCTAGAAAGGGTGCAGAGAAGAGCAACAAAGATGATTAGGGGACTGGAGGATAAAACATATGAAGAACGGTTGCAGGAACTGGGTATGTCTAGTTTAACAAAAAGAAGGACTAGGGGAGACATGATAGCTGTGTTCCAATATCTCAGGGGCTGCCACAAAGAAGAGGGAGTCGGGCTGTTCTCCAAAGCACCTGAGGGTAGAACAAGAAGCAATGGGTGGAAACTGATCAAAGAAAGAAGCAACTTAGAACTAAGGAGAAATTTCCTGACAGTTAGAACAATTAATAAGTGGAACGACTTGCCTTCAGAAGTTGTGAATGCTCCAACACTGGAAATTTTTAAGAAAATGTTGGATAACCATCTGACTGAGATGGTGTAGGGTTTCCTGCCTGGGCAGGGGGTTGGACTAGAAGGCCTCCAAGGTCCCTTCCAACTCTGATGTTATGTTATGTTATGTTATGTTATGTTATGTTATGTTATGTTATGTTATGTTATGTTATGTTATGTTATGTTATGTTATGTTATGTTATGTTATGTTATGAGGTGGATGGATGGAGTCACTGAAGCAGCACGCATGAGCTTAAATCAACTCCGTGGGATAGTAGAGGACAGGAAGGTCTGGAGGAACGTTGCCCATGCGGTTGCAATGGGTCGGACACGACTTCGCAACTAACAACAACAACAAAGTGTTCAAATAAGATTGTATGTATTTTGCTATTCTAAGAGAAACACTGGAAAACAACAAAAGCTATTTATCAGTTTCTTTTAGGTCTAATTATCGCTGGACTTAAAAATTCCCTGGCTAACTCACCCTACATCTTTCTAATATTCCTTTATCTGATTGCCTGGAGCATGTACTATTGAAGACAGCAGGATATAATTAATCATGTTTTTGTTCCAGGGCAATACCTGTTCCCACCAGTGTTCCCAATATCAGAAAGCAAAATATGACAAGCAGTGCACTTTTACAGCAGACCGTGATGCCAAGCCTGTGTCATGTGTATTTTATTAGATCCAAGCCTGAATAGAAGACTTTGTTTTCCACTTCAAAGGACCTACCCCAATCTTGTGCTCTTCCTTCATGAATAACAAATTTGAAATAAATCTTTGGGATGAAACACATGGAAACGCATGCAACCTGGGCTGTCCCTGTTTTCCTGGGTCACTCATGTGCTATGTTCCATTAGTTTATTATTAAATAGCTTAAGAAATTCCGAAGTAGTACCTATGCTGGAAAGCAAATATATTTCTGTATTCCGTAAGATACAGAGAACATCTTTCTCAAAAGCTAAAGGCTATTCTTATGCTGGATTATATTATTTAAACCTCTGATACTTTTTATCAGGTGTCTTATCTTCATCCACCTGCTATAATTTCTACTAGTACCATACTTGCACATCACTGTTTGATAGATCATGGTTCTCTTGAAGGGGAGGAAAAGGTGCACTGTTGCATTCAATGCAGAAAACATTTCACTAATTCTGGACAAAGAAAACTATTCTTATCATTTTTCTTAAAAAAAGATCCATGCTACTTCATTAATAATGTTAAATCTTCTGCAAGTACTGGTAATCCTCCACTTACAACCGTTTATTTAAAGGTAAACGTAAAGGTTCCTCTCGCACATATGTGCTAGTCATTCCTGACTCTAGGGGGCGGTGCTCATCTCCGTTTCAAAGCCGAAGAGCCAGTGCTGTCCGAAGACATCTCCATGGTCATGTGGCTGGCATGAATAAACACCGAAGGCGCACAGAACGCTGTTACCTTCCCACCAAAGGTGGTCCCTATTTTTCCACTTGCATTTTTTACGTGCTTTCAAACTGATAAGTTGGCAGAAGCTGGGACAAGTGATGGGAACTCACTCCGTTACACGGCGCTACGGATTTGAACCACCAAACTGCCGACCTTTCTGATCGACAAACTCAGCATCTTAACCACTGAGCCACCACATCCCTCGGACACACTAAACCATTTGTTTAGTGACTGTTTAAAGTTACAACAACCATGAAAAAAGTAACTTATGACTGATTTTTACACTTACGACCGTTGCAGCCTCTCCATGCTCATGTAATCAAAATTCAGACACTTGGCAACTGGCATGTATTTATGACTGTTGCAGTGTCCCAGGGTCATGTGATCACCTTTTACAACCTTCTGACAAGAAAAGTTATTGAGAAAGCTAAAATTTACTTAACCGTGCTACTAACTTAAGAATGGTGAGAAGAACGGTTACAAAGGAAGCAAAAAATTCATTTAACTTGCTTGCTTAGCAACAGAAATTTTGGGCTCAACTGTGGTCACAAATCAAGGACCACCTGTACTTCAAAATGTTTAAGGTATTGAAATACCCATAAAAATCTTTGTACCTGCTTCTACCAAGCAGGTAGTTTATGAGAACATAAACTGAAACATTCTAGTAAAATTAGATCCAAACATTTTATATAAATAACGTTAGACTTTATTTGTAAATTTATTGTTTTATCGTAGAAAATAAAATACAAAACAGTAAAACAAACAAATAAAATGAAACAAAACAGAAACATACCTTCAGCCCTAACAACAACAACAAAAGATTAAAGAGTTTCAGACTTGCTGCTATTCTTCTTTTCTTCCTTGGTGTCAACAATCTGACACAATCTAGTGAAGCAGTCTGGTCACCTTTACACTAGGAAGAACTGCGTAGTCCTTCCTGCCTAATTCAAGATCGCCTCCTAGGCCAACCAAGTTCTTCCTTAGTTGCCAGAAAAGTTTTATAACCAACCTGCTTATGATGATCTATACTTTTGTATCCTTTCTTATATTCTTTTAATGTGTGAAGAAATTTAGATATACCATCCTTAAGATAGATTTTTTAAAAATATGCTCAAAGATACCCTTCTCCTTCATGATGATATATGTCAGGCTTTACTAAGCTCCCAACACTAAGTAACATTAGAAGAGCTCATAACAGAGATTAAATTCTATTATTATAATTCTGGGACTGACTTCCTTCAAAGATTCCTTCCAGCTTCTTCCAACTTTTGCTATAAACCTACATGTCCAAAAGATATTCTAATATCTTTCTAATGTCTGTAGGAAATCTTTCTTTGTTGACAATTTTGCAGCCCAACAAAAGAATAGTCCACCATACAATGAGATATTGGCAAAGAAGCACCAAATTCTCAAATTAGGGACTTCTCAAACTAGGAATCACACCCCAAGAAAGGTTGCAAAACATTTTAAAACCCAATCTGGCTTGCAAGGGTAAAACAGGAGCAGAGTCACTTTGGATAGCGAGATGGGCAGCATATACATTTAACAAATAAACACAAAAGTAAATAAAAGATGTCAAAACTCTATTAGGCTTGGCCTATACAAGCTTGCAGTAGCAACTATGGTACCACAAATTAGAAAATCCCCAGATTAAAATTTAATTTAATCATTAAAATAACATATTTATTTCTTGCACCAACACTGACATATTTATGTATTATTACAAAAATCCATGTAGCATTTGAAGGAATTGTGGTATTCACAGTTAGCTTTTGTGTGTGTGTGTGTGTGTGTGTGTGTGTGTGTGTGTGTGTGTGTTTGGTGCTATACAAACTGGTTGTTTAAATGCAAAGCCCTTGAAGAATAAATATATTTTTGATTATTATTATTTTTTGGTACATATTTAGAATGAAGCAGAGAGACTTTGTTTTCTAGAAAAAGGATTGCATTTCATTCTAAAAGCAGGTTTTGGAAGCCCTGGAGAAACACCCAGTGTTTCTGTTCTTTGGCAGCTTGTTTTCAAACAAGCTGTGTCTTTCCAAATTCTTAAGTGGTTTCAAAGGGTGTTTCAACGTTGCCAGTAAGGCCCATTCTCCTTGCTCTTGCCACGTACAGATGGTGCACAAGAATGTCTTTGACAGTATTTTAAAGTCACTGTGAATAACCATTCTTGTGACATGAATAAAGTAAGGGCTTGTTTGCTGAACAGCTGGGGATACAGTGTTCTTACCATGGCCGAGCGGAGGGGGGGTGGCGGGGAGAGAGACAGGGAAAGAAGAAAAGGCAACCATTAGGTGAATGGCAAGTACACTCCTACTGTCTGGAAGTGACATCACCTCCTTTGAAACGGTGCCCTAGAAATCGGGTTTCGGGGAAAGAGCACCCAACCAAATGGTAGACACGTTAGTGTTACAGAATGATCAGTGTTTAATCCCCCAAAGAAGCACAGTCGTTACACCGAGATGGAGAAATGAATGGTAGAACACTTATTGCACAGCTTGCAAGGAAATGGATTTAAAGCTTTTGTCTGGGTTTCATCTAGCCTCAGTTTTAATGCCACTGAGAACAGTATGAAGGGGAAATGGGAAGTGGGGGGGGTGAGCTGGAAAGGAAAGAGAGGGCTGTGAAAAGAGAATGAGAAAGAGACAGAAGAAAAAGAAATAAAGGAAAATAGACAGGCAGTTTGCATTTAGGGATTCTTTTTTTAAAAAAAACTTTCAGATGCCAAAAACAATTGATTTTTTAACGATGTGCATGAGAGTACTCTCACCATGAGCTGCCAAAAATAAAATCTGAAAAGTGAAAAAAACTAATAGCAATAGCAATAGCACTTATATACCGCTTCACAGTGCTTTATAGCCCTCTCTAAGCAGTTTACAGAGTCAGCATATTGCCCCCAACAACCTGGGTTCTCATTTTACCCACCTCGGAAGGATGGAAGGCTGAGTCAACCTTGAGCCACTCGGAATCAAACTCCTGGAGTGAAGCAGTGAGTTAGCCCTGCAATACTGCATTCTGACCACTGCACCACCATGGTTCTAATTAATCGTAACTAACAATTAAAAATAAAACAATTTGTGTAATACTTTAAAGGAACGAGCTATGCCATAGGTGCTTCCGAAGATGTTTTGCAGAGAAAAATTAAGCTGGTAGATTGGGATATGTTATGTATTCAAGCTGGTTTTGTCAGTCCTCAAGGCAAGAAAGAACAGTGTTCAAGCTGTTACTGAATATTTAGGTCAATGTAGGGAACAACAGTCCTGGAGCCCAATTTGGCCAACTTGCAACAACATTGGCTTTCGTTTTCCCTTATTCTCTCCTTTAGAGGACAGTGTGCTTGACATTTGAAAAAACTGGCAACCCTGCTCTATTCACTGTAACTCACAAAATTCTGGATAATTGAGTGAAAGACTGCAGGGTAAATAGACTAGGGGCATTCAAAGAATTGATGAATTATCTTCCCTGGAAATGTTCACAGACTACTTCTATGTTGTATTGGCCAAGACCATAGATCCCACAAGCCATTTGTTTTTTTGTTTTTTGTTTTTCAAATTAAAAGATCTAGTCAGGTTAAGATGAAATGCTTGCCAAAAAAAAAAAGTTTGTTTTACTGTTCAGGAGACAGCTTCTCACATACAGCTAAAAGGTAACTAGCAAAGATGCGACCCACCCATATCGTATTTGTAGTTTTTAGAGTCCAGAAGAATAGATGGGGCAAAATGTAGACATTAAAAAAAATATTTGAGGGGTTCAAGGCATTTTGACTGATCCACTATCCTTGCAGATATTTGAGGAACCCATTTTAATTCTTTAAAATTCCTGTAGAAAAGAATGAAACTTTGATTTGGGTTTCACAGACTGACTGATAAGACTTTTGTAGAAATGATTGGTTCATACTATTATGGTAAAACAAAAAGTTATGATTTGTTGTTAATGCCTTATTCTACTATAACAGATAGAGTTGGAAGTCAATGTTTCTTTTTCTTTCCCTACCCTTCCTCACTTTACTTTCCCCTTTTCCCTTCCCCTTCACTGTCCTCTTATTTGCTTTTGTATGTTGTATTTTATAAACTTTATAACCTAATAAAATGTCTTTGTAATTCTTTAAAATTCCTGGAACCTGCACTCTGAGACTTCTTCCTCACCTATGGAATGCAAAAGCATTGTTTTGTCAATGAAAGCTATGCAAAAATCTTAGCATATTCTTATAGCATCTATGAAATATGATAGCCAAATAAAAGTAAATATAATTAGTAACATTGTTCTCTGATTTACAGTTATTTGAAGCTGTAGATTTACCACAGATTTTCATCTATTCAGGTAGCTTTTAAATGGGAAATATATCATTAAGCTAAGTATACCACCGAAGTGGCTGAAATTTGCTAGCATCTGACAGGTTATAATGACCAATAGAAATATGTTGTGGTCAAAATCACACTTCAGGTAGGCAGGTGGCTTCAACATCCAAAATCCACTAGTATAATTTAAATGAAGAATGAAGAATTCAGGATATTATCTGAGGCTTGATTTTCAGAAATAGGTCAGTTTATGGACTCATCTTGAGCAAAAGATGTGCGTATGACTGCAGGAAATATTATATGCTAATGTATACTACATATTATAATATATTTATATATATTCCTATAATATTATAGGAAAACTATAATTTACAGCCAAATTTTTTAATACATCTCAGACCCTAAAAACCAAAACCTGAAAAATGAAAAAAAAAATCATTAAGAAAATTACAACTAATAATTAAAAAGAAAACAATTGTTGTAATACTTTAAAGCCATAGGTGCTGTGAGAAAACAGTCCACATTTGGAGCCACAATAAACCCTTACTATGATTGGTACTATATATATTTAATATGGGGAAAGAAGGAAATTTAAAAAAATATTGACACTGTTTACATATCTGCTCTGTTTTCTGCTCTATTGACTTTTCAAGGCAATATGTCTCTGTCTCTCTCCCTCTCTTACAGTCTATCACTCTCACTCTTAATTCCAAGAGAACACATTACATATAAAAAATACATAAACGGTTTCAAATTCAAACTAAAATTAGCAATAAAATAAATCCTAAAACCATTTAACAATTAAAACCAGTCAGTGTTGCTTGAAGAAGAAAGTTCTTACTCTAAGTCCCTACTATGTGGAGTCCCACAGGGTTCAGTGCTTTTTCCTCTCCTTTTCAACATCTACATGAGGCTGTTAGGTGAGCTCATCTGCCACCATGGGGTGAACTATCATCACATGATGAAGTTACCCAATTATTCATCTCCACCCCTGGCTATTTAAAAGATGCCATGAATGTATTATCCCAGTGTCTAGAGGCTGGAAAGACCTAGGGAACAAAAGATTTTAGCTGAACTCTGGGAGCTCTTGAGTGGCTTTGGATTGGGGCCTACTAACTCCAAGACTGCCATCTTTGGCGCTAGGTGGGGTTGCACTACATCAGACACCCAGTGTACACTGAGGGTTTTCCTAGACTCACAATTCCTGGTTAATGAGCAGGTAGCAGTTGTGCAAAGAGCCTTTGCACAGCCTCACCTGGTGCACCAGCTGTATCTGTTCCTACACCTCCAAATAGAACTATTGCAATGCACTATGCACGGCGCTGCCTTTGCCAAGTATTTGGAAGTTTCAGCTACCGTTAGTAGTAGAGAATAAGTGGTGCAGGCAGTTATGTGAGGTCCTAGAGCAGGGGTGTCAAACTCGCGTCATCATGACATCGTCATGTGATGTATTGGGACTTTTTCCCCCTTTGCTAAATGGGCAGGGGCGGGGCCAGCACATGACACATCTGGCACACGGACCGCGAATTTGACACCCCTGTCCTAGAGCAATGCATATTGAACTTCTGCTCTGTGAACAGTTTAATGCCTCCATTTTGCATTAAATTTTGCAACTTCCGGACACTTATCATGGATCATTAGCCAGAGTACATCCTCATATTTAAGGCATGGTAAAGACAACAATACAGAAGCAACAAGTGGTGTAAAGATGGAAAGGTATTTGCTCAGCATTTCAAGACAAGACAAAGGACCTGCATATCGATTAGAGAATTAAAAAAAAGTATACAATATCATCAAGAGAGTAGAAGAATTGGAATGGAAAAGGGCTGGTCACATAGTAAGAAGAACTGATGGTAGGTGGACCAAGGCAGCCATAGAATGGTTCTCACTTGATAAAAAATGTTCACGAAAGAGACCCAAAACAAGATGGACGACATCAGCAAGTATTGCAGGTCCAATTGCCAAAGAAAGTTCAGGACTGTATAGGTTGGAAACATGCAGAACAGGCCTTCATCCTGCAGTGGATGGACAATGGCTAAAATGATAGTGGTGATGATGAAAAATACCAATATTTAGGTGTATTTCACACAATTTATATTGACATTATCTATCAGTTCAGCCTTTCAGATATGTGAATGTTAACTCTTCAAATTCTATACTCACTATTACCATTGCAAAAAAAAAGTAGAAATAGACTCCACTTATTTAGATGGGAGAAGGCTTTCAAATTCATACAGGCTTCTTTTTGAATGTGCGACAAATGGAATTAGTTCTGCGCTTCAGAAGTATCTCAGTATGGTGAAACTATTATTCTAGGGTTATACCATAATGCTTTAGAATAATGAAAGAAAATTATGGAAAGAAATGTGTGATATAAGAGAAGACTATACCCATCCAAACAAACCTGACAATTGTACTGTTCAAATCATTTTTGTCCATCTCCCTAGCACAAATTTCTGAATGCATAAAAAAATGTGTTGCAGTGATTTCACATTCATCAAAATACCTGCAACTATTGTAAAAATATCTGACGTTTTTCTTTTCTTTTTTCTTGGTCTTTTTCACTGGTTTTTCTGTATTTTTTTATTTCTGCAAGACTTTGCAATGCAATTTTTAACCAGGGATCCCTTCTCTTTTAATCTGTAATAGTTTATATATATTTTTAAAAAAAACATATCAAACAGACAGAATTTTATATAACGGGACTTACCTTTAAAGATTCCCATACAGGAAACTGTACTAGAGAGAAAGGAATCTGGAGTTCAAGAAAGAAAAAGGAAAATGAGATGCATGATTAAGTTGGATACAGTTAGCTAACTAAATTAGGAAAAAAATATTCACTCAACAAACTGTGGCTTCTTAAAATTATAAATCTCAGAGTATTATATTATACACAAGGCTGAACCTTTGACTTACTGTCAAGTATTATAGCCAGGGTGGGCTCTGAGAGTCAGAACTGGCACTACCAAGTATGGTGAACTTTAATGACTTAAAGCCTGGAAAAATAATACAGAGAATAGCCTAGAAGGTACACACAGAAAATTATTTGCCAAAGAGCTAGCTAGCTGCCGGCTCAGCTCAGCAGCTTAGCAGAGACATTTAACTGAAGACTCAGCTATTTTCACAGGGAAGCTCAGTTCAATACTGACACAGAGATCTCTAACTCATAAATCCTCGGGGAACTCAAACTGTCAGTGCAAGTAACTATATCTCCAAGGGGTTGCCATCTATCCTTTGCAAACAGCCCTATGCTGAAAAAAGCCTAAACTCTGCTATTCCATTTGTTTTCAACATAAATGTATAAATATTTAGACCAAGAGACTGGCTGTAACCATTTTTGGCCAATGAGACATTTCAAACAGCAAGCCAGAACTTTGGAGACCATTCTTGTTAGGATATCTTAAGGCACACAAACAGATTTTCCCTCCACACACATAATATGCCGATCACTTTACTAAGGAGAAAAGACTGGCAATGGAGCTTTTCTTTCCAACTAAAGGGAGCTTTTGCTCTCTCCTTAATACTCCTTAATAGGAGTAATTTTAATTTATTTTTGTATACCGCATTCATTTATTTATATCCCACCTTTATTATTTTCACATATAAGATGGCGAACATATCCAACACACCTTCCTGCTATTATGCACATAACAACCCTGTGAGGTGAATTGGGACGAGAGAGAGAGAGAGACTTGCCCAAGGTCATTCAGATAGATTTTGTAGCTAAAGCGGGATTTGAACTCACTGTCTCTTGCTTTTTAGTTTGGTACCTTAACCGCTAGACCATTTAACCATTAGACAAGTCCCAAAATTTCCCCAATGAGTACTGATATAATCGTTATAGTACATGTTTGCTGGAAATTATAGACAATGCACAGTGATTTATTCCCTTTTGCTAGAGTTAAAGGCATATGATGATCCTTGGCAGCCCACTCATTAGCTGGGGCCCCAAGAGATGCACAACAGCTGGTTTCCAGAAACTAAAAGCTACTACAGGTCCAAGTTCTGTGGTGAATGTTCATTTCTGATCCTAAAAATTCTCCATTTAATGATTGTGGTCTGAATCCTGAGAAGTTACAGGTAGTCCATAATTAATAATAATAATAACAGAGTTGGAAGGGACCTTGGAGGTCTTCTAGTCCAACCCCCTGCCCAGGCAGGAAACCCTACACCATTTCAGACAAATGGCTATCCAACATTTTCTTAAAAATTTCCAGTGTTGGAGCATTCACAACTTCTGCAGGCAAGTTGTTCCACTGATTAATTGTTCTGTCAGGAAATTTCTCCTTAGTTCTACGTTGCTTCTTTCCTTGATCAGTTTCCACCCATTGCTTCTTGTTCTACCCTCAGGTACTTTGGAGAACAGCCCGACTCCCTCTTCTTTGTGGTAACCCCTGAGATATTGGAACACAGCTATCATGTCTCCCCTAGTCCTTCTTTTCATTAAACTAGTTAATTAAATTAACAAGAATTCGTTTAGCAACTGTTTAAAGTTACACAGGCACTGCAAAAAAAGTAACTTACTACTGGTTCTCGCACTTATGACTATCACATCCTGACATTCCCACAGTCAGATAATCAAAATTTAGGCACTTGGCAACAAGCATGTATTTATGATGGTTGCAGCATCCCGGGCTCACAATTGTGGAAGCTAGATTCACTTAACAACCACTCAATTCATTTAACAACTGCAGTGATTCACTTATCAACCATCGCCAAAAAGATCATTAAATCATGTCTGCCTCACTTAGCTATGCCTTGCTTAAAAACAGAAATTCTGGTCCCAGTTGTGGTCGTAAGTTGATGACTAACTGAACCTCTTTCAATCACATATTGATTTACTGAAATCCCTTTATGAGAAACACTCGTGCTTTCTGAATTTAAAAAATATATCCTTTCCTATCCAACACTACTTCCTTATACTATAAATTCCTTGTGTGTCCAATCACACTTGGTCAATAAAAAATCCTATTCTATTCTATTCTATTCTATTCTATTCTATTCTATTCTATTCTATTCTATTCTATTCTATTCTATTCTTCCTGACTTCCTTAACGTTCAAGTTTCTGGTATCCACTGAATGAAAGCAACAAAATAACAGGAAAGCTACAGTAACAGTGAAGAAAGTACCACAGCTAATCTATTAGCATATGCAGAGATCTAACAAACTACTAATAGATACTGTAACTGCAAGATTTTTTGATAGGAAAAAGGGATCATGAGAATCCCTTTTTAAGTCTGTAATGCTAAACTGGGATGCCAGTTTTACCATGTAGCCGAACTTTTCATCTCTGAAATTTTGGTGGAATACATCAGACCCTTTCAGATTTTGTTTACGAATCTTTTTTCACAAGAAGCTGCATGTTCAACCAAAACATTAACCTTGAGAGATGATTGTCTATTTATTATGTTCTATGTAGGTGGCTGCAAACAGGTAATCTACTTACACCCATCTGAATCCAACAAGCACACTTAAATTTACAATGCAATGTAGCCCCTGTTATGATAGTGTATTCATTACTTTTTCATGATTTTTGAACATGTCGACAAACTGTTTTTACAAAACCTATATTGCTTAATAGCTACAATTTATCAAATGTAAAATATTATTATAGGATGACTGTCAGTCTCAGCTTCATTTGAGTTTATGTCACAATTAGTTAGCCTAAGAAAACTATTCAGACATATAATAAGGAAGACTCAAGTTAAGAATGCAGTAAGCTATTCATAATGACATGTAATTTAATGTGATACTAAAATGTGTTTGAGAACTCTGAGATAAACTGTTTATCCTTTTTTAAAATTATGAAGATGACATACAGTGCATTCAAACAAAATAGCAGAGAACCAGATGTAACCATTTAAAATTAATTTAATATATTCACTCAAAAAAAAAACACCCTTCACCATTTGTTATCTGTCCACATCACCATCTGTCTCCTTCTCGGTTTCAACTTCCAAAAATGGAAATTCAGCATAATACAATCCACGTGCATTGCAATTTAACACTTCCCTGTTCAAAAAGTTGAGGAAATGGCCATTTCTGTTATACAATTTTTGCAAGTCTAATAATGTTGTGGGGCACGTTATACAGAAATCCGCCGGGTACAATTCAAAGAATCCACCCACATCTGAATGTCTGTCTCCTGAAATCTTCATTAAAATCTAGTTCAGACTGTGGGATCCCTATCCTGAAGATATTAAAGCCATTGTTCTGACCAAGGCTTTCTGAGACAGTAAAAAGTACACATTTAGTCCCAAAAACCCTCTTTTTATTTCAATGGCTGTGAATTATGTTCATGCACAGCCCGTAATGAGTCACAAATAGTTTGTAAAGAGTCCGACAGAAGTCTGCCACAGTCCTTCAGGATAAGGCTGATAAGCAACCACCTTTATCTCCCTTGACACACTGCCAAAGATGCAATTGGCAATTAGCTTTGCAAGGTGACCTGGAGAACAGAGTCAAAATGGAGCTTCAGAATTTAAACTGACCAGAACAAACAAAGTTGCTTCCTGCAAAGGCTCATGTCCCTTTGCTCCACCTTATGTCTTATGAGAGGGACCAATCATTTTCTTACTCCCGAGTTGCCCCTTTTGTCTTAACTGTTCTTGCCTTCTGGCAGTTCTGTGCATGCACGCACTGGGAACAGGCTCCCCCGTTCCTCTGCCTCACTGATGTCAGACTCTGGAGGCTCCAGTGTCAGCATATAACTCCCAGATGGCCCTGGCCCCATCTCTGCCTCCGATGCAGAGCCCTCATCATGGTCTTCCCCAGACTCCAGGACTGGCCCATGTTCCTCCCCAGCCTCCTCACTGTCCGACTCTGCTGCCAGCTCCGCAGGCTGCAGGCAGACCACAACAACCATTTAATGGATTGCTTTGCAGAAGATTCTATGGTGTTCTTAAGTGGCTTTGAAAAGGCAGGGCAAAATCCACCCTATGCCTACCAAACGAGATAAGTCTTTCTTGATTCTTTTCCCTCTGGTGCTCCTTCATACTTCCCCAACAAATACTGGGTTTAGAGATCAGCACTGAGCTTCAGCCCTTGTGCAAATGGGTTCTTATGCAGCAGCCTGAGTACTTTTTGCAAGTTTAGATTCACACATATGTCACCTCTTTTGCAGGAGGTGCAATCTCCTTCTGGGTGCAATTCAAGTTGCACGTTATCACCTTGAAAGCCCCACATGGTTTGGGCCATGCTATTCAAAGGATTTCCTCTCCACTATTATATCCACCCAGGCCACCAGGATGAGAAGTAGGCTATGTTACCAGTCCCATCAATTACAGATTGTCATCTGGTGGGATCACAAAAAAGGGCCTTCTCAGTAATGGCTCCTTCTGAATGGAACAACATACCCCCCAGAGGTACAGTTGGCCCACAGCCTGAAAAGGCCCTAAAAACATGGGCTCTATCAGTAAAGATAAGGCCAATCAAGTGGTCAATTTTATTGTGTTGTTGCTGCCATTAGGGGTGGGGTGGGTTTTTTATGAATTTTTTTATTAGGCAGTAGTTTTTTAAATGTTGTAAGTCACCCAGAGTCCACCTATATAGCAAAGTTAGGTGGCTAAATAAATTCATTGAATAAATACATCTTTCCACCATTTTTTCTTCTTTTTCCATCTTCTTTTCTCCTCTCCACTCCATTACTGATTTGCTACAGAAGAGTCCTAGTCAATTTCTGTTTTTTAGGCTTTTGCAATAATGTAGTTCATGCTTCACACTTCTACATAATTTAGAAAAGCTACTCCAGGTTTTTGTTCATCAATTTATTTTATTAACCATACAAGAGCAGTCATAACATGATTTCTCAGCTGTTTTTATCTACCTAAAGCACTTTAGTTTTGCTGTTCAGTCAGACCTTGAAACTCCAACCCAACCTGAGGTCATGGGGCTAAATAGAGGCTCGAAAAGCTTTCAAAGGCGTCCAGAAGTTACCTCCCATAATTACAATTTTGAATTGCAGACACAGAAAATAATTATGTATTAGATCTGTGCAAAGCACTGAAATGGTTTGCTCAGTCCGGTGAAATATATGACAGAAAAGTAATCCTTTTAACTATATCCATGTTAATATAAATGAGCTGGAATTTAGTTTATGCACTGACTCAAACTACTTTTTTGAAGGGCAACCACTACACGTCACTCAAAGTGCTAAAGGTAAATCCTGGTTCAGAAACAGCTGCCCTTCTCTTGACTTGCTGAATATACAGTATGAAATGTAGAAGATAATGAGGCACAATGAAAATGAATCAATTCAAACACTGCTTTTAAATTGGATAACCAAGAGGCCCTATCACAAATTAATGAAAAGTCTGCTCTTAGAGAATAACTAATGGGATGCATATTTAATCTCTCAATTCATCTTGCTGAGAGCTCTTCATAAAATAATACTGTTATGAGTTACTTGCTTCCAAATCAGTCCAAATCTGAATGTATATGAAGTCGAAGACAGCATTCATTTTCTGATATCTCAAAATAGTCAAAGATGCTAGTGTGTGCATGGCAGATGAGGCATATAACAGCTGTGTGCAACTCCTTCTACCAAGTGTGTCTTTTCTTTGGCCTGAACAGCCACACAATTCTAGGAAAACAACATGGCTGAAAGAGTTGCAGGCAGATATATCTGAGTGTATCATTAGAAGAGAATATTTGCAGCTCAGGGTTGAACTATGGGGTTCTTGGTGCATCTTGGTTGTTTTCCTGCAGATATTTCATTACCCAACTAGGTAACATCATCAGGCAATGAAACCTCTGCAAGGTAACAACCAAACTCAGAGAGCACCAAGGATCCTATAACTGAATGTCCCAGATGCCTCAAATGAGTTTTTTGCCTTTGAATTACAAGTGATGAGCAGCCCTAACACAGATTAAAATGGAGGTGCTTTTTATTTTGCATTTGTTCTACCTTATGCAAAAACAATAGCATTATTAAAAACACTCTACAGTCTACTGTAGCTTTCCCCAACTTGGCATACTGCATAAATTGGGTTTTTTATTCTCAAAATTTTGAACATGTCTAACTCATCTGGGAGATACTAAATTGGGAAACTTTGCTTTGAAAAAATACACAGAAAGATTTCTTCCACTGATATTGGGAAACACAGAGTTTTCTGTACAAAGCAAGTATGAATAAAACTGGAATAAACTAGAATTTGGGTTATTATTTTCCACAATAAAAAATCTCCATTTCATCAGAAAGGCTCTGCTTCTACGACCATTCCTCCCCCATCTTTTTCAATACCCGCAGAGTTAAAGATTAAGGTCTGGTTCATCACATTGCAGCTAATGATTAATAAATGAAGCTACACCATTCCTCCACCAGGCAAAACTCAGTTTGATAGGCACCTGCTAAGGGAAATTTGTTATCTGGATTGGCAGGAAGTAGCATGGAGAAGAAATCAATGTCACTGCTGCACACGGAGCTGACAGACTGAAATCTCATAGGAAATTTGGCATCACAAACAAGGAGGAATTTCCCTTGTGGCATCTCAAAACCCCACAGTAAAGGTCAATCATGGTTCTTATTTATCAGGGCCATGAAACTCAAGTGCTGTGATTAAGTTTCTTCCAAGCCCCAATTTCAGGTACCAAAGCTCAGTTCATTTTACAGCAAAAAGTTATAATATATTTATGAGGGGATTCATGCTTGCTACCTTGTTGCTGAGCGGCAATTAGCTGTATGATCGCCTTATCCTGCTGAAGCAAATGTATCAATGCTGTCTTTTGCGAAATAAGTGTGCGGTTCACATCACAGAAATGCAAAATTCAACAACCTGCCTTTCAATTATTAATTTTCAATTGTTTTTGTTTTAATTTTCTAATCTTTGCAGCTTTCAATATAAAATACGTCTGAGCAAAAGGGCTGGGCTTTACAGAATTGAGTTTGGCTCCATTCCACTTGCCTACATGAATTGCTTAGCAATAAGATGGCAATGAGCGGGCATTGCCCTCACCAAATGCATGGAATGGGACAACTGGATGAGGCCAACTCTCCACGGCCAATTTGCCATGGCCAACTCTCATAGCTGGCCAACTCGCCGTGGCCAACTCGTTGTGGGACAATTCAAATATTTAAAACAATTAAAAAATATTTTAATTTTTGTCATTCACATTTATTTTGTCCGTCCTCTTGCATCTTTTCTTTAATGATTCTAGCCTTAATGAATGGTGCAAAAAAGTCTTAAATGAAGTTGGTCATGTAACTGATCCATTTTATGACTGTTATGATATCTAACTATAATGGTTAAGCCTCATTACGGTCATATGTCGAAGACTACCTGTACAATACCATCTACACATGTGTTAAATGTATGTGTGACTATGCCTATGGAGGAAGAGCAGGCAAGGATATGTCTGTAGGCACCAATGTGTGTTTATAGAACACTTACTTCTCCAATCCATTCTCACAGGGTTTCCTGTCCCACTTCAGTAAATATTTGAAGTAACCTTTTAATTAAAGGCAAATAAGATACAAATTGACATGTTGCCAAGTACCAACCTCTAACATTGTTTTAACCAAAATGTCTCTTGGGCTGAAACATATATTAATGAAAAGAAAATCTAAGAAAAAAAATTTTATTAGAAAAATAACAGCAGGGGATAGTGCAGACCTTTTCCTAGAGGTAAAAAATACTGGAAATGTGCAATCCTGTCCAAGAAAACAGGAAACAAAGAAATCTGTCCCAGTGGCAGCCATTTTGACATGCTTAAAGGGCTAAAAGTCATCTCAGGCCTGAAGGATTTGCATATTATTAACATATTATTAACAATAGTATGAATAATGCAGTACCCTACTGAAAATGTTTGGGCTAACCTGTTAACTTTTCCTTTTCTTTCTTTTTTTACATATATACGATGATCAGATGTTGGTTTGATTTGATTATCAGACAGAGATCCTCTCACTTTGCTTATTTAATACATTAAATCGGGATGTGAAAGTTTATAACTATTTGTAGACCCATTATGTAAAGCAGGGGAGAGAATTTATCTTGTTCTTTTTTTCCTCCCTCAGCATCCAGCCGGGTGGATTCTATATGTTTAATGTTAAATTTATATGATATTTAAGTTATTTTTTTTCCTTTTTGTACACAGTTTTTTTCCTTTTTTGTAGTTGTTAATGTTGGATGTATGCTTTTCTGTTTTGTGTTTGATTCCTGTTGGTAAAATAAAATAAATAATAGGAAATAGGGGAAAAAAAGGAATTGATTTAACACAAGTCTTGATGTTTCAGTATAGTGTCTTAGTTCCAATTGTCTCCTGCCAGGCAAAAGTCAAATAGCCTTGATGTCACCAAGGAATTAAACTTTCCCCACTTTGGTGGCCTCCAGATATGTCAGACTGCAATTCTCACAATCCCCCGCCACCCTCTCCTAATCAATCTTATACTAACTATCCTCTAATTTGAATTAATGCTCATACTGGATGTACAAACTGTGTGTTTCAGATTCCAATGGCAAATTTTGCAGAGCACATATCCTGCATGTAAAGCCATTCCAGGACTAGCTCCATTCCCAAACATTAATAGATTCATAGCATAAAATCAGATTTAGTTATTTTTGCCAAGAGAAACATATTTGCAACAGACTCTTTGGGGAAATGGGAAGGGCAAAGGTGATCTGGCCATTTCATAAACAACGGAAATGAAGAGGACATAATAACTCAGCTATGAATTTATTTAAATTATTTGTTCCTTGCTTTTCAAAATAACACAGCTCCCAAGTGGCTTATAAGAAAAGTAATTGCAAATTAAAAACACAAATAAAGTGATTGGTCATTTGGGGGAGGGAAATGAACAACATATAGAACTGAAGGTCTCCCAAAAGGGGGTAAAATCCACTTTGTTTATCCAACCTGTCTTTTACTTATATTGCCAACACTGGCTAAATCTGATGCCATTGCTATTAGCACCATTCCTATGGTCATAGCCCAATTAAGTCATTTTTCTCCTTGAGAAAAAAATGTTTTGATATCCTCCATCACACCAGAGCAAACTGACATCTGAATAATACTTCAACACCATCAGCAAGACAAAATCTTCTGTCACACCTCAGGGCAAAGATAGTTTAGGAGGACAATGCTTGTTGTGTAGCACAATAACATTGGTTCGCCAAATCCCTGCC
Source organism: Ahaetulla prasina (assembly GCF_028640845.1). Taxonomy (NCBI): domain Eukaryota; kingdom Metazoa; phylum Chordata; class Lepidosauria; order Squamata; family Colubridae; genus Ahaetulla; species Ahaetulla prasina. The sequence goes on along the minus strand of NC_080540.1, from coordinate 39,283,673 downwards.
TTCTTAGCGCCTCTGTTGCCCAAAGCAGCTACTTCATTATATGTGATGATATCGTCAAAGTTGTTCGTGATCTTATATGTTAGTAACTCTCATTAATTCTACTTCTATACTAAGATTTTGCTGTCATGGAACAGAATATTTATAGCCTGCATTTTCTGAATAGCTTTTCTACAAGCAAATGGTCATCCCGTTGTGTCAGACTGCAAATGTATGAGAGGAATCTGATCGCAAGAGAAATATGCTCGGCTCTTCCCAGGTTGACTCACATACAAAAAAGAACGGTTACCGGTAGCCCTCAAATTACACTCTTTTGTATAGTGACCATTCAAAGTTTCAACAGTACTGAAAAAAATAATCTAAGATTGTTTCTCACACTTGTGACCATTGCAGCATCCCCATGGTCATATGATCAAAATTCAGATGGTTAGATTCTTATATTTATGACAATATCCTGGTAATATCCTGGGGTCATGTGATCATCTTTTGCAACCTTCTGACAAGCAAAGTCAATAGGGAAACCAGATTCTCTTAACAAACTTGCTACTAATTTAGCAACTGTGCTAATTCACTAAACAACTGTGGCAAGAAAGGTCATAAAATCAGGCAAGACTCACTTAACAATTATCTCGCTTAGCAACAGAAATGTTGGGCTCAATTCTGGTCATAAGTTGAGGACTATCTGTATAGGATTTCCTGTCTGAGCAGGGGGTTGGACTAGAAGACCTCCAAGGTGCCTTCCAAGTCTGTTATTCTGCATTCTCACAAACTTAATGAATGAATGAAATTAAATCCTTCTGCAAAGTATTTCAATGCATAATAAAGGTAGATTTACCAAGAGACCTAATGAACAAAATATCTAACAAAATACAGAAAGCAATCTGGTTTCCCAGATGCTTAATTTATCTAACAATAAGACAAGGCGTTTCTCTCACTACTGAAATATAAATATGGAGGCAAAAGGTTCTTTTATAGTCACAGAAAATATTATATCAAAATAACTGGATGTTATTGAAAGGCAACACACACTCTTGAAAATGACTTTTTTTTCTGCCTTGCCTGTCAGAGAGTACTTTGCAAGAAAACTGGAATCAATGGATGACACAACAGAAATAAAGACACTGAGGCACTGGTTATGTTACCTGGTTTGGTAATGAAACATCTACAAGAAAACCATCTAGCTCAAAGACCAAGGACTTGTAGATGTCCACCAAGGACCCCACAGTGGTTTTCCTACTCTCCAGCCTCACTGCAAACATTCACCCTCCAGTCGTGCTCAGACATTGTTTGTTTTAACAAACAAACAATAAGGGCTACAATGCATTAGAGAAACAGCAAAAATGAGTCCTGAGTTCTCCCAAACTGCTCACATCCCTTGCTAAAAGCCTGAATGTTTTTGAAGATGAGATCACCAACAGGACTTATATGGAGCAGGTTCACCCCTAGTGCTTACCTAAGGAATTTCAACTCTTTAATGCCTTTATTTATATGACTTCTCTTTATTTCCCTGTTTCATTGCTGCTATCCTTCCCTCCTCTCCATCCAATTTAGTCTTTCTCCATGTAATTCTACTTCTATACTAAGATTTTGCTGTCATGGAACAGAATATTTATAGCCTGCATTTTCTGAATAGCTTTTCTACAAGCAAATGGTCATCCCGTTGTGTCAGACTGCAAATGTATGAGAGGAATCTGATCGCAAGAGAAATATGCTCGGCTCTTCCCAGGTTGACTCACATACAAAAAAGAATGGTTACCGGTAGCCCTCAAATTACACTCTTTTGTATAGTGACCATTCAAAGTTACAACAGTACTGAAAAAAATAATCTAAGATTGTTTCTCACACTTGTGACCATTGCAGCATCCCCATGGTCATATGATCAAAATTCAGATGGTTAGATTCTTATATTTATGACAATATCCTGGTAATATCCTGGGGTCATATGATCATCTTTTGCAACCTTCTGACAAGCAAAGTCAATAGGGAAACCAGATTCTCTTAACAAACTTGCTACTAATTTAGCAACTGTGCTAATTCACTAAACAACTGTGGCAAGAAAGGTCATAAAATCAGGCAAGACTCACTTAACAATTATCTCGCTTAGCAACAGAAATGTTGGGCTCAATTCTGGTCATAAGTTGAGGACTATCTGTATAGGATTTCCTGTCTGAGCAGGGGGTTGGACTAGAAGACCTCCAAGGTGCCTTCCAAGTCTGTTATTCTGCATTCTCACAAACTTAATGAATGAATGAAATTAAATCCTTCTGCAAAGTATTTCAATGCATAATAAAGGTAGATTTACCAAGAGACCTAATGAACAAAATATCTAACAAAATACAGAAAGCAATCTGGTTTCCCAGATGCTTAATTTATCTAACAAAAAGGCAAGGCGTTTCTCTCACTACTGAAATATAAATATGGAGGCAAAAGGTTCTTTTACAGTTACAGAAAATATTATATCAAAATAACTGGATGTTATTCAAAGGCAACACACACTCTTGAAAATGACTTTTTTTTTCTGCCTTGCCTATCAGAGAGTACTTTACAAGAAAACTGGAATCAATGGATGACACAACAGAAATAAAGACACTGAGGCACTGGTTATGTTACCTGGTTTGGTAATGAAACATCTACAAGAAAACCATCTAGCTCAAAGACCAAGGACTTGTAGATGTCCACCAAGGACCCCACAGTGGTTTTCCTACTCTCCAGCCTCACTGCAAACATTCACCCTCCAGTCGTGCTCAGACATTGTTTGTTTTAACAAACAAACAATAAGGGCTACAATGCATTAGAGAAACAGCAAAAATGAGTCCTGAGTTCTCCCAAACTGCTCACATCCCTTGCTAAAAGCCTGAATGTTTTTGAAGATGAGATCACCAACAGGACTTATATGGAGCAGGTTCACCCCTAGTGCTTACCTAAGGAATTTCAACTCTTTAATGCCTTTATTTATATGACTTCTCTTTATTTCCCTGTTTCATTGCTGCTATCCTTCCCTCCTCTCCATCCAATTTAGTCTTTCTCCATGTCATTCTTTTCTTCCCTTTCACTGTCATGACCCTTCTCTTCATGTTTTCTCCATAAAATTATTCAGCTGTTTCCCTCTCTCTCTCCCTCTCCTTCTTTCTTTCTTTCTTTCTTTCTTTCTTTCTTTCTTTCTTTCTTTCTTTCTTTCTGTCTTTCTTTCTTCTTCCTTTCTCACTCTCAGGTGGAAGGAGGGTAGGGGAAAAAGGTGTATATATACCTGTGATCATTGCATATAGAAAATGGGGTAAAAATAATTTTATACATGGGATGCCTTATTTTACAGGAAAGTAAATTCAGTTGACAAGGATTCATTTTCTTCTCTCTTGTTTTGGTCCTATTTAACACCCCCACCCCTGGCCCTCCTTTTTGGGAAATGTAGTTTGGTGTGTGTGAATGCCAGTGTATGTATATGTTACGTTACATTTGTTGGATGTTATAAGAAAATCTCCAACCTCCAATCAGCCACCAACCTCCTAGCTTTCTGGAAGAATATCAAGATTGCTTCTGACAACTGGCATGGGGGTCTAAGAGTGGCAGGCAACCCTGGGGATTGTTGGAAGCTTAAACTGCTGCCCCCCCCAAATTTTTTTAACTCTTAATTTTTGTCATTCTTAACTTTTTAACTCTTCTTATTGTTTTTTAGGTAAGTCTCTTTTTACATTTTTAATAAAATGCCCACAGACACTAAGGTAAGGTGGGTGGTATAGATAGAAATTTGATAAATAAACCTCAAAGGAAAGCTACTAGCGAGGTTGGGCATGGATTTGGGGGTATGTTTAGAATAGAATAGAATAGAATAGAATAGAATAGAATAGAATAGAATAGAATAGAATAGAATAGAATAGAATAGAATAGAATAGAATTTTTATTGTCCAAGTGTGATTGGACACACAAGGAATTTGTCTTGGTACATATGCTCTCAATGTACATAAAAGAAAAGATACCTTCATCAAGGTACAACACTTATAACACCTAATGACAGTCATAGGAGACAAATTTAACACTTAAAGATACAACACTTAATGATAGTCATAGGCTACAAATAAGCAATCAGGAAACAATATCAGTATAAATCGTAAGGATACAAGCAACAAAGTTACAGTCATAAGTGGAAGGATATGGGTGATGGGAACGATGAGAAGATTAATTTTTCAAACAAAAATTTAATTATAATTTTTGTTCCTGTGCACTCCTATTTTTGTGTGGGAAAGGGGAATTGTCATTTCAAAATTGGGGTCAACCTCCTTTTGGATAAATGATGTGCTTTAACATTTTTCCTTTTTCTAGTCTCACTACAGCATTTAGTCCAACCATTTTCCAAAGTAACAAAGGTCAGCGGATACACAAACCAGGACTCCTGGAATTCCAATTTCCCCGGGCAATCCACTTCATTCATGACACTGAGTTCTAAACCCATTGTTTTTCAAAAATAGAGACCAATAAAGGAAAAAGGAGCCCACACAATAAACCACTACTGATTAACCACAATTCACTAGATTAACCATTCATCTCATTTTATGCACCTCAAACAATAATGCCAGGGATGAGATAAAGGAGTAGTTAGTTGCCATGGAAGTTGAAAATCAGTACCTTTATTAATGAGCTGGCTGAAAAAATGTTAGGAATGGTTGCGTTTTGCAGCAAAGCTTATTACCATTATGAGCTTAGACATTTTTTAACAAACAAACTGGCCAGTACATATAAATATAGGGTTAGAGTTACACTGTGATTTGAAGGAAAATAAGAAAGCATGTTCCAAAATATTTTATGAATGCTCATGTGGATCTTTTTAAAGTTTGCAGATAAATAGAAGTATTATTATTATCATTACACTCATGCATGTCAGTTATGACCAGAACTTTCTGTGGAGTCCAAGGATTTGATAGAAACTTGGTGCAAATATTTCAGAATTTTTTCATTTTTATTAAATAGTTAGACATCTAGTTTGTATACCTCATCCAAGCTATTTTATTTTAATTGACACTTAGAAAACTACAATATATCACTCCCTCTTTTACGTGCCCACTTTGAGCTAAGAGCAACTGCTTGAGCTATAGTGTATCTGAACTTTCTGTCGCATGAGTGTTTTCTATGCAATTTATAATGTGGACTAACATAGAAATGCATTATTCTATTTCTATACTCTACATACTATACTCTACATACTTTTTAATTTAATGAATGGTTTCAGATACATGAACAGCAAATGGAAACCATGGTCAACTTTGGTTGATGTGATAGTTACATTTCTATCTCATCCGGGAAGCACAGTAACAGAGTTGGAAGGGACTCTGGAAGTCATCTAGTCCAACCTAGTCACCGAGCTCACACAGGATGATTGCAATGTATTCACTGAACACCACATAATTAGACTACTTCGATGTACTCTAAATAGGGCAGGCCTTGAAGAAAACATCTGGATTAGAATGCAAGAACCAGGCTACTGGCAGAACAGCTGTGGAATTTCTCCAATGGCTATGGAATCAATATTACTTTTTATTAATATGGTACTGCACAAATCTCATTGATGATTGGGCTGAGACTTGGATGGGGATGAGTTGAATATCCTTTAATATTTTTTGACCACAGTATCCTTCTGGACTGCTTGCAAGGATTGGGAATTGGAGGTCCTGTTGTATGATGGCAGGACTAGGAACTTGGATCAGGCGAACAGGCTCAGACTAAATCCAAGGAAAGCAGAGTGATAATTCAGAAGCCTACTATATAAACCGATTCTCAATGGGACTGATCTCTTGCAATGAGGGCAGGCTTGTAACTCGGGAGTCTTTCAGAATTCACAGTGCTGGATTAGTTATCTTCAAACTCTTCAAAGACGAAGGATGATATCAAGGGGGCCTTTGCCCAGTCTTAGCTGGTATACCAGTTGAGGATTTACCTGGAACAGGATGCAGTAAGGCAGGGATCTCCAACCTTGGCAACTTTAAGACTTGTGGACTTCAACTCCCAGAATTCCTCTGCCAGCTTTGCTGGCTGAGGAACTCTGGGAGTTGAAGTCCACAAGTCTTAAAGTTGCCAAGGTTGGAGACCCCTGCACTAAGGACAGCTACTTGTGATTTATCATCTGCATTGCTATAATTCTCTCTGCACAGGTCTTCCCTTGAAGGCCACCTGAAAAGTTCAACTGGTTCAAAATGCAGAGACCTGCGTTTTGTAGACAGGACCTTTACTGTCAAGTGACATTATTGGGGTGGGAGTTGAATTGGCTATTGCTTCATTTTCAAGCATAATTTGGATGGGGGCAGGGGGAGCTTTAAGGAGGCTCCCCTCTTCTGGAATAGCTATCTCCCAAAGATGCCTAGCTCCCTCCCTAATGGTCTTCTGAAAACTAGTAACGTTTGAGTCTTTCCTAAGGCCTTTGGAGATTGTCTATGTTGAGTCACAAATACCAGTTTGAGCAACTCTACTACATTACATGTTCATCTCCTTCAGCTGTCTGACCGTATGAACTCTGGCATATTCCCAGAGTTCTATGAGACATTCATGGTTGACATTCATTTAGTCCTCATCCTGGACTATGAGAAAAATCCTCCTACAGTAAAGAAAGGAATGACAGAAATTCAATGCAATTTGCTCTCCTTAACTGCAATTCCCTTACAAATCGTAAAATCCTCTTTTTTTAAAAAAAAAAGTCTATGTTTTGACACCATTTTCACAGAATACCCATAAAGAGAAAAAGGGAGGCCCCAACACTGAGACAATGATACAAAGCCTGCTTTCTTTAGGAGGTCATTCAAAGACTGACAAAAATTGATCGGATTCACCACAAGCTTTTTTTTTTTTTTTACAACTTCACCACAATTAAAGCAATTAAAATGTCTTGCACCAGAAAAGGCTTTTCTTGCTGCTGCAGCAAGCTTCTTTTGGGTGGTTTGCGAACTGATTGCATTCTGAGATTATTTTCCTAACGAAATCACTGAAACAGAAAATCATCACGCCCTGCCAAGCATTTCTATTTACACCTGAAATATGTTAAAACAACACTGAAAATGTGTTTCCCACATGTGCATAACTTTCTGCCAGGAAAAGGCTGGCTGGCTCCATCGATTCCCCTACAATGTTCACAGAAAACAGACATTGCAGTACCAACTCTTTGGCTTGAAGTTATACGACTATACTGATTATTCAGCAGAGCTGACAAATATGGAATTACTTCCAGACAGACATCAATTATGGCAGAACGTTTTACAGATTACTAATGTCAATTCTCTATCAGCCACATAGACTTTTATTCCACACTAATGACAATAATATTCATAATAATAAACCACATCTGCTAGTTCTTTAGGTGGTGTCAGCCTTCATATGCATCAAATTCTTCCCAAGAATTTAAGATGTCGTAATACATTGGTGTAGTACAGTATATATGCAGATTCAAGCAATTTGGCCTTTTGATGGGAATTTTGTCAATGTGCAGATTTTCTAAGTGTTGTACAAGATTTTTCAATATGGTACTCAAGTGACAATAACCACTGGGAGGCTGGTTTGTGCCATAATCCTTCAATTTCAATTTTCAGATCTTGATACTTTCTTAACTTTTTCAATTCTTTGTCTTTTATTCCACTATATTCTGATATTGCCACATCAATTATCTATACTCTTTTTAAATTTTCAAGCACAATTAAATGTTGCGTATTATGAGCCAAGATTTTATGAGTTTGTATTTGGAAATCCCACACTGTTTTAACCTGCTCATTTTTTTACTTCTTTTTCAACTGTATGTTCCCACCAACTTTTCATCAGAAGCACATAATTTTTACAGTTGTTAGTGTGAATCATTTTGGTGACTGTATTATGCCAGTTTATAATTAGTTTGTGCAAACTTCTTACACAATCTGAGTATATGATCTACTGTTTCTTCTGTCTCTTTGAACAGTCTGCACTTTGAATCATTGATTTTTCAGCTCTGACCTTGATCACATTAGTTCAAATAGCATACTCTTGAGCAATGAAAACGACGCCTTCAGTTACTTTTTTCAGTGTTCCAGTTTTAATCCACAGCCAGGTTTTAGCTTTATCTACTTTCCCCTCAGTCTTTTGTAGGAATTGAGCATATAATGCTTTTCCTTGCCAGCATTCTTGTTTTTATTCTTTTCTTTTGATATATTCATGTTTTGATTCCTGCACATGTAGTAAGTTCCAGTTTTCAACTTGCATCGATGCTTGTTTTTTTGTACTTCTTTATATATCAGCCAATGCATGTTTTTCTTCTTCAACAGTTTGTTTGACTTTAAGTAAATCTTTGGAGAAAATCACAAAATATAAAAACCTGCAAATAGAAGTTGAATGACAGTGGCAAAAGAAAGCAAAGATAGTATCAATAGTGTAAGATGATTTGGATGCAATCACAAAACAACTGGAGCACCAGCTGAACACCAGTGGTATAGACAAAATCAACATCAGCCAATTACTTGGAACAGCTTAAA